>NC_091439.1:53518145-53838979 GCF_964237555.1 Oryctolagus cuniculus
TTCTCTATACATTTATCAGTTGATGGACACTTGGGTTGTTAAAAGGATCATATGATTTTTGTCCATCATTTTGCTTTGTGATATATCGCATTTGTTGATTTGCTGATGTTGAACAATCCTTGCATGTCTTGTGTGGGGAGCAACTGGGAGCAACTCGGACTAGACTAAGTTACTGGAATTAAGACTTATTCTATGCATCTGCTCTCCCACAATATGGCGCTGAGAAGGGAAACAGCTTCTACACAGCTGCCTCCAGTTCAACCAATAAACTGTAGGACCTACTCCTGATTGGAGGAGAGCAGCGTACTCAGCGTGTGGGTAGCAGAGTTGGGATTGGCTGAAGAGGACTATAAAGGAGGAGAGAGACAACATGCACCAGGAACATCTAAGAGGAACATCTATCTGAAGGAACACCTGTGCAGCCCCCGAGAGAGCTGGCTGGCGGTGTGCTGCTCCCCCGCGGAAGTGGGGAAGGTGGCAGGGGGAACCGCCCTTCCACGGAGGTGGAAGGGTCGGTAGCCAACCCGGGAAGAACCAGCAGCAAACCCGGGGAGGGCCGAGCAGACAAAAAGAACAGCGCAGAGTCCTGTGTCGTTCCTCCACGAAGAGGGGGAGCGACATAATGGTGCCGTGACTCGGATATGAAGCCTAGGCAGGGTTTAGTGTCGTTCCTCCACGAAGAGGGGGAGCGACAGTCTTGTATGAATCTCACTTGATCGTGGTAATGATCTTTGGAATTATGCTAGTATTTCATTGAAAGTTGTTGTACCTATGCTTATTGGGGATATTGGACTCTAGTTTCCTTTTCCTCCCTTTCTTTCCTCCCTCCCTCTCTTCCTTCCTTCCTTCCTTCCTGCCTTCTTTACATCTCTCTTCTCTCTTCCTCTCTCTCTCCCACTCTCCCCCCTTTTCTGCTTCTTTACTTTCTTTCTTTCCCTTTGGTTCTGGCATCAGGGCAACTCTAGGTTCATAGAATGAGTTTGGAAAAATCCCGTATTCTTTAAGATTTTGAAGCAGCTTGAGCAGAATTTGTGTTGGTTCTTTAAATATTTGATATAATCAACAGTGAAGCCATAAAATTCTAGACATCATTTTGATGGAAAACCTTTTATTAATTATTTATTCTTACTCTTCATTGCTCTATTCAGGGTGATTCAATCTTTTCTTATTGTAGATATTCAGTAATTTATCAATTTCTTGTAACTTTTCTAATTTGTTGGCATATAATTATCTCTAACAGTCTTTATTTTTGTAATAGCCATTTAATATATCTTTTTATTTCTGGTTTTATATATTTGGGGATTTGTTATTTTTCCTTAAAATTCTACAAAAAGTTAACAGATATTGTTTTTCAGAAACTCAACTGTTCATTTTGTTGATCTTTTGCATATATTTTTGTTCTCCATTTGAATATTTATGCTAATTTTAATTATTTTTCCTTTATGCTAAATTTTATTTTATTTTTTTTCTTGTTTTTATAGTAATTTCAATGCAAATTTTGTTCTTTAATTGATAGTCCCTTCTTCCTCCTCTTTGATTCAGGCATTTATTGTTGTAAACTCCCTTCTTAGAACTGCACTTGCTATATCCCTTTGTACTTGATATGTTGTATTTCCATTTTTATTTTTCTTAAGAAATTTTCAAATTTCCCTCTTATTTTTCAGCTGATCTAATAGTTATTTAGAAGCATGTTGCTTAATTTTTAAGTTCCTGAGGCTTTTGTTTTAATTGATTTCTTGTTTCATATCATTGTAGTCAGAAAAGTTGCTTGATATGATTTTAATCTTCTTAAATTTGTTTAAACACATTTCATGATCCAAAATATTATCTATCTGGATAATGTTCCACATGCATTTGAAAACACTGGGTATTCTGCAGCTATTGGTTGAAAAATTCTTTAAATGTTTGGCCTATTTCTTCTTGGGTATGCTGCTTTTCTGTCTGGAAGATCTGTCCATTGCTGATCTCCTCTACTATTACTCTACGGCAGTGTTTCTCCTTTCCAATATTTAATATTTGATTTTATATTTAGGGCCTCTTATGTTGGTTGTGTATGTATTTATACTTTTTATGCTGAATTAATTCCTTTTTTAAATAACATTATGATCTCCATTATCTATTTTTGCTGTTTTTGAGATTTAATCTGTTTGATCTGATAGTAACACAGCTACTCTTGCTTTCTTTTGGCGTCCATTTACATGTAATGTCTTTTTCTATCACTTTATTTCCAGTCAACAAAAAAAAGGACTTTTTTTTTTTTACAGTTTATCCTTTAGCACTTAACCTAATTTGTTGTAAGTATGTTGTTTCATCTCTTCCTCAGGGGATTGTGGGATCACAGAGTGCAAGTCTCATATCTTCAGGTTGGTAGATCTAATTCCACATACTGTGTTTGGCTAAGGCTATCAGATTTATGTTTATTTAATGAAGATTTTTGGATGCCATCTGCAAGATAAGAAGTCAGTTAAATCCCCAAATTAAGTGAAGTGAAACCAACTTCCTTTTTACTGGTAGACTAAAAATTTCCTTTTCTATAGAAATTGAGTTTTTTTCTCACTATATCATGGATCAGCAATTTGCCTTTAGCAAGTTTCTATTGTCTCTTACAAGTTTCTATTGTCTCTTTTGTGTTCTCTGTATTATTTCTTTGTAAAAGCTGCTCATATCTTTTCCCAAAATTACTCCACATGATATGAAATATCTGGAGGACAATCATGTTAGCACTTTGAAATGACCCCAATTAACAAACTTGACAATTGCTTGGCAAATGTAGTCAAAAGTGGAAAAGGTCCACTTCTAAGTGGTACTTCTGAGAAGTGTGAACTCATAATGGAAAAATATGCTCACATAATTACTTATGAACAAATCATCTTGAAAATCAGTCCTGCCCAAGTTAGATGTAAAACACTGCTGTTTTTACAGAGCACACACCTGTGAACTCTACAGTGTAATATGATTCAGCTCTATGTTGACAGCTGTGGTGGACAAGCAGGTGCAGTGAATCAAGACCAATGAATACAAGATACATTTTTTTTCTGTAACTTGAAGCTCAGCCACAATGATTTCTACCTGCCTTAGAATTGGGAGGTCGAATGGTAAGGTTACTTATTGATTTAAATTCAGAAGCATTGCGAACTTAAGTAAAACAATGAAAAACAAGAATTATTTGGTAATTGAATCCCTATTTCACTCAATCTTTTTCATATTTTTGAAATGAGTTGGAGAGTACATAACAGACTGCTTTTGAATAATTATACATATTTCAGGGAATAATATTAAGTAGAACTTTTCACAGCTCAAGCTAGAAAATCAAAAAAAGACAACATGAATAGTTTTTCCCCAAGAGTCTACACTTGGTTACAAATATTTGTTGACCAGAGATCAGGGTCTCCCTATCCTTTAGCACTCATATTGGAGAACTAGGTCCTATAAGCAATTAAAGTGTTAACTCGATTCATTAATGCAGGGAATATTCACAACTTTCCACCTTTGAAGAGACAGATTCTGTCATCCCTTTAATAGAACTCTGCTGGAAATCAAACACAATTTTTATTCTAGGGAATGATTACTGTGTCTTGTTTAATTCTCCCCTAACAAATGTCAGCACTAATGTATTACAGATTATTCAGTCAATTTGATGGTTCCAGGTGAAAGAAAGGAACACAAATCTCTTCTTTTAGTGTAAAAAGGGTCAGCTGGATGACTTCCCCTGCAGGAGCCGAGATGAGGCTTGACATGAATCAATCAAGAAGGCTCAATTTTACAGTTATAGTGCCTAATGCCTAAACATGAGCGTACGGGTGGAAATTAGCACCCGATTATGAGCATACATGATCTTCCCCTGGAAGACAATAATATTGGCATTAAGCTTCTCAAGAGGGAAGATGCTGCTGGTTTTTAATATGTCTTAAATTATGTCAGGAAAAACACTGGAACATCACACAAAAGCCACAGTCAGTGTCTATTGCTATCTCATAAAGCTGGAGATCTTTACAACAATATTGACACAGGAGCAGGCAAGCAAATGTCAGCCAATATAACATATGAAATACTTAACGTAACCAATTTTCACCTGTCAATCAGCAGGGAATAATGACTGATGCAAGGAATCAATACTCCACAATTGAATTCCAGCTCACAAACTTGTTTCGTTCTGTGCTATAAAAGACTGTCAAATGTCACACCCCAAGAGATGCAACAGGATTCCAAAGATTTATTTATTTCAAGCTCTGAAGTCTATTAGCAATAGTCTTCTTTGCTATTGGAAATAGAGCTTCGATGACATCAAATTTTCAGAAATGACAACTCGCCTTTCTGACAAATTAATGATAAGACTTCCTTAGTCCCATATTTATTTATTTTTGCTAACATGAAGTACAATTATACTCAACCAATTCTCAGGATTTCAGAAAGCAAATATTTGACATAATTTGTCAAGTAAACTGCTCATAGAGCCAACTATTTTTAAGCAAGTTGTACTATACATAATAAAAAAGTAGAAAGGGCATTTGATAAACCTAAAGCTTATATTAAGTCCAAACCTTAAAATCATAATATTATACTTTGTACTTTTTATAGTATGATGAACTTTTAATAAAGATAATGACTTTACATAAATAACACTGTGCTCCTGAACATAGGCATCTTATTGGTTCTTTTTCTGGGACAACACTTTCAGAGTTGGTAGTTTGTATCTATTTTTGGGAAGCCAATTTTATATTAATCACACACTTTAAAAAACATAACTAGAGGCTGGCGCCGTGGCTCACTAGGCTAATCCTCCATCTTGCGGCACCGGCACACCAGGTTCTAGTCCCGGTCGGGGCACCGGATTCTTTCCCAGTTGCCCTTCTTCCAGGCCAGCTCTCTGCTGTGGCCAGGGAGTGCAGTGGAGGATGGCCCAAGTACTTGGGCCCTGCACCCCATGGGAGACCAGGATATACCTGGCTCCTGCCATCGGATCAGCGAGGTGCAGCCATTGGAGGGTGAACCAACGGCAAAGGAAGACCTTTCTCTCTGTCTCTCTCTCACTGTCCACTCTGCCTGTCAAAAAAAAAAAAAAAATATAACTAGAAATACACTTTTTTAATAAACAGGGAAAAATGAAAACATAGAAAATTGCTATGTCTACCCTTCTCCAAAATATTCCCATAGGAACATTAATTCTTTGCAACCTTGTCATTTTATATTTCTTTTTTTAAAAGAATTATTTTATTTATTTGAAAGTCCGAGTTACACAGAGAGAGAAGAGGAGAGAGAGAGAGAGAGAGAGAGAGGTCTTCCATTCCGCTGGTTCACTCCTCAAATGACCGCAGTGGCCAGAGCTCAGCTGATCCGAAGCCAGCAGCCAGGAGCTTCCTCTAGGTCTCCCATGCGGGTGCAGGGGCCCAAGGACTTGGGCCATCTTCTACTGCTTTCCTAGGCCATAGCAGAGAGCTGGATCGGAAGAAGAGCAGCTGGGACTGAAACCAGTGCCCACATGGGATGCCGGCGCTGCAGGCTGGGGCTTTAACCTGTTGCGCCACAACGCCGGCCCCATTATTTTATATTTCACAAAAATATTTTCCATAATCGAAGATGGAAAATATAGCATTAATTTTATGGAAGAAAGGATTGTAATCTCAATGTGATCTAAAAGGCATTCTTTTCTCCCTTTTGGGCTAAGGAAAATACAAGTCACACACTTTTTTATGCAAAACGAAGTAACAAGCTAGTTATTTCTCAAGATCCAGTTGCATGGAGAAGTAATGTAGGAGCCCTGCACCATCACCAATGGTGGAACCACTACACAAATTAGAAGCCTACTGCTTTTCTGGGACAAGCACATAGATGCAGCTGCTGATGGAGTGCCATTATCACCAGCAGTCTCATTTGGTTAGGCTCTTGCCTGCACTTCTTTATTAAGCTTTTTACTCATTTTTCTTTTCCTGCAGTGCCCATGTGATAGGCCATACACTAGAGGGGCTCTGTTCCCCACCTGGACTGTTGCTGAGAATAGATTTTATGACCTCATGGCGATTCCCATTATAAAATTGATCTGACTTGTATTAAATGTTTAAAAGGAAATTTTAGCTAGATATATTTGGCATAGACATAGATAAAACTCAAATAGGGCACACTGAGGATCTGTTGTTTGTGTATGAATAGACAAGCAAAATGTCTGTGTTGTTTATAAATGGGAATAAACCATTGTTAAGGCAGAGTTACTCGTGTGGTTGAGTGGATTGATTAAACCGAGAGAGAACATCTTGGCAGGGCTGCTGTACCCTTCATTTGTTCTTCACTGAAAATGATAACATTGAACTGTAAAAGTTGAGATTGAAAAGCCACTAGTGTGTTGTCTAATTTCAACTGCAGAAGCTGCTGTGCTCTCTTGGTGACTTTATGAGGGAGTAAGATTATAGGTCACAAGAGCTTCTTTATTTCCCACCTGTAGCTTCTAACAACATTTTATTAAGGATTTTCCCATCTTCTTTCTCTGACCTATAGGGCTTGAAATCCTAACAGCTGTTACAAGACCCTAGCCAAAATGGTATTAATGTGGATTAGTGATTCTGAAATGAGCTATCCTCTTATCAGAGCTCTATTTAGGGATGGGTACTAATATTTTTACAGTGCTAGTAAGATAAACATGATATATCATTATGCAAATAGAAAAGGAGCCCTTAATATGGTTAAACACTTATAGCTTCATGTTTGCTTCACAGAAAATCCAAACCAAGCTATTGCTGTTTGAAGACTGAATGCTAATTTGTAAAATAAACATGTCAGAGAGGTGTTTGTAAATAACAACTTGATATGTGCTTATATCTTGATTTTTTCAGGTGGTTTCTTAATTGCTCACTCACTGACTCTGTCTCCAAAATAAAAACTTGGGAGAATTTTACGTGCATAAAGAGTTGACCAGCTTATTGGAGAACATCAATTCTCATTGCCAAGTATCCTTTTTGACAAGTTGTATGACTTCTTGCCTGGATAGTTTTGAAGAGTAATCAGATGATATTTGTGAGGCACTTGGGGAACAGGGAACAGTGCTAAGTACGCAGCACTATCCTTGGTCTTCACTCAGAGATATACTTTCGCTGAATAAAGGTAAACACAATAGAACAAGAATACCCTGTTCACCACTTTGGGAGACTAAACCTTAGATAGGGGCCATTGGGATGTCTGAGGTTTGTATTTTCCTAGTATTGCTTTATGGCAAAGCCAATGCTGTTTCTTTTTCTTTTTTTTTCTTTTAAAGAAATTCAATATATTTCCCAGACATTATGTCATTAATCCTAAATCAGTTGAGCTCCACATACAGTCAAGGTAGACCTTCCCAAGGATTTTGTGGCTCTTGGGAATAATTCTAGAGTTTTAAACCTCTACATTATTAGGCAAATTGATTGTAGAGTTTACTTCATTTTTCTCTGTTAGTAAAATTTGTAAAAAGCAAAGTTCCACTTTGAGAACACTTAGATAACAATTGTGTTTACTTGAGACAGATATAGAAAGTCTATTTGGGGTCCTCAGTTGTCTTAACAACAATTTGGGTTGTCTGCAGGGCTGATTTAATTGTAGAAAATTGGTTCATATGGCAGTCAAAGGGAGACTGGAAACAAGGCCAGTGGATTCAGTACAGTCATGGCCTGTATTTTAGAATCAAAATACTAATGTTCTGCTCACAGTGACAGGCATTTGTCTCCTTGGCATTTGTTTTTGTGAATAAAAGTATAGAGGCCGGTGCTGTGGTGCAGTGGATAAAGCCATAGCCTGCAGTACCGGCATCCAGTATGAGCGCCGGTTCGAGTCCCGGATGCTCCACTTCCAATCCTGCTCTCTGCAGTGACCTGGGAAAGCTGTGGAAGATGGCTTGAGTCCTTGAGCACCTGCACCCATGTGGAAGACCTGGAGGAAGCTCTTGGCTCCTGGCTTCAGATCGGCACAGTTCAGGATGTTGCGGCCAATTGGGGCATGAACCAGCAGATGGAAGACCTCTCTCTCTGTCTCTCCTTCTCTCTCTGTGCAACTCTGACTTTCAAATAAATAAAAAAAAAAAATCTTTTTAAAAAAAAGTCAATAAAAGTGTAGTAGACAAGCAAGTTCCCATAATGGAGGGTTCTTTTGATTATTAAAATGGGTCAGATTGAGGGGGTGTTTGGTGCAAAGATTAAGATGTATTAAGATGCCCCTCAGGATGCCTCATCCATATTGAACTGCTTAGGTTTGTGTCCCAGCTACAATTCCGATTCCAACTTTCTGCTAATGTGTACCTTGGGAGGCAGTGGTGATGGCTCAAGTACTCAGCTTCCTGCCACACACAAAGGAGACTCAGGTTGAGTTTTGGCCCCTGGTTTTGGCCTGTCCCAATCCCAGCTGTTTGTCTACCCTGTCTGCCTGTCTCTCATATAAATAAAAATATTTTTAAAAAATATCATTTAGGGGCCAGCATTGTGACATAGAGGGTAAATCCACTGCTTGAAACAGCGTCGTCCCATATGAGTATTGGTTGATGTTCCAGCTTTTCCTCTTCCAATCCAGCTCTCTTCTAATGGCCTGGGAAAAGCATTGAAATACGGCCTAAGCATTTGGGTGCCTGCCACCCATGTGGGAGACCTGGAAGCAGCTCCTGGCTCCTGACTTCTGCCTGGCCCAGCCCTGTCTGTTGCAGCCACTTGGGAAGTGAATTAGTGGATGGAAATTCAATCTGTCTGTCTTTCTCCTGCTATCTCTATAACTCTGACTTTTAAATAAATGAGTGAATCTTCAAAAATCTGTTTTAAATTTTTAAAAAATAGATCATTAAGAAGTCATTATGGTTTTGTCAGACCTTTTTGATTTCTTAATCTGGATTTTGTGTTAATGGATAAATCCATTAGGTGATAATGCTAACAAATAAATAACAGTAAGGATGTATTAAAGGCATGTAGTTTACTAAAGGGTGAATGATACTATAAAGTAAGATGATTTTATTTTATTTGCTTTTGTGGCTTCCATTCATCTTTTTTTTTTTTATGTCATGTAATGCTTATAGGGAAATTCACATGTTCTCATCTGTGCATGCATCAAACTTGGTAGACCCAATGTTGTGAGTTGAATTGTGTGCTTGCAAAAGACATTGAAATCATAAGGCCTAGTTGCCATCAATGTAACTTTATTTGGAAATAATGCTTTCCCTGTCTCTCAAATTAAGTTATGACCACTAGAGTGGGACCTAATCCAACATGATTATGTCCTTATAAAAAGGGGAAATTTGGGCACAGAGAAGCACACAAGGAGAAAATTGTGTGAACTTGAAGGCAGAGATCACAGTGATGTGTGCAGAAGTCCAGCAAACCACCAGATATGGGGAAACAAGCAAGGAACAGTTTCTCCTTCAGAGTCCTCAGAAGGAACCTACCCGGACAATATGTTAATTTCATACATTGTAACTTCATACTTTACAACTGTGAAATGCAAATTTTTGTTGTTTCATCATTCAGTTTGGAGTACTATAAGCAGTCTGAAATAGTATGGTACATAGCAAACTAATAAACCCAGCACTCTCTGATCAATATATCATCTTTTTTTTTTTATTTTGACTTTTTTTTTTTTTTTTTTTACATTTTGGGCTTGCAGTTATGATACAGAAATAAAGAGTTAAATCATCTGAGGACTGTCAAGCATCTAGCAAATTCCATGTTTTCAATGAACATGTCTACATGTTTTCTAGTATAATAAAATAGCTTGAGAGCCTAGCATACAGCATATGACTCTGGACGTGTCAGAATATCATAGATCTGAGAAGGATTCTACATATCTTTGGGCAATATCACATTGGTGTTGTTTGTGTATTATTGTGTTTCTTCTTTGTGAGTTGGCATTATGGAAGTTTATTTATTTCTTTGGTGCTTCATCAATAAAGTTACAGTAAACTAAATACCCATCAAAATGCAGACAAATCTGCATAGATCTGATCTCCATGTGAGATAGATACATGGACCTTTCCATGTGTGTGTTCCAAAAACATGAATCAAAAACATTGAAAACAAAATATCATTTGTATTGAACATCTACTAACATTTTTCCTTATCATTATTTTCTAGATAATACAATATAATGCTATTTACATATCATTTACACTGTATTAGGTATTATAAGTAGTAGAGACAATTTGAGATAAACAAGAGGATTGTGTAGGTCACAATCAAATACCTCACAATTTGAAATATTTTTATTTACTTATCTATTTTTAATTGAAAGGTAGAGATATAAATTGAGAGAGATCTCCCATCTGCTAATACACTCTTTACACATGGACAGCAGCTGAGGCTAGGCCAAGCGAGCAGGAAATCAAGAACACAATCTGGGTCTACCATGTGGGCAGCAGGGACCCAATGACTTGAGCTGTCATCTGTTGCTTGCCAGATGCGTTAACAAGAAAAAAAAAAAAAAAATTATCAATTCCCAACTTGACTCTCACTGGGATTAAACATGACAATAGGTCTGCTCTGATTTCATCATCATTTAAAAAAATCATCTATTATTTTTCACTTTATGTTTCTGTGTGGGAGCAAACTGTTGAAATCCATACTTAATGTATACTAAGCTGATCTTCTGTATATTAAGATAATCGAAAATGAATCTTGATGTGAATGGAAGGGGAGAGGGAGTGGGAAAGGGGAGGGTTGTGGGTGGGAGGGACGGTATGGGGGGAAAGCCATTGTAATCCATAAGTCGTACTTTGGAAATTTATATGCATTAAATAAAAGTTTAAAAAAAAAAAAAAAAGGCTTCCATAGCCTTGGCAACTCATGACAAGAGCCTAGGGTGATTACTGATGCCATAAACAAGAGTGTCAATTTGTAAAGTCAACAACAGGAGTCACTGTGCACTAACCCTTAATGTAGGATCTCTGTCCTTAATGTGCTGTACATTGAGATTTAATGCTATAACTAGTGCTCGAACAGTATTTTTCACTTTGTGTTTCTATGTGGGTGCAAACTGTTGAAATCTTTACTTAATATATGCTAAACTGATCTTCTGTATATAAAGAGAATTGAAAATGAATCATGATGTGAATGGAAGGGGAGAGGGAGAGGGAAAGGGGAGGGTTGCGGGTGGGAGGGACGTTATGGGGGGGAAGCCATTGTAATCTATAAGCTGTACTTTGGAAATTTATATTCATTAAATAAAAGTTAAAAAAAAAGAAAAAAAAAAAAAAAAAAAGAAGTAGAGCTAGGACTCAAAGCCAGGCACCTGGATACGGGATGCAAGTGTCCCAAGCAGCATCTGAACAACTGCACCAAAACCCACTTCCTACTAAGGAAACTGAGCATCCATGGATGTTGATATCCTCAGCAGGTGAAGGAGCATTGAATATATCCCCAGAGGATACCATGGGATAACTGTACAGCTCCAGTTTAGTTCAAGAAAATGAGTCATTGGAGTCAGAATTACTAAAGACAAAGTAGTTCAGTAACTTTCTGCTTGTGTTTTTAGAGAGCTAGCCTATCAAGTATCTGATGCCAATGCCTTGATGGAAGTGATCTACTCCTTATCAATCTTTCCTCCCCACTAAATATACAAGTTACACATATTTGCACACAAGGTGTAAGCATATGCTTTGATGGAATATTTTAATAGATCAATTCTTTACCAAACCATATTTCCTCCAATATTAAACATACAGGTTAAAATTATATGATCCCCCAAAATTCATTGAACGTCCTAGTCAAAAGCAATATTTTTATTGCTTAATATTTTTCAGTCTTAGCATGGAAAGATTGTGCATGCATAGTTTTATTTAGCATCTCATTTCTACCACATTTAGTCATTATCTTGAGATTATTACCATTCCAGGCAGGCTTCATAATGTATCTGTTCATTTTATGTTACGGAAAATGTGTAATCTACAGTTTTATAATAATATTCTAAAATGCCTTTTCTCTTTCTCAGTCTCTTTATCTCTAAGCAATATCCTTCCATAGGTAGAACCCTTAACATAGCTCAGTAAACTTAGAAAAACAATGAAGTCAGTAAAATAATGAGGACCAATAGCTTTCTGATTGGTAGATCTGTATAATTATTCTCCAAAATAAACTTCCTGTCTTGTACTTAGCATGCATATTTTATACATATATATGTATATGGTTGAATATAATATTTGTGAAATCCATTTCACTGCCAAAAGTACCATTATGTAGCCTATTCTCTTTATTAAAAGATAATACTAAAAGGTTATATAAAGGCAAAAGATTAAATCATTTAAAGTAAAAATAAGGGCTCTTTACAACTGAATTCTTGCCTGCATTTTATAAAACTAAAATGAGTTTATTTTGTTGTTAAGTCAAGCAGTGAAAAGAAGGAAATACTTCTCTTTTATAGTCATGTACCTCTAAAAATCACTGTCCAGGAATTTTCCAGAACTAACATTTTTAGTTCAAGACCAAAAGTATGCAGATAAAGTTGGCTCCAGCAAAGATTCTCTAAGGTAATCAAGCTTTACCTACCAAGGGGGAGAACAAACCCATTGACTTAATGCAAAGTTTCTAAAAAAAATTGGTCTTATAAAACTCTCATTCAGAAGTCAGTTAGAACTCTATGTGTTAGTGTTGGGCATTAATAATTCCTCCACACAGATGTTGGCCCAGTAAGCAAAGTATTTACCATTTTTAATCAAAGATTTATTTATTTACTTGAGTAGCATAGTTACAGACAGAGAGAGAAGAGAAACAGAGAGAGATCTTCGATCCACTGGTTCACTCCCCAAATGGCCACAACAGCCAGAGCTGAACCGATCTGAAGCCAGGAGCCAGGTCTCCCACACAAGCACAGGGGGCTCAGCACTTGTGCCATATTATGCTGCTTTCCCAAGCTATCAGCAGAGAGTCGGATTGGAAGAGAAGCAGCCAGGACTTGATCAGGCGCCCATATGGGATGCCAGTGGCGCAGGAGAATGCTTAACCTACTATGCCACAGTGCCAGTCCCAGCAAGCAAAGTCTTACACAATAATCCAATGGAAGCCTAGAATGAGTTGTAGTAGGTTATTTTTTTATGAAAATATCTGTACTGCTATATAAGCTTTCATATGATGTCATATCTTACCTACTCAAAGAAAAAATTAAAGAGCTAATCCAAAAAGTATTTATTAAGCATCTATAAATTATATAGAATTTTTCTTTAAGCTACAGTAATTTCTCTTCCTTTACCAAAACCACAATTTCCATAAGAATTTATATGTCTCATTTTGTGAACTTTTAAATTTTTTTACCAGTAAGGATATTATTTTTAAAAATCTACTCTATACCACCACTATTTTATAAAGAAAGTAACATTATCACAAAATAATTGGGAGATAAACATTCACAAAGTGGCAACTTCACCCTCACATGCATAAGAATATTGTCTTACTTCTCTCAGTTTGTCCTGAGGCTGTGACAATTTGATCAAAACCAGCCCTGATCTGAGAACTAGCACATGGAAACCACAGCATCACACATCCTTAAGAGAAGGAAAATGAAAAATGAAGTTCTCTTTAGAAAACACCTGTTCTAACTTAAGAATGTCTGTGTAAATTTTTGACTATCTAGTCACAGTTGCAACACTTAAATGTGTTTTAAGAGGCCAAACATTTCATGCCTTCTTCTCTTGCAGGAGCCTAAATTTATATGGTGGTTCGGGTTTAATGTCCCCATATGTGCCCATTTGAAATGAGGGTGCTGGGCTGCCTGCCACCCTAGGAAAAAGCAAATATGGGTGTGTTAGCTAGACTGTTAATAATATTTAAAATTTTTCAATTTTACCTTATATTATAAAGTATTTTCACTTTGGGAGACTAGGAAAAAAACACAAATTCCCCACCTGTGACAGTCCTGAAATGGTGGTATTGGAAACCTTCTACAATTATTTTGGATTTTTTTCTGTAGACTTTCAGATGATACTGACTTTATTATATTTATGTGCACTAGAAATGTTACAGGTAATTTCTCTGAGCTCCATAGTCAGAGTAAAATATTGGTGTACTTTTAGTTTTTTGGGATACTATCTTCCTTTATATAAATGTAGTGGAAACTACAAAATGTATGTATTCTTGATTTTTCCTTTTTAGTCTTTTTCTTTACTACACTTAGTAAACAAAATAGGAGAAATATGTGATATGTTTGTACATATGTCAAATATTTTAAAATATACAGTGCTATAAGCAGTTATTAAACATACAAAGTGGAATGATGAAATGGAAGTGAACAAAAGTTGATTACATAGTGTAAAACATTGACACCTTTTTTCCTAAAATTCCAAGATAAGTTCCTTTAAAAGCATGAAAATTGTGTGATTTTTTTCCTCACTCAAATTTAAAAATTATACAGATATATATGCTGTGTTTGTGTGTTTGTGTGTCTGTGTGTCTGTGTGTCTGTGTGGCATAAGATTAACTAAAGCCCATGAAACAAAAGAGTTTAGTTTTACATCTCATGTCCAGGATCCTGATGAAATTGTGCTATGAAAAATTTCCTTCTTTTTTTCAAACAGATCTTTGGCAAATCTGTTTCAGAAAATTCTGAGTGACAGAGTAGATTTTCCACTTACATCAAACCATCTTACTTTTGTAGGTTTTAGTCAAGACCTTAACATTTTTCATTCAATGTGGCATTGCATAAAGGATGTATTTGTTCAATGGAGAAGATTTTTTTCTTTTTAATGTTCAACTTACAAAACTATGTCAAGAGATGATAGGATCTTGACAGACTGCTTAAAACTAAAATATTTTAAGTTAAAGCCAGGAAAACTCTGGCTAATATGCATGCATTATTGGGCCCCAAATATTTTAGACTTTGATAACATTATGTGGCTCCAATGCAATGGCAGTGAGGCTGCAACATTTCTTACCCCTCTGAAAACAGGAAGAATATGGGATGATGTTAACAGAATTATTTTATCACATATCATACATTATCATGGGTTTTTCAAGAGATAATTTACTAGAATTGTAAGAAAAAAAATAGCAGTCATACTTTGTAATCTTTGATTCTTTCAATCCAGGTAGAAAAAGCACTTTATAAACTCTAAAGCTCATTAACCTTCACACAATACTGGTGAGTTGGGTGGCAAGTGTTACTCTCCTCAGTTCATAGATGAATGAACTGAAGCACTGGGAGGTTAACTGATTTTTCCAATTCACAAAGCAAGTCACGGCGAGATGGGAGGTCACACAGAATTCTTGACCATCAGTTAACTCAGGGGCTCTGTTCTCTGTACAAAATAATTACTAAATAAGCACCTATTGATTATGATTTGTTGGATAATGGCATTCAGCATTTGTGCAAATAATTCTCTCATGATACAATTGTACTATCTAATTTGTAAAAAGACCACATTGCCTATTTTACTCAAATACTGTTATAACATTTTGGATTTGTATAGTTGAATAACTGAAGGAATTATTCTAGCCTTCTTTTATGCTACTGAGGCTGTTGAAATATATGGATATTTTGAGAGAATTCATAGCTTGTGTTGAGAAATTAGTAAGAGGAATATTGCCTTCATTTGCTTTCTATGATGGAGTTTTGAAATATCTTGAGAGGGGAACAATCACATGAATTTTTATTCAGTTACTCTACTACAAAATCAAAGAGATACATAATTTTTAAAAATTAGGTATGTAAAATTGATAAAACTTTAAAAAAGATTTTATTTCAGAACAATTTCAAATTTTCAAAACAAATATTATAAAGTAGTACAGTTCCCATATATCCTACATCCAACTTTGCTTATTGTTAACATCTATAATAGAATAATATATTTGTCACAATTAATGAGCCATATCCAGGTTCCCCATCTCTCTCTATCTCTCTCTGTCTCTCCTATCCTCCTCAGCCTCTACTAGTCAACATTATGTGTTCATATTGAGGATTTTTTTTCTTTTAAGCTCCCACATATGAGGAGGTACACGCAATTTTTGTCTTCTGTGTATGGCTAATTTCACTTAACATGATGTCTCCCATTTAATGCTACTTACGAAAATTTTGCTGTAACATTGTTAAAGTTAAGCAATAAGTATATTTTGTCTCCCATTGTGCCTATTGCATGTTTTACATAATAAAATGTTAAAGTAAATAATTAGCATAGTGCCTGGCACATATTAATAATTTTTATATTTGAGAGTGTGCATAAATTTGAACTATTTTGGTCATAGATCTAGAGTGTTAATGTATACCAAAAGTTATTCAGATAGATAGGCTATTCCTAAAATGGAAAACATTGAAGAGTGAGCTCATGTGTCCTCTTCATTTTCTTATAGCAAACCAGAAATAAATTAATCAGATTGCTCAGTATTAAATAGTCATTGTGTCTCAGAGAACACTACAGAAATTTTTCTGTGGGTTTTGGCATTCTGTTAGGCATATAGTTCTAGACAATAGCAGACTGAAGAAACAACAATCTCCTGTACCTTGATTAAGTTGAAGTAATCATAGTTTAATTATAGCCAAACCAATTAGCAGAAAAAAAAGAGAAAGGGAGAAAAAAAGAAAAAATAAGATGGAAGGAAAGAAAAAAAAAAGGAAAATTGGAAGGCTATAAGGTTCAAAGTAAAAAGTGAGGAAGGAACCCAGTGATCACTGTTGACTAAACTAAGAGATTTCAAATCCATCCTGCAGCTTTCTTTCTGGCCGTCTCCCCACCACTTTAAGGATGCTTCTTCTTATTTATCACCTGAACTATTGCAGGGCATTTTTATGAAACTAAATCTCTAACTTCTACATGCCAATACTAGCATCATCTTCCTCAATGTAATTCTGGTCAGATTTTGTCCATCATAAACCCTCAAAGTTTCTCTGTTTTTCATTACATTTGGAAAGAAATTCTCACTTGGCAATCAAAGGTCCTTCAGAGAATGGCAACTATCTACATTTCCAATTGTACTGCGGATTCTTCCACTCTTCTACATTGCATGTTAAAACCAAACTTGCCTACTTACCCTTTGCTGAATATACCTGTGCTCTCAATCCATGCTTATCTGCAGGCACACGCCCAGACTCAGCTTGAGCCATTCTAAGGGCCTTGGATAACGTATTTTCTTTGCCTTATGCCTTGAATTTTGCCTTTTCTTTTTGAAAGTCAGTACTTAGCCTCTGTCCACGAAAGTTCTGGAGAGAAGTCTCAGTAAATACAGAACAATGAGTCATCTCTTCCCAGTAATCTTGACACTTTCCTCAGCCTACTCTTGAAACAACCAGTGGTAGCAGTCTTAGACTTCACTGCTTCAGAAGTAGAATAAATATCCATCTTATAACCCCTACACTGCTTTATTCTAGTGTAGAGGAAATTGAAAGTTGTGCTTGGTTTTAAGATGATCCTGAGTGTCAACATTCTAGTTCTTTGGAAAATTAAACAGAGCCAAGCAACAGAAACTGGTTGGAGTCTTTGAAATCAAGACAGTCTAGCGCCCCCTTTAAGTTGGCCTTCTTTGTCATGTCTCAGAACCTCAGTAGTGGTGTTTGAATAGTATTATGGAAAGGACATTGGGATGCCGGGAAAGATGGACCCTGACAGTTGATCAAATCTGTCACAGTTGTGACCTGCTTAAGATTATATACAATATTCCTCTTATAACGTGCCCTTTAGCTAAAAATGATCAAAATTTTCTTGCTAAAGGAAAGTATATTTACAAATTTTACTTTTGCTGTCAGAACCCAAAAAGAAGAACATTAACCTGTCTGGTTCAGAAGGGCTAACCTCAGATATTTCAAAGGGCACTACTAAAAATAAAGTAGCCACAATTGGATATGAAGACTCCTACAGGATTTTCCTCTTTGCATATTTTCCATGCCAGTTTTTTAGCCAGAAAGCCTTTCCTATCAGTTGAAATCCTTTCAAAATCATGCTCATCTTGTAAGTTTTCACTGAAAGCCTTTAATTCATAAAATACCATTATGACTCTCTCTAATCACTGTTTACTCCCTGTATGGTCACTTCCTTTAAGCTGTTCAACTTAACTTTGCCTCGTATAATTATTAGTGGTTTTGCGGTTGCTCCTTTCCATGTATTTCTCTAACACTGACATAGTCTGGTTATTGTAGTTGCTTGCGATGAAAATTCGTTTTTCTGTTAGTCCAGTACTTAGTCATTCTCTCGAAGGAGTTATAATTGTGGTATTAGAGCTGTATTTGAGGGCACCGGTTTTCTCTTACTGTCAGTTCATAGGGTGATTAGACAGTGAAGTGTATACTATGGAACTAACAATTATAGGGGGCAGGCATCAGTATCCTTCCATTCTAGACTGGGAAGTCTGTAATTCTGGTTATGTGCTAGCAAAATAGGCTAAATGGTAAACCCTTTATCTTGGAACTGAAACAATAGGACAATCAAGGTTGATTTTAGGGACGCAGTAGAAAAGTGTTCAGAGACCATTTCTCTCTGTGAAGCAGCACGTTTTATTTGGCTTAGACTGATAACACTGATCCTTAGGACTGAAGAAGACTGAAATCCTTGTCCCAGATACAGTTGGTTCCAGCTAAAGCAGAAAAATAGGAGTGAAAGTCTGATCCTGTGCTGGGACCTAGAGAAAACTTTCTGAATATTTTCTGCTATTTGTTTTCCCCTTACAGTAAAAGGAGCAATTGCCACCATTGTAAAGAGTCGTAAGTTAAAATACACACTGAGGTGGGCAGACCCCGTACAAGTGTGGATTTGAACAAGCTCTGGACCAACCTGAAAATTCCAGGGTCCTCTTCTACCACATGGGTACCTGTTCTCTTCCTTTCCTCTAACTCACAGCTTTCTGTTAGTGTATTTTCTGTTAGTATATGATTAATAACCAGGAAGTAATATAGAACCCTGGGGATTTGCTGTCAGTTTCAAACTTCAAGGGACTTGGGTGGGGAAACTCATCTCAGAGCATCCGAACTTCACTGAATGCTGATATTCCAATGCTGCATTTGGAATAGGAGTCGTGTGTTTATATTCAGCCTCAGCCTGACATTAAGAAGGTTAAACCTGTGCACAAAGGATGGATACAAGCCAGTCTCCATACTTGATTGACTAAACATCTATGTGTATATGAAGTTGGCATCTTGTGAGTATTGGGTTCATTTTTTTTTAATGCGAATTCTCATAGTATGAGAATGATTAAAAAAGAATCAAGCATGGCATATATTTTTCAAACCTTTGTTATAAGATTGGCACTACAAAATAGAAGACAGAGTAGGAATGGACCTCACAAAAAGAAATAGCAAGGGGATTGCATAGTATTTTATAACATTATTTTGTCAACCTCTTTTTAAAAACTACTCCATGGTTCTTTGAAATAGAAAGAAAACGCTAAAGGAAAAGTAGTCATCAGAGATTCCAAACAATTTCATAATATAAAAAAGAGTATTTGTTGAAATTGGGTGGAATTCTATGTAAATTAAAAATTAGAGTTCTGTTTTTAGATGCTTTGGCTAACATTTTTTTAATCCCCGATATTAGGGGCTTCTTTTCTTTCTTTTTCTTTTCTTTTTATTCACTTACTTTAAAGAAGAGAGAGATTGGGAGAGAGAGGGAGAGAGGGAGTCACTGAGATCTCCCACTCACTGGTTCACTCCCTAAATGTCTACAATGGCCAGTGCTGGGCCAGGTTGAAGTTGGGAGCTGGGAATTCAATTAGAGTCTCCCATATGTGTGTCAGGGATTCGACTACTTGAGCCATCCTCACTGCCTCCAGGATACACATACAGGAAATTATAATATCTTTTTCTTTTCAAAATGCAGATTAATAAATAGTGAATCATAGTGGAAAAGATAAAAGCAGATATTCGACAAGCATGTGGAGAGGAAGATATTCTGTTTTGTTTATAAGCCAAGATTTCTACTAGTTTGGACAATGTTAGCCAATATTACTGGATTATACGATCTCCTAAGAGTTAAGGATCTCCAAGAGAAATAAGTGGTAATTGGTTTTTGCTATCCATGCTGTCTCTAACTTATTCTTGCAGAACCAAGATCAAGAACCCCACAAAAATATCTGGGACAAGAAGGATCAATCCTCTACATAACTGAGACTGAGTTTCTTTAATCACAATTGAATTTGTAGATTGAATGGGTAAAACCCCAATGAGTCTTGATCACAAACAAGCTTATCAACAAAAAGTTAAGGTGCTAAGACAAAATCAAGGAATCAAAGTGGGGAAATGTACAGTAAGAATCATGATGGTGTAGATTTTAGATTACTCAGGACAAATACTCACTCTAAAATTTATGATTAGAAGTGCTTTTAAATCTCAAAAATAGATCATGCAAAATGGAAAATTTTATTGTAATAAAAATAATATTCCTTGGCTAAAGCAATCAAATCTAGAAAATGAGAGAAGGCAATAAGTGATAGGTAATATTGAAAACAGTGTAATCTAAAATGATATAATTTAATCCTGTAACTATTCAGTAACTACACGAATATTGGTTTAAACTATTCTTAAAAATATCACTAATATAATTTCTAAAAATAATAGTATATTTGCCAATGTGCTCAAGACTTTAAAAGTTAGAAAAATGAAATAAGTTAAAAGTAAATAAAAAGCAAAATTGTTTTAATGACATCAGAGTATTGTATTATGTGAAAAAAGCAGAATGTGAAAATAAATATATTGCATAAGTTTAATTATTAACTTCAATAATAAAGTTTCTAAAATGTTAGTAGTATTTGTTTTGGTACTGGAATCATGAGTTATTTTTGTGTGATAATTTCCTCTACAATAATCTTCTAAGCAGAAAATTTCCCTTCAAAAAAGAGAAGTAAGTATGAGTGTCATTGTAGATTATTTCTGTGTTACGTGGCCATGAAACCACAAGTTGAAGAAATTTGAGAACTTAAGGATGTGAAGTAAGAGTTTACATATATATAAAAAGAAATACATATTTGTGGGATAAGAACTAGGAAAACATTAGCTTATATTTGCAGCTGTATTTTTCTCAATATAAAGACTACAGCTCGGAGAATCATTTAAGTGGAGAGAAAGCATGTTTGACCCTAATAAAATCTTAAAATTTATGAAATCTGTTTTCTAACTGCATGCATTCCTTTTGTTTTTTTTTCTTGTGCCCTAACACTAAATAATACTTGGATACCCATTAGCCATGAGTTCATGAAAATCCTTAAGCAGTAAAGAAAAATACAGAATCCTAAGTGTAATATAAATTGAAATGGAATTGAAACAAAGTATGTTGAACACCTACAGCTAATGTTGGATTTTCAAGTGTATTTTTTGGAGATATTATATGTTGAGTTTTTCTGGGGAAAGAACCTTCATTGCTTCTCTTTATGCCTTGATAAGTATTTACTAATCAAAAACACAATAGCTTCACATTCTTCCCACTACCAAAGTCTCTCTTACATGAATCACTTCTTAGCATTGAAGTTTAAGTAACAGATCAAATGCTTAAAATATGTCTTTCCAGGAGTACTGTCAGATTACAATGCTCAGGGTCTTAAATTAGATTAATATGCATCATGTGGTAGGAAGGGGATCGTCTTGAAGAGACTAAAGATTTCTCATCATGACTTTGTTATAACCTAAAGCTTGTGAGTCACGCAGAGCAGGCAGTACCTCCTATCCCACTTCCTTTTCTTTGTTGACATGAAGCCAACGAAGTTTACACTTGTAGATTCCTTCTGAAAAGAATTATGGAAGTCACTTCAAAGATAGAAACACAGGGGTCAGTGATTGGGGCTGGCATATAATGTCTATAGTGACTATCTGTTCCACAGGACTCTTTCTGACTCTCAGCCCAGGCTGAATGTTTTAAAACTCTTTCATCCTGCCCACATTATTTTTGATGGATGATCAACCAACATTCGTGTCTTCTGCTAAGTATGGAACCTGGTGCAATTTACTCATTCTTTGTCAAATAAAGGAATTCAATGAGATTTATTAATTTTTTCATTTAATCTTTTCACAAACTTTTATTTAGTACTAAGTACCAGGCACTCTGCTAAGAGATGAGGCCATAAAGATAAATAAAATAAATCTCTACCCTCATGGAGTTTATGGTCCAGTGGCACATGATTTCAAAAATGTTTATATTCCACCATTTATGTTTCCATTACTTCTTCCACAGATATTTTAGAAGTTGTGGAGAGAGAAAATGGGGTGGCAGGTGAGGTACACACTAGAATTTAGGGACCTCATCTCCAGTGTCTTTACCTCCTGTCTCTGAGAATTGCAAAAGCCAAATCTGGTCAAAAGGGAGCTCAGTCTGCCTCCAGGGGTCAGTCTCTCCTTGAGAATCCTTCTCTGAATCGCCTAAGGCCACTTGGTAGGCTTGCAGATGCTCAGGTAGGAAGAAGTCTTCAAGAATTTGACTTGCATAAGGAAACCCGTGCTAAGTTTTCTTTCAGACGTGTACTGAATCCCAAGCAAGCATTTCCCTTTGATTGAGGTCCGGGGGGCTTGTGAGGGTGCGTGCGATTTCCACGTTTACATGCACTTTCATATGTCTTTGAAATCTAGACAAAGATTTTTGCCTTAGGCCACTAAGGGAGTGAATATCACAAAAGGGATTAGAGTGCTGTACTTTAGAGCATCAGATCTTGTATTGGGGCATCAGATCATACTTTTAATTCAAGTAACTTCACATATGTCCAGTGCAAGTTGGAATCACAAAGGCACATGACTGAAAGGAGAAAAAAAAGATTGGCTTTAATTTAGAGTGAATCTGTTAGTATGATTTCTTCTTATACGTTCATCAGGCTAACATAATAACCCTCGTAAGAAATGGCTTGAAGAGCCCAGGGTGTGTGCCATCTAAGAGTGCCTGCCCATTAGGGGCTCTTTCTTTCATTTTGCCCTGTCCTTGAGACTCATTTAGTAATTAACAAAATGAAAGCATTCTCTTTCTGGAATTTTGACTTTAGAAGCTGGAATTTAATTTACAAAACTGTCTGCAACTAATTAAAATGAGTAGTCACTGTTGGTTTGAAATGGATTATCTCTGAGAAAAATCACAGTGCAGATTGTCAAAAGAGGGTTTATGGCTTGATTCTGAGAAAACACCTCTCCATTGTAAATGCTTTGTCTCTTCAGTGGACGGGTGCTCATTCAAATTAATGGAACAGAAACCTGAAGCCACATACTGAAGATGATTGATGTTGGAGGGTTAGTTTCATACATAGATGCTTTACTTCAGAGTATTGAAAGGATTATTAATCCTTGATTCCATTATCACCCCATCTATTTTGTTTTTGACAATTATCTCTATTGTGTAGCATACAACTAAAGAATTGCTGTTTTAGCTAAATTAGCTAAAAATTAAAAATATTTAGGGACACAAAATATTGACATGTACTGAACATTTTCACTGTGACTGTCCACAGTTATTCAATTCCATGCTAGTGTTCATTTGATAACACTGTATCCTAATCCTATGGATTTCATTTTCTTCTGTTTACTAATTTAAATTAATTTGGTTTGTCTAATTATAATTAAAAAATACAAACTTTTATCATCTTAAGTCAGAGAGTTATCAGAAAGTGCTCACAATATGTCTGTTCCATACCCAGGATTCAAATCTTTCTTCTTGAGTCAGTAGTTACTACTGAATGCATTAAAGGATCAAGAAGTAAAAATTAAAGGAATTTAATGTTCAAATATAAGTATTATTGACCTACTGCTCATAAGAGTAATGCTAATCTAATAAAAAATTCCATGAATTTGGATGAGAAAAATGATACAAAAGTAAATGAATCTCAATAACACAAAAAACGAAATAAGCAGAACATTATATTTTGCTGACTTGTCACTGTCAGCAGATTCGGAAAGGATATTATGATTTAATTATTCTATTGAAAATATTAGTTTATGCCTTATAAACAAATTTTTATATTTTACTTTCATTTTGAATTTCTGAAGAGTTGAATGGTTGGCATCACAGAAAAGAGATATTAACTGCTTATTTTTCTTAAATGATCAGACGTTTCATTTCTTACCATAAATAATTAGTGCTTTTGAACAAGTCCGTATAAGATAATGATGTTTGAAAATATCATTCTAATTGACAGTACAATAGAATTTATTTTGGTTCATATACTTATTTGCATAACTATATAATAAATTGGAACTGTTAGAAATTATAAGATATCCACAGGTTAGAAATATGTACTGGCAGGCGCTGCAGCTCACTAGGCTAATCCTCCGCCTGCGGCCCTGGCATCCCAGGTTCTAGTTCCGGTTGGGGCCCAGATTCTGTCCCGGTTGCTCCTCTTTCAGTCCAGCTCTCTGCTGTGTCCCCGTAGGGCAGTGGAGGATGGCCCAAGTGCTTGGGCCCTGTACCCACATGGGAGACCAGGAGGAAGCACCTGGTTCCTGGCTTTGGATCGGTGCAGCGCGCAGGCTATAGCAGCTATCTGGGGGGTGAACCAACGGAAGGAAGACCTTTTCTCTCTGTCTCTCTCTCTCTCACTAACTCTGCCTGTCCAAAAAATAAAAAATGTACTAATACTTTGAATCATTTACTATGAGTCATCCATGAATAGTCTTCAAAAAGTTCATGGAACTGCATATTATGAAAAGCTATGCGTGCATTTCAAAACTTTTTGTACTGAAATAAAATTATCCTTTAATTTCATTATCCACAAACTTTTTGAAGCACTCCCAGGTTTAGATCATGTCACAATGTGTTGTATTTTAAAAGAAAAACAAATGTGTGTCATGTAGGAATACACTTAAAATATCACACTAATAAAAAGAGTATTCCGAGAGAATGGATGATCTCAAAATGCATAGCAGTTTATAACTACTGAAGAAATATGAAATAGGAAAATACTCAAATTTATTTTGAACACATTGAAATGGACCTACTAATCAAAATTTCAGTTTTGTGTTCTGGCTATCTGTTGCTCCCATGAAAAAACATTGATAGTAGACTTAGCTAATTTATGGGTTAACCTAGGTCATTCTCATTAATTTACCTACCAAAAGCTTTAAATCCATTACCAGCACTTCTCTTTGATCATTTCTTAAGTTTGCCCATAAGTTTCTCTGAAAATTGTGAGATTGTCCACCTCCCCCCCTTTTATGATATAATCTTCAATTTTTCACTCACATTGTATGCTCCTTAGGTGTTGATATGTGCTCCAATAAATCATTCCAATATTCCTTAATGGATCAGGATTAAGAGTTCCCAACTTGAACATGCACTTCAGTTGTTGTTTATGTGTATTCCCTGAAGCCTTATGCCAAAGGCAATGTGGAAAAATGGCAGCCTTAAGAATTAATATTTCTCATGTCTTTAGAAATCACTATTAGGAGAATTAGAGAATGACACATACTGGGGGGTGTCACCCATAACAAGAAAAATGCCTACATGTGCCCAGTTAAACCTCACAGATAATACTTTCTGTCTGAGAAAACATAGATAACTCTCGTTGCCAGAAGCTTACTAAAAAAAAAAAAAAAAAAAAAAGGATACGTATCTCAAAATGTGAATATCTCAAAATGTGCTATTGACTAAGAAAAGAATGTGATTGGTGATTTCATCAGACAATGAATATGTATATGGGCAAAATTGCATATTTAAATTAATACTATGGCTGATGAGATTCATTCCATTTGCTGCCTCTCAACCCCTAAGTAAGAAAAGTCCAATGCAAATCTTTTTTTCAAAGATTTATTTTTATTTATTTGAAAGACGAAGTTACAGAGAGAGGTAGAGACAGAGAGAGAGGTCTTCCATCTGCTGGTTCACTCCCCAAATAGCTGCAACGGCCAGAGCTGAGCCGATCCAAATTCTGGAGCCAGGAGCTTTTTCGGGTCTCCCACGAAGGTGCAGGGGCCCAAAGGCTTAGGCCATCTTCTACTGCTTTCCCAGGCCATAGCAGAGAGCTGGATCAGAAATGAAGCAGCGGGACTAGAATCGGCACCGATATGGGATGCTGGCACTTTAGCCTGAGGCCTTAACCCACTATGCCACAGAGCTGGCCTCCCGTGAAATCTTTCATTTCATTCCAAGATATACACCATGATGTTCCAACAGTCTTTTTTTTTTCTGAAAATATTCATGAAAACAAATATAAGGCAAGATAACAGAATGGAGTGGCTGTGGATTTGGGTGTCAAGAGATATCTGTATTCAGATTCCAGCTTTGCAAGATAACTCAGTTCTGTCTTGGTTTGCTCATCTGGAAGGATAATACCTATTCTGCCCATGAAGCTGAGTTTATCTGAGATACTGTAATTACAGTGCTAGCATGCTAGCACAATTCCTATTATTCAAAGAGCATTCATTCCTGTCACAAACACTAATGTCATAAATCAGCAGCTCCAACATTGGGAAAAGTAAAGTAATAAAAAGCAGGTAAGACATGATTTTTCATGTTTCTAATCATCATAGTACTCTTGGGTTTTTGGAATAGCAGAGCACAGATAACAAGAGGTCATCCTATATCTCATTACTCAAGTGGCTCTATGCTTGTCACCGTTAAGGACCATCGGCTCACCTAAGCTATGATTCCCAGAATGGAAGTGTGATGAGGAACCTGGCTTTTGGAATACAGATAACTTTTCCAAACATTACTGACACATCATCTGGTTTTTCACTCTAAGTATACGAGAAGATCATCCTCCAATGGTAGTTCCTTGAATGAGTGGTCACCAGCTTTTTCCTTTCCACATAAGCTGGCAATGCTGTTTTCTAGCCATGAAGTGAAGAGAGAAAATGTAAAAGACTCGGTGTGACCTAGAGTTTTGGAGTATTTCTGATGTTACTAAAGTTTGCATCAAATGGTTATCATGCTAAAATGTATGAAGTCTTTTTAATTATCCCTGCCAAGTTCTTTCCATTTATTAACCATAGACCAAGATTATCTTGAGCATTGCTACTGTCCTGATATGGAATCCAGGGATAGCCCCAGAAGCTATGACAGGGAAAAAGTAGGAGGTAAGTGAGGGTAGGGTCTCTACATCTGCAAATGAGAGTCATGATCGAAACATTACTCATTAATTTGTATTTTTCTGAAATGCATAGCAGTAGAACATTGAAGATAAACTGAAATATTTCTATTTAGTTACAGAATGAGAAAATGATTTTTATTATGATGCTGTGATAGATGCATGTTGTAATTTCTAGCATAACAGCTAAGTGAGTATAAATGTTAGAAATCACTGAAATATTCAATGATTTGTTTTTTTGATCAAAGTCAGCCATGACATGCGGATATGCAAGAGGAAAATGTGGAATGGGTCATTATTTAGGAAAGTTTCTTTTTTTTTTATTTGACAGGTAGAGTTACAGACAGTGAGAGGGAGAAACAGAGAGAAAGGTCTTCCTTCCATTGGTTCACTCCCCAAATGGCGCTGTGCCGATCCGAAGATAGGAGCCAGGTGCTTCCTCCCGGTCTCCCATGCGGGTGCAGGGGCCCAAGCACCTGGGCCATCCCCCACTGCCCTCCAGGGCCACAGCAGAGAGCTGGACTGGAAGAGGAGCAACCGGGACTAGAACCAGTGTTCATATGGGATGCAGGTGGAGGATTAACCAAGTGAGCCACAGCGCCGGCCCCAGGAAAGTTCCTTAACGTAAAATAAGTTGAGCACATAGTTCACCACGAATATAAAAGTGAAAGAATGAGTGTCTGATGTACAACAAGGAATTGTAAAGAAATTAGATTGACTTAAATTATATCTGTCAACAGGAACGTCCATCTAATTTGATGTGTGGAGCAAGGTTATGAAGAATTAAAAGTAAACTTCATTTTTGTAGTTATGATCAAAGAAAAATAAAATATAATCATGAAAGCTATGGAATAGAGAAGAAAAAGCAAATATGCTGTAATTAAATAATTTTGATTCCATTTTATAGTCATAGAAAAAAACTGAACCAAATCTAAAAAAAGAAATAAATACAAGATTGAAAGATACATTGAAAATTGTTTGAGTACCCAGGTTAACCGTAAAAATGGCTACCAGGCCTCTGCTTAAATATCTCCACTGACAGGAAATTCAGCTTACTATCTTCCAACAGTTCTGATGCTCACAACACTCTTTCTTATTTTGCCTCTTGGAAACTTTTGCCCTCTGATGTGATTTAAAGCACAAACATCTCTCCAAACAAAGCAGAACGTCTTTCCCCACAATTCAGGATGTAAGCTTCTCCTCTCTCCTCCCAATTTAGTATTTACCATGCCCCTACCTGAACTTACCAGGTTGTATTGGAATGTTCTGCATATGTTCTATCCTTGTAAGTAGAGCTTGCTTTTGTTGAAGATGGGGAAGACATCAGTAACCAGGTTGTTTGCTGCCTATCCCTGTTACCTATACATACAGAGTACTTAATAGATGCTCAATAAAAAGTTTAAAAAACATAGGAGACAGGAAACATTTTGAATCTTCAAGGTAATCAAGAAATTGTGGCAAACCAAGACAGAGAAAAGATAATGGCAGTTAGAATAAGGAGGTTGAATATCAGTATTAATGATTACAATAATAAGGGCTTGGGTAGTGATAATAAAGGGTACTCACAAAAGTAGAGGTAGAAGCTACAAGTAGTAGCCTCTACCCCAGGATTGAGATAGTGCACCAGAGGAAGGGCTCCTTGATTCCTTTCTTAGGTTTGCAGTCTGGACCTTACATGAGAAAGCATGACCATGCTCTGTGGACGACAGAATTCACTGCAGTGACATGCTGGCAGAACTTGTAGAACATCTACTTCCAGGGATATTGAAGAAAGCTGTCCACAAGGACATGTCTCATCTCAGGCACTCTGACAAAGCCATTCAAGGAGAGGAGGTGATGTTGGAGGCAGCTTCTGGCTTATGGATTTTGTTGGTTAACATGCATTATGGGAGCTATAGACACTAGAAAAGTTGCAGCGCTAAAGGAATCTGAAGATGAAGAGACCAAGCATCCTGTCAAAGCCTTGCTGGATGGGAGGCAGGTAGAAAGAGAGAAAGAGAGAGAAAGACTCCAAAGTGGAGAGCTATAGCTTTACCACCTGCAGTGGCTCTCCAGAACACTGTATTGACAAAGCTCAAGTGTCAAATGACAAAGAGAGAAAGTACTTAAAGACCCATATTCATTTTACAGAGTGGCCAAAAAGGATGCATTTGGGTCCAGCAGACAATACAATGGAAAACAATGGAGTAGACAAATGCATTGCTCTCACCTATGACTCAATGACTGCAATCATTCTGGCACCATGAAACATAACCAGATAGCTAACCAAATTCTTTTACACCATTTAAGTAAATTGGTCATGTATATTACTTCTTCTTGAATGTCTTAACAGTCATAACAGTTTTACTACACAATAACATAGACCTTCATTTCTTCTAAATCCTTCACATTTTGTCCCACCTCTTCATAGTTGTTATCTGGCAGGCAATACAAACAATTCACAGTCACTGAGATTTATATGTCTTGTCAGGATTTACACCACAACCTACAGAATAGTTCCAAAAGCGGGAGTAATTCCATATAGATCAACAAATGGCTGTCTGCTCCCCTGCTCCATGGGCAGTGACAGCAGTTGTTTTCTTACTTTTTTCCATACTTCTCCTGGGAGTCTGGCTTTCCTTTCTGTGGCACCACATTCATACAATCACGAGCTGGTCCAATGAAGCAATTCTTTTTTCTTTGTCTCTCTTCTCTATATCTTGTCATTCTCATCAATATCAGCTTGGTCTTTGGTTTAATCCTCATCCATTTTGTGATTTCTTTAAGTACATATTTTTCTCTATTCTAGAGAGAAAAATATAAAGGTCCTTTTATAAACAGGATCATGACTTCCTTCTCTAGCTTTGATTGAAGATACGCAGGCCGGCGCCGCGGCTCAATAGGCTAGTGCTCCACCTTGCGGCGCCCGCACACCGGGTTCTAGTCCCGGTCGGGGTGCCGGATTCTGTCCCGGTTGCCCCTCTTCCAGGCCAGCTCTCTGCTGTGGCCAGGGAGTGCAGTGGAGGATGGCCCAAGTGTTTGGGCCCTGCAACCCATGGGAGACCAGGAGAAGAACCTGGCTCCTGCCTTCGGATTAGCGCGGTGCACTGGCCACAGCGCGCCAGCCGTGGCGGCAATTGGAGGGTGAACAACTGCAAAAAGGAAGACCTTTCTCTCTGTCTCTCTCTCTCACTATCCACTCTGCCTGTCAAAAAAAAATTAAAAAAAAAGAAGATATGCATAACTGAAGTTTGACTCTTTTAACTCTGAGAGTAATATAGCATGCCCAATATGAAACATAAGGATAGTTGCCTCTTCTTCAAAAACACATTTAGTAATGAGACATCAATTATGGTTTTATAATTTGGTTTAAAATGCTTCAGTACATAGAATTTTATATATGCATATATTCCTGTTTACATCACAGGGACAATTTTTTTTTTTATTTTTTTGACAGGCAGAGTTAGTGAGAGAGAGAGACAGCGAGAAAGGTCTTCCTTCCCATTGGTTCACCCCCTCCCCAAATGGCTGCTACGGCTGGCGTGCTGTACCAATTTGAAGCCAGGAGCCAGGTGCTTCTCCTGGTCTCCAATGTGGGTACAGGGCCCAAGCACTTGGGCCATCCTCCACTGCCCTCCCGGGCCACAGCAGAGAGCTGGACTGGAAGAGGAGCAACCGGGACAGAATCTGGTGCCCCAACCGGGACTAGAACTCAGGGTGCTGGTGCCGCAGGCGGAGGGTTAGCCTAGTGAGCCGTGGTGCTGCCCACAGGGACAATTTTTTCAAAATAATACTTACTTATGTATTTGAAAGTCATAGTTAGAGAGAGAGAGAGAGAGGGAAAAATGGAGAGGGAGAGATATCTTTCATCTGCTGGTTCACTCCAAAAATGGCAACAATGGTCAGGGCTGGGTCAAGCCAAAGCCAAGACCTGGTGTCTCTTCCAGGTCTTCACGTCAGTGCAGGGACCCAAGGACCTAGGTCATCTTCTGTTTTTTCCCAGGTGCATTAGCAGGGAGCTGGATCAGAAGTGGAGCAGCTGGGACTCAAACTGGTACCCATATGGGATGCTGGCCTCACAGGAGATGGCTTTACCCACCATGCCACAACATGGGGACAATTCCTACCAATTGAAGAATCCTGAACAGGATGAAATTTTGGAAAACTCCTATGAAAGAGTACACATTTTAGGAGCAGACATTTGGCACAATATTTAAGATGCCATTTGGGATGCATGCATCTCATACCAGAGTTCCTGGTTTGCATCCTGGATCCTCCATTTCTTATCCAGCTTCCTGCTAATGCACACCCTGGGAGGCCGCAGGTGATGGCTCAAGTTTTTAGGTTTCTTCCATCTGCATGAGAAACCTATAATATATTACAGGTTCTTGGCTTTGGTCTAACGTAGTACTGGTTGTCGCAGGCATTTTGATAGTGATAAAGAGAATGAGAATGATCTCTCTCTCTCTCTCTTTCAAACGCATAAAATACATTTAAAAAATTACAAAAGCTTCAACTGATTATGGTTGTATTTATATTTTAAAAATATTTAAAGAGTTATTTATTTATTTGAAAGAGTTAAAGAGATAGAAGAGATATAGAGAAAGAGAGAGATCCTCCATTCTCTGGTTCACTCCCCCAGTTGGCTGGAATGGCTAGGGCTGAGCCAAGCTGAAGCCAGGAGCCAGGATCTTTATCTGGGTCTCCCATGTGGTTGGTAGGGGCCCAAACATTTGGGCAATGTTCCACTGCTTTTTCTAGGCCATCAGAAGGGAGCTGGATTGGAAATGGAGTAGTCAGGACTTGAAGTGTTGCTCATTCAGGATGCGTGTGTCAAAGGAGGTGACTTTACATGCTACACCACAAGGCCAGATTGTGTTCTTAAAAAGTTATATCACTAAAGTCTTTTCATATAGAATTTGCATTCTTTGAGCCTCACCCAATGCTCAAATCTCAGCAGTCCCTGAAGATAATATTTATTTTGATTCAGGATAGCCAAGCATACTTACTGTAAGATATGTTTTGCTAATCAAATTTGCGCTTCTAATCTAGAGGTCTCAGAGGATAAATGACTTATTCTCTGTTTCACGTTGCTTACAACCCCATGGGCAAGAATCAATTTTCATAGTCTGAATTTTTTTTCATGATTAAGCATCAACAGGAGTAATGAAGATCTGAAAAAGAAACACTCTTTTGCTAACACGTTATAACATAAAGAGTTATGTTTAAGACACTCCCTCTAAGAAAGCATCCCACTATACAGGAGATGCCTCATGCATTACGCATTCCATAAATATTTTCCTACAGTGTAATTTAAATATATTTAATATAATTGTTTTTATTTATAGCGATTGAGGAGCAAAATGCATTTCCTCCTAATTTGGGCATTCTCCTATTAATCATGTGGTTTTATTTACTGATTGGAAGAACCATTATTAAATTATGGATGATCTAGTGTATTTTAGAACTCTATCGAGTTCTAATGTTCAAATTGATGTAGTCATGATGTCAGATTATTTTTAAAACACCAAGAGCTTTATTGGTATTTGACAAAATTTATTTAGTGAATGTTTGAACTAATCAAAGATAATGTCTACAAAATCTGTTCCACTTGCCAATAATATTCTGTAAAGTTAAATGCTTATAATATCTTAGGCCAACACAATTAAACAATGGTAACTGGTTCTCCCTTTGTATTCACTTTTGCAAAGTCTTTAAAAAGGTCTACATTTTAATATCTATGAATGAAGCATAGCTTTTGATTATGCAGTGTTGATTTCTATTACAATTACTTTAGCTTCATATGATTTGTTTTATTTCATTTTGGTCTTCATTGCGATGTTTTTATATGGTTTCTTACAGTGGTTTGTCTCTTTCAATTTATTAATGATTTTCTAATTTTGACATCTCTCCATTCTTTTTCTTTCTCTGCTGCTTTTAAAGTTTATTGAAAGTAAAGCAATTCTGTGGTCCTCAGCTATTTCTAATGCCTCTGCTTATTTCTAGATGTTCATTTTGGCTGTTAAATTGCATTATATTGCTCTAGGACAGATAATTTTTCTTTGGTGACACTGAATAAGATTCTCTCAGACATATTTTGTTTATTTTTTCAGCTGTTCTTTCATAATAATTTTAATAAAAAGTCTGAAACAGTCCCAAACCAAGGAGGCAGCTGACCTAAGCAGAGAACAATAGTGGGCCAAAAATGCTTTTGAGTGATCTCTCCAATGGTGCTGTCACTGGAAGGGCTTTCATTTCAGCCAAAAGACAGTGATAAACTAGGAGCACTGTGGCTGTGAACTCCCTCTGGATAATGCTTCATGACATATGGAAAATGTTTCCTGACTTATGAAAACTAATATCAGGACAGAATTTACTAAAATCCTTGGGCCACTGGAGTGAGTGAAGCATTAACACAATTCTTAAATGTAGTCTTTAAGTCATAAATATACTACCAATGAAAGAAATATTATTACTTCACCTTTTCTGAGTTTGAAGATCCTGTTGGGAAAATAAAGATGCAATCATATCCCTCATAGTTAATTTGAAAATGTTTAATTAAATAATTTGAAATTAATAATTTCTTAGAAAATAATCACATGTACTTAAATAATAATAAATTTAATATTTTTATTTTTATGCAATAAATGAAAAGCTTCAATATGGCTGCCTTGTTACTTAATTGTACCATGTTTTAAAATAAATGTCACAAGTAAAAATGCAATGGTTATTTGAGTTGACAAATGCTATACCAACAGGTGTGGCTAAAATCAGGATAATTAGCAAGATATCAGCTAGTAAATCATGAAAATTCCACAGATCACGTTTCAGAAATTTAAGGTAGCTGCCATTCGATAGCCACAGGCCCCTTACTTAGTCCAGAGGCAGTCATTGGTCAGAGCTCTTCCTCAGTAAGGAAAATTGACTTGTAGAGAAGCAAAACTAAAGTCAAATTTGTTTCGTAAGTTTGAAAATACAGACTTTTTCACTAACTTAATCAATTGTCATCACTATAACAAATTTTCTGGTGAATTTGCCCAGAACTGTTAGGATTTTAGCTCACAATTCTCTGAGAATGATGATACAAATATTGTTTTATCTGCAAAATAAAGGAGGACAATCATAAGAAATTTGAATAAACCTCCAAAGCTTTATTAAGCATTCAGACGTTTTTATTTTTCATTTTACTGCATACTTCTGTTTTCTTTTAAATTAAATGAATAAATTTATTTTATTCATTTTAAATGCAGACAGAGAGAGGGAGATATGGAGGGAGGAGAGGTGAGAGGGAGGAAGAGAGAGAGAGAGAGAGAGACTTTCTTCAGCTGGCTCATTTCCAAATGCTCACAGTAACCAGGGCTGGGTCACGGTGAAACCAGGAGCCAGCAACTCAATCCAGGTCTCCTCTGTGGGTGTCAGGGAACCAACCACATGAGCCATCATCACTTTCTCCCAGGATATGCATCAACAGGAAGGTGGAATCCTGAGCAGAGCCAGGACTCTAATCCAGAGTTCTGGGCATCCCAAGAGGTGTCTTGACTGCTGTGCCGAACATTTGCCCCTCTTCTGGTTATTTGTACCTTTATTTTATGTATTTCCTCAGATTACAACCTTCATCAACATTGGCAATGAAAACATTTTTTTTTGTAAGATTTCTTTAGTTATTTGAGAGGCAGAGTTACAGAGAGAAAGAAGCAGAGGCAGAGGCAGAGAGACAGAGAGGTTTTGCATCTGCTGGTTCACCTCCCAGATGGCTGCAACGGCTGGAGCTGAGCCGATTCGAAGCCAGGAACCAGGAGCAGCTTCCAGGTCTCCCCAGTGGGTGCGGGAGTTTGGGTCATCTTCTACTGCTTTCCCAGGCCATAGCAGAAAGCTTGATCAGAAGTAGAGCAGCCAGGAAGCAAATTGGTGCCCATAGGGGATGCTGGCACTGCAGGCAGCTGCTTTACCCTCTGTTCCACAGAACTGGTCCCTCCAATTCCAGGTCTCCCATGCGAATACAGGGGCCCATGGACTTGGGCCATCATCCACTGCTTTCCCAGGCCATAATAGAGAATTGGATTGGAAGAGGAGCAGCAGGAACTTGAACCAGTGCCCATATTGGATGTCAAATGGAGTTTTTGGGGAAGCATTAGAGTACCTTATTGGCACAGTAAAAGTTGCTATGGGAGTGAAATATGAGAAATTTTCATGCTACTAAAGGAAATGTAGGAAAAAAGAATACTGCATTTTTTAAAGAAAAACAAAATGATATATTCATAATAGTATTCTAATGGGAGAATCTATGACTCCAATTAATTTTTTAATAGACGTTTGAAAACCATGGTCTTCTATTCTATGATTCCAAATGCTATACAGTCAGGTAGTTTGATACTTCAACTTAAGACTGAGTGTGTTTGTCATCATGAATCTGGTGTTTCTTTTAGCCTACATTTTTGGAGTTTCAGCAGCCAATTAATGTGAAACACAAAATACCATAATTTATTTAGTGCTTGAAATAACTCTTAGGAGAGGGCATGGTGGCACAGTGGGTTAAGCTGCCGCTTCAGACACCCTCATTTCATATGGGTCTGTCTGCTTCATTCCTGGCTGCTCTGCATTTCTGATCCAGTTTCCTGCTGATGCACTTGGGAAGTCAATGGAAGATGGACAAGTACCTGGGTTCCTGCCATGGCAATGGGAGACCCAGATAGAGTTCCTGGATTTTCCTTCAACCTGGCCCATTTTTGGCCATTACAGCCATTTGTGGGGTGAATTAGCTGATGGAAGATCTTATGGCTCTTGATACTTATAGAAATTATCGTTTCATAGTTAATAGCTTTCAGAATAAGAGAACTGAGGTACTGAGATGTCACAGAGCATTGTCTCGAGTCTTGTAGTTTGTCTATAGCAGAGCAGACTCCTCCTACTTCGTCCGCTACAAAGCTTCCTTAAATACTGAGTCATATCCTGTGCCATGGAATTAGAAGGCTGCCATTGATTCACACGCTCATCTTTTCTAAACAGTTCAAATCAAATTTCCCTCTCTTATTCTTTTTCTCCTTTCTGTTACTATTTCACCAAGTGAATGTTCTATCAGCTAAGTCATTTAAACTAAAACTACACTTACTTTTAAAGTGGAAAAGTGGGGATAGAGATATGTAAAATATTTCTTTAAGATCAGAGAGCAAATTGATAAGAAAACTAGAACTAAAATAGGTCTTTTACTCTTTTCTTTTGTAGTTTTCCATTGAAGCATCTTACTTTTTCCTCTTATAAGACATATTACACAAAAGTGAAGACATTGTTTTTAAAGGAATTGTTATACATCATCCTTGGGAAGATAAAATATATAAAGAAAACTTCAAGGAAATAATCACTCTTTTGCATCACTTAAAAATCAGAGTTTGAGATTGGTTTAAATTTATAGTTAAGACATCTCCAGGACCACACACAATCTGCCATACGTTCCACATAACAGATTGTTAATCAATGCTTGTAGCGTAAATACATACATGAATGAGTCTAGTAATAAAAAATGATATTTACATAAAATAAAATAAATTGTCATGTGTAAAAGAACTTAGTCATTTGTGTACAATGCACAGCAGGCAATATATTAGTGACTCTGAATAAGAGTACTCACAAGTAGAAAGCCAATTCTTTCCAAGAATGTAAATTCTGCAATTCAGGTAAGCACAGATTTCCTGGCAGTGGTAATAGGCACAGGGGAAAATACTTAAGGTAGTAAGTAGTTCACTAGGAAGAGACCCAAAGGGCAAGGAAAACTGAAATGCAAATGTGTGCTCCATAGATTCACATACATTTAGTGTGATTCTTTTAATTAACTAAAAAGAGTGTAAAGGAAGTTTTGAAAATATAAGTGGTAGCATAGTTTGTGGCAGGTGCAGGATACTGGCATACAGCAGGCATGTCTGTCTTCTGGGGTACATGGCTGGAATCCAATGCCTGGAAGAACTTAGGTTGCCAATGAGGGAGGGCTTATCAATTTGAAGGTTGCACTTGGAAAAGATTTTTAAGACGGGACAGAAAGAACATCATCCCACTGCTTCTGCGGTTGCTGCTAACAAGAACAACTTTAGAGACCTTGCATTTTGTTTCCTTTTGTTTTGCCTGAGCATTTGAAAAATGGTCATTATCTCTGAGAATGTTGAGAAGCATTTGCAGCAAGGTTGACAGGGACTTGTGGAGCCCTGGAGAGCGGCTAAGGCAGGGCACTCCTGAACACAGCAGTTGCCCTGGTAGCCTCCCTGTCCTGTAACTTCCTGGCTAGTGTCGTGGTGCTGGGATCCTGGAGTCTCTCCTAGGCCCTGACAAAATTCCACTCCTCTAGTTGCTGTGGGCACCTAGCTTCCTGTATCAAGTCCGTTTCCTTTCTAAGCAGCTTCAGTTGTTTATATTGTATAGCAGAACTGAACAAAAGTTTGATCACATGGTTTTATGAAAGTAAGAAATGAATCTGTCAGCTTTTAAAGGAAATTTTGATTTATACATTTTGATATTTCCTAAGAACTTTACAATATGGGCCATTTGTATAGCTCAAACTATGGACTTCTTGAGGAAAACAGTGGGGTTTTATTTATTCCTCCTCTACCCCATTTTATGTGGCATCTAACATTTAATAACAGTTTGTCAAGAAACAACTGTTGATTGAATAAAATCAGTCAATAAAATCCCATATCATAGTGGCAGTTCAAATCCCATTTTGTCCACTTCCAAATCAGCTTCCTTTTCATGAGCCTGGGAAGGCAGCTGAAGTTAGTCTAAGTACTTGAGTCCCTGCCATCCATGTGGAAGACCAGGATGGAGTTCCTGGCTTCTGGCTTTTGCCTGGCTTAGCCCTTGCTGTTGTGGCCATTTGGGGGTGGACCAGCAGATGGAAGATCCCTGTTTCCCTCTCTCTCTCTCTTCCCCACTGACCCCATGCTCTGCTTTTCAAATGAATAAACCTTTAAAAAACATGAAGATACATTTGATGCAAATTAACCATGAGATTATCTAGCTTTTTTACTTTAATGCTGACATTGACAGTTTTTGCCTCTAAAATTTTGGGCATTTTGTGCAACAAATTGACTAATCAGTTCTGTTGCTTCAAATTGTCAGAGATAAACACTAAGCAACAATGATTTCCACAGTAACCAAGGAAGTCATTGCAGTCAGGCCAAAATGGAGATTAAAGAAAATTCAATAGGAGAGTGAAAATTTTAAGACATGTGTGTTAATTTACACATAGTTACATTTAACTTCCAAGAGCATTTGATAATGACTACAATGTATTTCATGAAAATAATGGGAAAGCTGGTGGCATTTCATCTTCTACAATTCTCCGCATTAACAAAATTAATTTTTATTTTGATTATTTGATCAAATTTTATCTAAATTTTATTTTTATTAAATTTAATTTAAAAAATTAAACAGTAAAACTGCTTAACAGATTCAAATTTTTTCCTTATTTTATACATCTAAAATAAGGAGGTTCTAACTTACTGCTAAATAGCCTGAGTAAATTACAGACTCCTGAGGACAATTATTAGCAATTATATCTATTATTTCCTTTACTATGTTCGTCACATAAATAAACTATAGACTAAAACAACAGAAAGCATGCTGTGGAGCAAGGATCATGTTACACTGAATGTAGCATGATGCTCATCATGGATGACAAGTCATTTTCTATAGGAAATGCACATCTATACATGACCCAAGTTATGAATTTAAATTATGTTATAAATTATATCTACAAAATAATAATTTGGGATTCAACTCTTTAAGAATTTACTCATAAGGAAAGTAATATGAATAAAAGAAGAACATTCCATGCTTTCAGTGAGAAATGGGCCCCAAAAAAACTCCAAGATGTACTTTTTCTGTTCAATGCTCTCCCATTATTTTCCACAAAAGCCTGCAATGACACCTTGGATGGCTTCGCCATTTTTTCTCACATAACTATCAGCAGCAATAAAGCCAGGCCTCAGGTGGAGGCTTCATACTTGCTCTGCTAATTATGGTGGGCTAAAGAAGTCAAAGGTGTGAAAGTCCCTACTAGTTGGTGTTTGTCTTCTATGGTCTGGGTTCTAGGTTCATTGCAGTTTGTTAGATGGGAGGACAATGTGTTGAGGGAAATATGTGGGCACTTTGTAGAAAAGCATCAGGGACAATAATAGGAAGGGAATTTTTTTGTAACTTTTATTTAATGAATATAAATTTCCAAAGTACGGCTTATGGATTACAATGGCTTCCCCCCCATAACGTCCCTCCCACCCGCAGCCCTCCCCTTTCCCACTCCCTCTCCCCTTCCATTCACATCAAGATTCATTTTCGATTCTCTTTATATACAGAAGATCAGTTTAGCATACATTAAGTAAAGATTTCAACAGTTTGCTCCCACACAGAAACATAAAGTGAAAAATAATAGATGATTTTTAAAATGATGATGAAATCAGATCAGACCTGTTGTCATGTTTAATCCCAGTGAGAGACAAGTTGGGAGTTGATAATTTCTTCTTCTTCTTCTTCTTCTTTTTTTTTTTTTTTTTTTTTTTTACAGAAGATCAGTTTAGTATACATTAAGTAAAGATTTCAACAGTTTGCACCCCCATAGAAACACAAAGTGAAATATACTGTTTGAGTACTCGTTATAGCATTAAGTCTCAATGTACAGCACATTAAGGACAGAGATCCTACATGAGGAGTAAGTGCACAGTGACTCCTGTTGTTGACTTTACAAATTGACACTCCTGTTTATGGCATCAGTAATCTCCCTATGCACCAGTCATGAGTTTCCAAGGCTATGGAAACCCCTTGAGTTCTCCGACTCTTATCTTGTTTAGACAAGGTCATAGTCAAAGTGGAGGTTCTCTCCTCCCTTCAGAGAAAGGTACCTCCTTCTTTGAAGACCTGTTCTTTCCACTGGGATCTCATTCACAGAGATCTTTCATGTAGGTTTGTTGTTTTTTTTTTTTGTTTTTTTTTTTTGTTTTTTTTTTTTGCCAGCGTGTCTTGGCTTTCCATGCCTGAAATACTCTCATGGGCTTTTCAGCCAGATTGGAATGCCTTTAGGGCTGATTCTGAGGCCAGAGTGCTGTTTAGGACATCCGCCATTCTATGAGTCTGCTGAGTATCTCGCTTCCCATGCTGGATCACTCTCCCCTTTATTTATTCTATCAGTTAGTATTAGCAGGTACTAGACTTGTTTATGTGCTCCCTTTGACTCTTAGTCCTTTCATTATGATCAATTGTGAACTGAAATTGATCACTTGGACTAGTGAGATGGCATTGGTACATGCCACCTTGATGGGAAGGGAATTTTAAATACCTCTGCTTATTGATGTTTCTGACAGGTTGAGACAACATGAACAGGCAATCACATGGAGAATGTGTATGCATTCAGATAGTCAAGTGCATTGATTGTGTATTTGCTTATTCATTGGTGAGATTATTTGATGAGTCTCAATTTTTATTGTTCTATCAGTTATATTGCTGAGCTTTTCCTTCAGCATCTCCAGCCCATATAGCATATTACTATTCATACATCATAGTATGGTTCATATTAATAAAAATTTTACACCATGGCACATTGAACATGATATGATCTGGCTAATCTAGTGAATCAGTAGAAGGTTTTGATTCATGGAGTGATGAACTGATTCCTAGATTATTGTTAATAGCCCAGAATTTCTCTCTAAATGGAGAAAACATCAGATTAACAATGTAATAATAAGTGTACATATCAAGACTAGGGAAGAGAAAGAGCAGTGAGGATGACTCAGTAATTTAGCCTAGTGCCAGAAAACTGAATTACTATGTAAGAGACAGTTCTATATCCACAGATAATAAATAAAATATGAAATTATTGAGATGCAGTACAGAAGGAAATATCCCAAAACACCAGACTCTTCCAGAATAGCTATAATTGCATGCCAAATGACTACTGATTGTTAGGACGATAGTTGAATTCAGTACCAGTATTTGAAAAGATAAAAATGTCATTTACTTTGTCTATACCATGTCATAATGTCTCTTTGTCAGTTTCCCGTTAATTGTACTAGTGATAAACGCCTTCTTAAACTACTGCCTTACTAAGCTGTTCCTTATAAACATGTTATATAGGAAAAGAAAAGTCTTGATGTTATGCCAGCATCTTAAAAATTTCACGGTTGTTTTGGTTTGGTTTGGTTTGGTTTGGTTCACACATGTTCATGGAATCTGCTACTTTATTATCCATGTTTGTTATAATATGAAAATGCCCATGAATAAACTTAAAACATCCTCTCTTATATCTTTAGTGTTTATAGTATGCTTCAATTCTAGGTTAACACAAAGTTAAGATTTTTTTAGTAGGGAGTCCAGGTCTTAGAGCAAGCCTTCCTGTTTGTCAGATATGAACACTTTATTTTCCCAAGTTAGATGGAATGCTGTTCACAAGATTCAGTCACCAAGTAGCCTTTTTGCAAAAGGTTGGAACTGTCTATATAACTTCTCTCTTGTGAATTGCAACATTTGTTGTTAACACCGCACATGCAGTTTATATATACACTTGTTAGCCAGAGTTCAGCAAAAGAAGGGAAAAAAGAGAACGCTTTAAATGAGTGATTTTCAGGTCCCTACTTTCTTCAAAAAGCAATACGAGGAGGGATACCAGCCTCTTGGTGAGATTGTATTATGATCTAGTGACCCTGAAAATAGGGTCAGAAGGAGGTCTCCCTGCTAACTGGAAAACTAATCAATATAATTCAATTTAAGGACTGGTGGCCCCAAATCACGTAACTTCTCTCCTTTTCTGCTCCTCTTCACCATCAACCCTGAAACCACAGACTTTGCCACCTCATGGTTTTCTCTCACTGCTCATACACCCATGGTTCTGCATTAACACAAGAGCGAATAAAAATGATGAATTATTAGTTCCATGTATAAAAACCAAGAACTTTTAGTTGAACATCACTTTCATATTCAACTTGTTCGATGTGGGATTATTTGTTTGAAATGAGATTTAATTGATTTCAGTTGAAGCAATGACCTGGGGAAGTGGCTTTTGTATCTGTTAAGATGAATGTATTGGATCATGTTTTTCCTTATAGATGCATTTTATTGTTTACACAAAAAACTCAATTACTTACTATGTAATAGGTTAGGAAAGGAACTTCTCTGTTGTCTGGTCTGCATTTGATTCAGATCAGGTACAGTTACTGAGACGGGGAGCATGACAAAGGGTAAAAGGTCACTGGTGACTAATTTTCTGAAAACTATCAGCTTGTGTAAGTAATAGAACATTTATTGCCTTTCGATGTTGTCCCAGCAATGAGCTAGAAAATCCATAAGAATTCCCAGCTCTAGCCTTTATTAAGGCATAGCTCTGGATTAGTTTAATGTGCAATTTAAAGTCACTACCTGCCAATACGTTGCTTACTTTTCTTAACTAGGGCCATTTTCCACCTTTTCCTTCTACTCCCAATCAAGTTGTCAAAGAGTGCGCTTGAGAGAGAGAGAAAGTGGTATGCTTTCCTTAATCTTTTAGATTAAGAGTGGGTCTTTTCCCAAGTTAAGTTTTATGTTTGTTTCTTATGTAGTGCAGATCCCGTTAAAACTGCCAATTCCCAGTGAAGCTCTTAATTTTCACAATATATTCATTAAAATGCAAACGATTAGGCTCATTCCCTTGTGCCAATCAACTTCCTGCTCAGGTGTGCTTGGCCATAATATTCCAGTGTTTGTGAGAATACCAGGGATCCATGGGCTATTTTATTGAATATTCTAGAAACATAATTTTAATGGCAAAATAACTTTTAGACTTAACCTGTTTTTCAAGTTCTTAGAAAAGAATAAATGCGAACACGACATCACTCTCCAATAAGCAGGCAAAGAGGGCTTTTACATTATTTGATGCTGAGCATCCTCTGTGTTCTTTTCCTGAATCTTAGGCAACCTCATGCAATAGCCCAGGTGAAGGAGAATATTTTATGGATGAGGAAACTGTGACTTACAAGTTTAGGGCACTAATCAAAGTCACAGACATGAAAGAACTTGTTAGTTTTACTAAATACCAAATATCCCTAACTTGTTTTACTAATTCTACACTGCCTGCTACATGCATGTTGTGAGACAGACGCTCCGTTGGAGCTTCTGATGATGTATCTTGTTTGGGATGGACTGGGTCATTTTAAACCTTGAAATATGTTTCAAAATGCTAATCCACATTTCATGTATTTAAACCAACGCTATTTTCCACAAATAATTTGGGTAAATAATTTCAAAGGGTATTTTAATCCAAATTTATAGAAAGTAAAAAGAAATTTACATAAATGGAGAGTTTATAAAGGAAGTTTGTTTTCTTTGATCCTTAATCCCGGGAAATGAAAATCAAAGTGTTAACTGAAAAAGAAAAAAAAAATCAGTCATGTTGGTCTGTCTGCTGTTCTTTTCCTGGCAAGCATTATTGTTAAATATTGTTAAAATAGTATTTCTCGGTTAGATTATGATTCTGATGTTTGCTTTGTCTTCATCATGGAAATAATGGAGGAATAGGAATTTGGTTTTAATCATGTTGTTATCCTTGTTACCTTCCACAATAACTAGACACGAAAGGCTTCAACAATGTTTGTAATTATATGTAATGGCCCCAGACACATGATCTCCCACCAAAATCCACATCAATTTTGAAATTATAAAACAGGATCCTGGGGCCGGAACTGTGGCGTAGTGAGTAAGGCTGCATCCCATATGGGCTCTGATTCGGAACCTGGCTGCTCCACTTCCCATCCAGCTCTCTGCTGTGGCCTGGGAAAGCAGTAGAAGATGGCCCAGGTCCTTGGGCCCCTGCACCCACGTGGGACACCTTGGGGAAGCTCCTGGCTTCGGATCGGCACAGCTCTGGCCGTTGCGGCCAATTGATGAATGAACCAGTGGATGAAAGACCTCTCTCTCTCTCTCTGCCTCTCCTTCTTTCTCTGTGTAACTATGACTTTCAAATAAATAAATGAATCTTTAAAAAAAAAAGACTAGCAGGATATTGGGGCCAGCATTGTAGCATAGTAGGTAAAGCCACTGGCTGAGGTGCCAGAACCCCATATGGGTGCTTGTTCGATTCCCTGCTGCTCCATTTGTGATTCAGCTTCCTGTTAACAGCCTGGGAAAGCAGCAGAAGATGGCCTAAGTGTCCTGCCACCCCCATGGGAAACCATGAAGAAGTTCCTGGCTCTTGTCTTTAGCTTGGCCCAGCCCCAGCCATTGTGGCCATTTCAGGAGTGAACCAGCAGATGGAAGATGTCTTTCTGTCTCTCCTTCTCTCTCTCTGTAACTCTTTCAAATAAACAAATAAATCTTTACTTAAATAAAAAGTACACTAAGAACAAAGTTATGCTTCCTTCAGTTTTGGCTGAAATGCCAAAAATGGATCAAAGGTATCAAATCAAAACAAATCTCATGTACAGAATATTAAAAGAAATGATTTAGAACTATCTTGAGTACTTCAATCCTGATGATGACCTTCTCCCTGGGATGACTCCGAGAGCTTGAAAAGTATTCTCTGCTATTGTAGAAGACTTAGACTTACTCCAGCAAGAGATTGAAGCAGACAACATATGTAGGATAGAGGGGAGATATTAGGATTGTTCTCTCCTCCAAATTTTGTTATGGCAAGGGATGTGTGAGTGTTTTCTTTCCTAGATGTACAAACTCACAAATAAGATAAAATAAAGAACATTTTACAAAGAGCTGAGGAAGGAGTCACAAGTGGCCACCAACAACGAAAATGCATCTTCTGGTCTTAAGATAACAACACAAATATCCAAGGAGAGGCCATACCAAAAATTGCATCTCAGGACAAGGAATCATCTTCAAATAGCTGCCTGGTCCAGAGCGAACACAGCAGTGGGGCACCCTCTCACCTCACTTCTCTTGCCTCTGACCTCAGAAACAGCCAGCAGCAGGGGACTAGAGGAGAAGGAAAATCTAAAGACAAAGATGCTAACACCATCTTGCTCCGCTTCAGAGTTTTAGTCCAAAGCAAGCCTGGTTTGGGGGAAAGAGAAGATTTAATATTTAATTAGTTTTGGCATTTTGGTTAATATATTGGACTAAATAAACCAATTATTGGATGAGAGAGTATTTGTGAACCAACGTAAAGACAATACCATCTGACATCTTGGCACCAGAGATTGCAAGCAGGACCAACAGAAGACTAAGCCCTCCGGACTCATAATTCTAGGGGCTCAATTGATATTAGAATATTGTCCTTGTTTGACTACTCTCTCAGAGACCACATCAACCAAGGCTAAAACAAAATCAATGTGCTTTTCTCTTATGCTATCCAGAAGGGAAGCAGTTCATGTGGGAACCAGGCACTAAAAGGCAATGGAAAGTTGTATAAAAAGAAGTAGGGATATTGGGGTTATAGGAAAAGTAACAAATCCTTTTAGTTCTTTGATGGGTTAATTTACTAAACCTTGCATCTTCTAGGCTATTTTATGATGAATTGGCAGTGCAGAGGAGTCTCTGAGTAGGGAAACTACTCTATATGGCACAACAATGATGGATTCATCCAACTGTACATCTGTAAAATCCATAGGATGAACCCTAATGTTAACTATTGACCCCAGGTGATATGATGTGTCTATTTTGGTTCATCAGTTGTAACAAATGTGCCATCCTGGTGGGGCATGAAGATTGGTAAGAAAGTAAGTGGAAACTCTGCATCTTCATCTCAGTTTTGCTGATTTGTACTTTCTAGAATTTCTCCACAGATTCAATTTTAATACTTCTAATATTTTTATATTAGAAAAGCCTTCTTTGTGCTAACCACAAATGTTGGAGGGATTGAAAATACATAGGTTCATTGCACAATAGTAATGCATTAAATGTGGGCTAGCAGCAAATTTACTCTTCTTAAATTATGTCTAGATGAAACATGCAATATAACAAAACAGGGTACATTTGTTTTCAACTTCACAACTGTTTAGACTGGTTTTTACCAGAAGATTCACTTTAGTCCACATCTAATCACTAGGATTTTCAAAAAAATTCAGTGAAATCACGTCTCAGTGCTTAAACTTCAGACTTGTCCAGGATGCATTTAAATAATATTTTAAAATAAATTATTCAATAATCATACCTCATAGATATTTTTAATTAAGACTCTAAGATTACTTGTCTTTATACTCAGTTTTGAAGGATGAAAAAGTAAAAATTGTAAGACAGGATGGATTCTTTAAGTATCTTTCCATGAACTCCAAATCAATAAGTTTCTAGTTATTTTTCTCCCAGTCAAATTCAACATTCTTCCTGAATTTGTAAACATCCTCTCTAAATCTATTTCTTTTCCAGGATTCCCCTTACAGTTGACGACTCCTCCATTAATGCAATTTTATGTGCTTGAGACCTGATAGTCATCTTTGACAACTTCATGTTTTCATTAAATTTTTATTCCAAGTTTATCAACAAATGGTTTATTCCAAGTTTATCAACAAATGATTTAACTTTGGGACATCTCTTGAATTCTTTAGCCTTACCTCTCTTCCTGTTTTTCCTGCCTTGGTGCAATAAGTTTCAGCTTCATCCTGGTTTACCAAAATCCCTTATAATGATTCTTCACAATCTCATTGATATGATTTTTTTCAGAGCACATTTTAATGTTATTTCATTTAAACTTCTTAATGGCTCCCTTCTGATTTTTGTAACGTCTAGATTTCTAACAGAGCCTACAAGGCCTTGAATGCTAACTTCTGCCTATTGCTCCCAGAGTATCTTCCACCAAATTCCCTCTTGCTCCTGGTATAGATAATGTATTGGTTTTCACATGCCAAGGTCTTTGGGCTTAGGGCCTTTTCAAATGTTATTTCTACCTCTAGGAAGCTCTATTTCTTCCTATGCCTCCTATAAACTTCCTTGTATCTTCTTAATTGCTACTCATTCTTATTATCATGACTCAGGCACTACTTTCCTAGTAATGCCTTTCTAACCTCTCTATACTAGGCCAGTTTTCTCTATTATACTCTCTAAATGCACTATGACTCTTTTCTTCTATTACTGTTTTCAAATTATACATATTTACATGACTTTTTCACTTATATCAGTTTATATTTTTTCATTGCCAATATATCTCAGTGGCTTAGTTATGTGTCTCTTGTTTAGTAGGAACTTGAAGGAAAGCAATATGTCCAAATTTTCTGATTATTTTTGGTTGAGTATGAGATAATGTGGTCTTCTAAATGTAATATGTATTTCAGGAATTTGTGTAGATTTTGTTTATAGAAATACTTCCTTGCTTGAATGAAGAAATAGAGCACACATTGGTATTAGAATGAAATGGAATAAAAATTGATATTAAGAGGGCTGGTCACATGAGTAAAAAGCTTTGATTACAACTTACTCACCTTCTCAGGACTATATTAGATGATGGTAAGGGGTAATATATTCAGGTACCACCAACATTTCATTTCTGACTTTGATATTTGCTGCAAGATATTACTTGAAGTATTGCAAAACAATCTAAATTCCACAGAAGACAGAAATTATTTACTGGTCATGTTTATATTTCAAATATGGGAGAATTTTGGTCAGTTGGAGTAAGGGAGCATGTTTGGAGCACACCGAGAAAGGTAGAGAGTCACTGATCAGAGCACAAAGGCAGGAGGGGCAAGGCCACATTTTGTCCAAAGATCCTAGAAATCCACTGACAATTTTAAAGTCAGAAAGCTTCATAATAAAAGTTTTAAAAGATCTTCGCTTGCTCTGTGATAATAAAAATAATTAATTCAAGGAAGCACATTGAGTGGCCTTTCTGGTAATGAAGGTGAAAGAAAATGGTGGCTAGGGAGGCACAGGTGGAACTGGGAAGAAGATATTAAGAAAGAATCACAGATTTCTAATGTGAGCAAGTGAGTAATTTAAGCAACTGATTCCATTTGCTACAATGAAGCACACTAGAAGAGAATTGGGATGTGGGCAAATCCAGAGCAGATTTGGTGAGAAGATGCCTGTTAGACCTATAAGTGTCTATGTGGGCAGGAAGTATAAGAGACCAACTAAGAGTTAAAGAAAAGGGAAGTAGCATCTGCATTGGAACTGATCCAGAGTAATGGGATCCCAAAGGACAGTGGCAAGGAGTTGCCAAAGCATTGGGAAGAGGGTAAGAAAGTGGCACCAGAGAGGAAGAATGCTTGGAAAATGCTGTTGAGTAAAAAGGAACTTTTTTTTCACTTTTAAAATCAGAATTGTTTTCAATGGAATGGCAACATTTGGAAATATTGGTCAATTATTTTCAGAAAGATGAACTGAGTATTCCAAGCACAAACTCTAAAGGGTGGTTTTAAAATTTTCAGCTGATATGCTGTATTCAGTTTGTAATCTGTTTTCTTCGCCATTTAATTTTTAAAAATATAGTTTCCATAGTTAAAAGTCATATCTCACACAAAATACACTTAAAAAAGTCACAGTATATGATAACAAGGGGTCTATATTTCTGCAAGGCAACAATGAGTTGGAGCTAAATAGCTCTCTGCTAACTACACCTACAAGTTTGCCTCTAATTTATCACAGTCCTGACCACTCCCTGTTGTTTACTCCCATATACTTCATTGCACCCACCTGTCTTAAGGATATTTTCATTTTTCACTGTGGCAAGCTCCCGGTGGGAGGAAGTATCTGTAATCCTTTTTTATGCTCTGAAATGCCTAACAGGATATTGTACAGAGTTTTATAAAATTGAGACACTTCAATAAACTTATCTAAAAAACTTAAATAAAACGTTGAGGAAAACTGAGAACAAAGAAGCTTTACAATTGAATAAATATTTGAGCAACCCTTTCGTCTCTTATGGGGTGCTCCATCTATGACATTTGAGTTATATATCTTATTTATTCATTACTTCTATCTGACTTCACGTCTCATATGGTTTATTATTAAAATAATTTCTGCTTTTAAATTATTCCTAAGTTTTAAATTTGTCATTGGTATACATTGTGGATAAACAATGCCTCCATTTATTGTATTAAATTCTTGTGCCTTGTTATCCTAACCACAATAGGCACATATTTAGTTACTTGAAGGTGTGCCAAGAAATATGGGGAAAACTTAGTTATTTTAATGGACAGGTGTAATCCTGCCTGTTTACTGGCACCATTTACTTCCCAAATTTCCCGTTGAAATTAAGCAAGCAGAACCAGTGCATCTAGTTAAAATATTACACATTAGTAATGAAGATCAATTGTTCCAGAAATGCTGGAAGCAGCAGTTATCAACAAAGGGAAAATAGTTTTATACCTTATATAACAAGAATAACATTTATGGAAGACCTAGAATGTCTCTATATAATGTCTTATATAATAACATTTATGGAAGACCTAGAATGTGAAAAATCAAAGCTTAAAATTTACAAGAAAAAATAAATTCCTATATTTATATTAAAAAAGGATTTCTTCAATAAGACAAAATATACTCATAATGGAAAAGATCAACACAATTGACTCCTTTTAAATTGAAATCGTCCTTTGAGAAATCTCAAAAATAAAGTTAAACAGAAATGACATTTTTATCCAATCAATCAATGAAGCATTAACATCCAGAATATGTAAATAGTCCCTATAAAAATTACATGATTTATTGAAAAATGAACAAAAAACACAAACAGGCAACTCAACTTAGGATAATCCTAATCGACTAATAAATGTATAAACCAAATTCTTTAGTAAGTAGGAAATTCAATATCAAACAACATGCTACACTCTGGATTTCAACACCTAATGATATTAATCATTGTTGAAGATGTAAAGAAAAGATTTAGTCTCTTACTCACCTAATTGGAGTAGAAACTGCTATAACAAATTGGGAGAGTTTGACAATATGTGATAAAGCTAAAGATATGAAGTAACCCTTAAAATAAAACAACTCCATACTTTTGTCCATTGTATTAGAGACACAAATCAGGGCTAGAGGCTAGAAAAAAATTAAAAAGCATAAAAATCAGACAAGGAAGAAGAAATACCCCATGTATTGCATGAATATTATACAGAAAATCTTTTAGGTATCTAAAAAACTCTACTAGAACTGATGTGCAAATTACTAAATTTGTGGTATGCAAAGGCAAAATGTGTACGTATTTCTTTATACTAGCAACAAACAATTTGAAAGTAAAAACTTAAAAATCCCTTGTATACCACCACTAAGAAAATAAAATTTTTAGGGATACAGTAAATACAGTTGCTAAGGACTCTGCACTGTAACAACAAAATTTTTGAAGGGAAAGTTAAAAAAAATAATACATCCAAATAAATGGAAGAATAGAAGATGCCAGTTAGGTGCAATAGTCAATATTGTTAATCCTTCCTCAAATCATTTGGAAATTCAACACTAATCAAAATAATTATTTTTGTTAAAACATGACAATATGATTATGGAATGTATAGGGAAATGGAAGGTCAAAAATAGCACAAACAATTTTTAGAAAGAACAAAATTTGAACAATTATACCATTTTAGAAGACTTTAAAGTAACAATAAGGCAGAGGATGGTATTGGCTAAGGAGAGACAAGTAAATCAATGGAACATTTTTTTAAAAGAAGTCTAGACATAGGCATATATATATATATATATAATCAATTTTCTTTCACCTCAAGTGCCCAATGGGAAAAAGATCTTTTTAACATATGGTGCTGGAACGTCTGAATATCTATGAAGGACAAAATACTATTTTGAAGTAGACAGAGAGCTAGAGGAAATTAATGAAAAATGTCTTAACAACCTTGGGGTAGCAAAAAACTGCTTAAAACACAAAATCACTCACTATTTTAAAATGGTTAAATTAAACTTAACCGGGCCGGCGCCGTGGCTCACGTGGTTAATCCTCCACCTGCGGCTCTGGCATCTCTTATGGGTGCTGGGTTCTAGTCCTGGTTGCTCCTCTTCCAGTCCAGCTCTCTGCTGTGGCCCGGGAAGGCAGTGGAGGATGGCCCAAGTGCTTGGGCCCCTGCACCCGCATGGAAGACCAGGAGGAAGCACCTGACTCCTGGCTTCCGATCAGCGCAGTTCCAGCCATAGTGGCCATTTTGGGGATGAACCAATGGAAGGAAGATCTTTCTCTCTTTCTCTCTCACTGTCTAACTCTATCAGTCAAATAAATAAAAAAAATAAATAAATTTAACCAACTTTTGAAAATCTAAGCCTTTCAGAAAGCATAATTAGCAAAATGCAATAGCAAACCACAGATTTAGGGAAAAATCATCTGAATGCTTAAACTTAACAAATCACTGTTATCCAAGATATGGAAAGGCTCCCCAATCCAATAGCAATATAAATACAATTACTTATTAGTGAAAGACATTAACAGACCTTTCTCCCAAGAAGACGGGCCGGCGCCGCGGCTCACTAGGCTAATCCTCCACCTAGCGGCGCCGGCACACCGGGTTCTAGTCCCGGTCGGGGCGCCGGATTCTGTCCCGGTTGCCCCTCTTCCAGGCCAGCTCTCTGCTGTGGCCAGGGAGTGCAGTGGAGGATGGCCCAGGTGCTTGGGCCCTGCACCCCATGGGAGACCAGGAAAAGCACCTGGCTCCTGGCTCCTGCCATCGGATCAGCGCGGTGCGCCGTCCTCAGCGCGCCGGCCGCGGCGGCCATTGGAGGGTGAACCAACGGCAAAGGAAGACCTTTCTCTCTGTCTCTCTCTCTCACTGTCCACTCTGCCTGTCAAAAAAAAAAAAAAAAAAAAAAAAAAAAAAGATATACAAATGGCCAGCAATCACATCAAAGGACCCTCAACATAAATAATTACCAAGTGTATGCAAATTAAAATCACTATGACAGGGTCTGCTCTGTGGTGTAGTGGGCTAAGCCTTCACCTGCAGTGCTGGCATCCCATATGGGTGCCAGTTGGAGTCCTGGCTGCTCCTCTTTGATTCAGCTCTCTGCTATGGCTTGGGAAAGCAATATAATATGGCCCAAGTCCTTGGACCCCTGTACCCAAGTGGGAGATCTGAAGAAGCTACTGGCTCCTGGCTTTAGATTCACCCAGCTCCTGCCATTGCAGCCATTTGGAAAGTGAACCAGCAGATGGAACAACTTTCTCTTTGTCTTCCTCTCCTTGTCTGTAATTCTACCTCTCAAATAAATAAATCTTTTTTTAAAAAAATCACTGTGAAAATGACTAAAAATAAAAACAGCAACAACTTCAGTGGTTCATCAGGATGAGGAACAGCAGGAATTCCCAAATAAGGTAGAGGAAATTCAAAATGCTTGACTTTGAAAAAAATTGGATGATTGCTAGTAAAATTAACTACACACCAAATGACAGTTACCCTAAGAGGTTATTATTTAAAAAGAATGAAAACTTTCAACCATATCCATATCCATTTTGTTCATAAAGCCAAAAACTGGAAATAGTCAAGAAAATGTGCTATCTCCATATGATGCAACAAATTCAGCAATGAAGAAGACTATTGATAACACAAAAATATAGTAATATCAACATATTATATTAAGTGAAGGAAGCCAAACTCAAACATTACATAGTGAGTATTTCTGATCATATCAAATTACACAACAGGAAAACTGAGCTGTGATTAAGAAGATCAGATGAATGAGGTTCATTTGGAGTATGTTAGATTTAATTGGAAACCCTGCAGGGCACTGACCAGTCTTGATAGTTTGTTTTCAGTGGCATAGAAAGCTTATGAAATGTATATATTCGTTAATGTTCAATAAAGTAAATATTCATTTTACTGTGTTTAAACTATTCCAGGCTTTAAAATTACATTCAAATTAAACTAGCACTGGCCCAAGCACCACACTTCACTCTTTGCGGACCCATCCAGGTTCCCACTTTTGTAGAACAAAGCAGGCAGAAACACAAGGAGAGTATATGGTGAATGGAAGGCCAAAGCTCTGAAAGGGTGAGAGTCCATAAGTAAGATGTCAGTCCAAAAGCCAGGTGAGTTTTCTGGTATCATGTGCTTTATGATAACTTCACCATTTTCTTGAAAGATCCACTTTTAAACTCATGATACTTGAAATCAAAATAGAAAAAAAGACATAGAGTATATCCACTCTTTTCAGATAGGAATTGGATTCCAATTGCTGAAACCACTAGAATAACATTTGCGAAAAACCACCACAATGTAAATGTTGGAAACTCATGACAGATTCTTTCCGTTCCTCCCTCCCTCCCTTCTTCTCCCTCTCTCCCTCCCTCCCTTCCTCCTTTCCTTCCTTCCTTTTCTTTCTTCCTCCCTCCTCCCTCCCTCCCTCCTTCCTTGCTTCCTTCCTACCTTCCTTCTTCTTGTCTTCCTCTGTGCATACCTAGGATGCACATCTTGGGAATATCAAGATATAGGAAGCAAATTGCACTAATGATCAGTTATGAAAAGTGAGTCTCACTGTTTAATGTGTCTATGTACCTTACCTTATTTCAGTCTCACAGTAATTGCATCCCAACTTAGAGTTTCTGTTTTACAAATGGATAAACTAAGGCTTTTGTGACTCAATTAGTAAATGCCAACAGTAGACGGTAGCATTAGCTTAATACTGGACTGTTGTTAACTGTACAACATGTACAGGAACAGTTTTGTAAAACAACATCTGTAAGAAATTGTTGTGGTCTAAATGTTTATACATTGCATAGAACAGAAATTCAACAGATACAATTTATTCACAAATTCTTTTCAGGATTCTGGATTTAATAATAAACCTTTTAAAGATATGCCATCTAAATGTAAAATCATTTTTCCTTAATTGGGCATACAATTTTACAAGGAATATGTTTAATACTTTTATAATGTTGACTCTATAAATTATTTAATAAGCTTCTGAACTAACTTCAATATTTCTCTTTCATAGAGAAATCCTTCTTGAGGTTGGCATTGTGGTGCAGTGAGTCAAACTACTGCCTGCGACCCCAGCATACCATATACACACTGGTTTGAATCCTGCTTGGTTTGCTTCTAATCTAGCTCCATGTTAATGTACTTAGGAAGACAGTGGAATATATGGGAAAACATGGTGGAGTTCTAGGCTCCTGGTTTTGGCCTGTCCGAATCCCCACCATTGTGGCCATTTGCAGAGTGAACCAGCAGATAGAAAATCTGTCTTTGTCTCCCCCCCTCCTCTATGTCACTGTGATTTTCAACTAAATAAAATTATTTTATTTTAATCCTTCTATCAGTTATTATCATGGATGTTTGTAAATATTTGGCTACATCAATACATACTGTTACAGATTGAAGTGTGTCCCTGCAAAAGAAGACCATTGAGGAAGTCCTAGTCCCCAGTATCTCAGAATGTAGCCTTATTTGGAAATAGGATTGCTGCAGATACAAGCATTTAAGGTGGAGTCATAGCAGTGTAGGATAGACTCAATCTAATATGACTGGTGTCCTTATAAGAGGAAGCAATGTGAAGATAAAGCCATACAGGGAGAGTTTCATGTACCAATGCAGAAAATTCTGTAGTTGAATGAAAAATAAGGGACACTGAAATTGACAGAAAATTATCAGAAGCTAGGAAGAGGCCCTGAAGGGGTCCTCCAGAGATCTCAGAGGGGGGATGGCTGCCACAGATTTCTAGCTTCCAGAACTCTGAGAAAATATGTTTCTGTTGTCTTAAGAAATTTAGGTTATGGTATTGTGTTATTCCGTCCTAGGAAACTAATATACATACCATGGGTAGATTTTGTCTTAATTTTTGTCATTATGGTTATTCAGTGATTGCAACATTATTATAATGATGGCAGTAACACTCAATAACATTTAAAATGATAGCTGAATTACCACCATATTTAATTTTTTTAAGGTTATTGGCTTTTCTAATACGAGTACTGTAATGTCCATTTCACAGTTTTTGACACTCTAAACCTGCACTCTCCAACATAATAGGCATTTTCCAGGAATGGCTATGGGACACTGGAAACATGACTAATCGAAAGTGTCAAATATATTGTATTTCAAAGTAAATGTGAAGTTTTCACCGATTTTGTTTGTATTAATTATATTTTAAAATGATATTTTTGATATATTGGATCAGATAAAATATTTGATAATAATTAACTCATGTGACTCCCATAAATGTTAAAATGTGTTTGTGGTTGATATATTAGTACTGGAAAATGTTTCTCTAAGCCAAAGGGAGTAATGTAGCATGATCTAGAAGAAAAGCTCTAATCTGCATATGAGAAAATGTTAATTTTAGTACTGATTATTCTTTTTCCACAAGAAATATGAAGCTAGGCCAGTTATGCCACTTGTCTGCTCACAGCCTCAACATTTGAAATTTCTAATGTAGTTTCACTTTTTAAGAATTCTCTTAATACGAGTAAGTATGTTGTCTCAAGTGTTGGTGTTGCTCTTTTATCAACATCTGATTGTATATATATGTATAATATTATATTTGCGTAAATCTATGTGTATCTACATATAATGGTATATAAATACATGCATGAGCATATTTTTTTTTATATTTATTTATTTATTTGAAAGGCAGAGTTACAGAGAGGCAGAGGCAGAGTGAAGGAGAGAGTCCTTCCATCCACTGACTCACTCTCCAAGTGGCTGCACCTGCCAGAGCTGTGCCAGTCTGAAGCCAAGAGCCAGGATCCAGGAGCTTCTTCCAGGTTCTCCACATGGGTGCAGGGGCCCAAGAACTTGGGTCATCTTCCACTGCTTTCCCAGGCCATAGCAGAGAGCTGGATCAGAAGTAGAGCAGCCAGGACTCGAACTGGCACCCAAATGGGATGCTGGTACTGCAGGTGGCAGCTTTACCCTCTACACCACAGCACCAGCCCCCATGCATGAGTATATATGGGCTACTTCCAAAAGTTCATGGAACAATGGAGTTAAAAGATGTTTATTTGAGGGCAATCATATGATCTAGAGGTTAAGATTCCTGTGTTACAAATGAGATTGCCTGGGTTAAATTCCTGATTCCAGCATTCTTCTAATGTGCACCCTGAAAAGCAACAGGAGATGGCTCAGCTACTTGAATCCCTGCCTCCCTGTGGGAGACCTGGGTTGAATTCCTGATTCACAGATTTTCCACAGATATGGCCAGTGCAGACTTTAGTGGGAGGAGGGTGAAGCAGTGCATGGGCTCTCTCTCTCTCTCTCTTTCTCTCTCTCTCCTCTTGAATTAAAAAAAAAAAAGAAATTAAAAATTTGGAATGGATGTTTGGTCAAGCAGTTAAAAAACCAGTTGAGGTGCCTGCATCCCACATTGGAGTCCCTGTTCCCTGCCAATGCGCATGCTGCAAGGCAGCAATGATGGTTCGAGCAGTTGGGTCCTTGAGATCCAGATTGAGTTTCTGGCGCTTGTTGCTCTGGCCCTGGCATTTGGGGAGTGAACCAGCAGGTGGGAGCTTATTTGCTCTATTTCTGTTTCTCTCTTCTTCTAAAAAAAATGTGTAAAACTCTTAAATTAATTAACATGTTAAAAAAAAGGAAAGATATTTATTTTGATCGAAAAAAATTTGAAATAAACACATGCATTTTTGTAGTAGCCATTTGCCACAAACTTATAGAAGACCCCTCATGTGCAGAGTTTACTGTTACATTCAGAACTGCTTGGCAGTTATACAAGTAACAGAAGGCAGATATTTTATATATGACATTAACACTCTCAGTAACAGTGAGGGCAGAGTCTTACTGAAATACAAAAGTGTTTCTACAGAAAATTGTTTGCCATGTGATATATTTAAAGACTATAAACATCCCATGTCAGTTTGGGACAAGTTTTCTGCCAAATATTTCTGTAACTTGAAAAAAATTGAATTGTCATAGTTTATCATAATTGTGGATAAGGGGTTCGGTATAGTATTAAAATATTCCAATAAAAAGCAATCAGGCCGGCGCCGCGGCTCACTAGGCTAATCCTCCACCTAGCGGCGCCGGCACACCGGGTTCTAGTCCCGGTTGGGGTGCCGGATTCTGTCCCGGTTGCCCCTCTTCCAGGCCAGCTCTCTGCTATGGCCCAGGAGTGCAGTGGAGGATGGCCCAAGTGCTTGGGCCCTGCACCCCATGGGAGACCAGGAGAAGTACCTGGCTCCTGCCTTCGGATCAGCGCGGTGCGCCGGCCGCGTCGGCCATTGGAGGGTGAACCAATGGTAAAGGAAGACCTTTCTCTGTGTCTCTCTCTCTCTCTCACTGTCCACTCTGCCTGAAAAAAAAAAAAAAAAAAAAAAAAGCAATCAAATTTCTCCCAGAATGTTATTTTGACACGGTCGATGTTATATTAGTTTTTCACTTTTCGACTATTGTCTTCATTGTTGTGAAGTCATTACTTCTGATCATATTAGAACTTGAAAAATGCACCCTATCTTGTTTTCTTTCTTAAAATGCTAATCATTAGCTATGATAGACATTTTATTGCATTTTTCTTTTTTATTTTTAGGAAACCTTACTTGAATTAAGTAAACCCAAATCCTCTCTTTCCATAAAGTATTTATGTCTCCAAAAATGGATTTTTAGAGCCAATCAAATTAATTTTTTCAAAGTTTAATCAGCCATCCTTACATATTTCAATTGCTTAGAAAGCTCTGCAGTTAATGTTTTTATTTATTTTTTATAACTCTGCATAGTTTTGTGACAGTGATGTTATGAACTTCTGACCACTGAATGGAGTCAGCTCTTTGGCAAATCTACTTAGGATCTGTTTGCACAACGTGGAACTTATTTCACACCACCTTTCGTGTTCAGGTTTGCATTGAAGCTTCCCTCCCCTTGGGCATGAGTAACAGTGTTATGACACTGGCTTCAATAAGCAACTTTTTTATGGTGTCTAATCATGTGCAAATGTGTTAAAATTGGTAGTTTTTAGCAAACAGTTATGGAACATATTACCGTAAGGCATTTGTTCATGGCGTGACAATGATTGGCCCCTGGCCACATAAATGTTTTATTTAATAATGTGGGAATTTCAGTGTGTTTTCCTTTCATTATTTTTAACTTGAAAACAGAAACAGAAAGCCCCTACTTTAAAGTTAAACTTCACTGCCTACAGTCTGTCAAAAGCAATATAAGTATCTGGGTCTTGGAGTGGGGTTTTTGCAAGATGTTAATTTAATATACTGGCATATTTCATGCATGCTTTTTATATTTTGTATGCTTGAAGCTATCTTAACAGTGACCACCCAGGAATAATAGACTTATTTTCGAGATTGCATACCACGGAGCAAAATACCTTGTTTGACTAATAAAGCAGATATTGGATTCAAGCTAATGTCTTTCCACTTAACACAGTAGTTAAAATGCCAGGTAACCATTGAGACACACTAAAGTAAAAGACAGACACAGCTGTGCTTTTCTACAAACTTTTTACTGAGGTAATTTGTACTTCCATATCATATCACAGAGATGGTTCTGTATGAAATATAAGATGTTTTGCAAATGCTCAGTAAAATGAATTTCCAAATAATTGCTGAAAATAATGCTGTGTTTTGAAAAACTAGGGTTTTTCATCAAAATGAAATAGTACAATATTCTGCTAGGTCTATAGGGCACACCACTATATATTTTAATGTATTCTGAGATCAGAGAATAAAAATATTCTTTATTTTCAACATAGCTCAGTACTGTTATTTAATATCCATAAACACATCTCTCGGTCTGACTTCAAAGACCTTTCATGAGACTGAGCTCTTAAGTAAGTTTGGAATTGGCTTCAGCTCTCACAATTAAAAATAAATAATGATTAAATATAGAAAATCAAACCCCAGTTTTTAATATGAACATTAGACTGATTTAGTTTCATATTTGGAGAGCTCTGTACAAAGCCTTGCTTTCAATGTATGATTTACACACTGCACAAGTTTGCTAGAGCAATCTGTATATTCATTTAAAAAGAACTCAAGTCCTCAGTCCAAAAGGAATAAAGGAGAAGGACATTTTTTGTAAGGGGGCTCTCTGGCTTCAGGACTGGAGAAATACTTAGAGGACATGATCTAATTAAGTGTGTATATATGTGTGTGTATGTGTGTGTTTCTAGTGGATGGAAATGAAAAGATGTGTAGTGATTTTTTGACTACTGGAGCTGAATACACCTATATCTCCACGTGCATATCAGCTGTTGGTAGCTTTGGTAGATACCACTTAACATTCTTGACAATTGCTCGTAAGACCAAGTCCGTGTGCGTCTCTAATAATCCCTGTAGACAGGCACTGCCCAGAGGCTAGTGGAGCCCTTAACATTGTCTATAGGTAACTACCTCTGAGTGTCAGTCTCTGGGTAGAGGACTGTGTAGGCAAAATGTAATAGGGCTTTCTCTCTCTTTTAAATGTAAACAGTAACTAACAGTGTGCACATTCTAAAGACTAGCTTAAACATTCAAGCTCATAGTAATTTTATATTCTATATTTGTATTGTTCCTTCTTTGATGATGTTACAAGAACAGTTTTAAATATTGAAAATGTCAATTAAATTAGGCCAAATTTGCAAACTGATGTGCTAATATTTCTATCAAATTATATGCTCTAATTTTAGAAAATTTAGAGTATATTTAAAAGCCTAAGGAAGAAAATAAGTCATTCATAATCCTATCACCAAGAAAGACAATTGATGATTTTTTGATGTGTTATAAAATATATAAGTATAAAATAATTACCTTATATTGTGCATTTCATAATATACCATCTTGTTATATATACATATATATACACACATATATGTTAATATGTATATGTAAGTATTCCTTTGTATAACCAAGCTAATGAACTTTTGATGTAAAATATGTGCTTTTGTTCTTAGTAACAATTCCTAGTTGCTGCTGCTTCTTATTTGCGTGTATTCCCCAAAAGCATATGTTGGAAATGCAACCTCTAATGCTATAGTATTGGGATGTGGAACTTTATAAGATAACCAGGCCTTAAGGATCCTCCTCTTATGCATTGATTAATGCCATTTTCACAGGAGTGGGATTCTCTTCTTAGGAATGAGTGTCTTGTGAAAAAATTAGTTGGCCCCCATTTCCCTCTTTCTCTCTCGCTCTCTCAATGTGTGCATTTCCTGAGCTTTCACCACGACATGAGTTACAAAGAAGTTACTTGCGAAATAGAGGACCAAGTAACTTGGACATCCCATCCCAAAGAATCCTGATCCAATGAATTGTTGTTCATTACAAATCATCCAGTCTTTAATGTTCTGTTATAGCAGCAAAAATTAAGCTAAAATGCTAGCTGTGTTACTACTTTGATATCAATAGCAACACCTAGCAATATAGGGACTATGTTCTCCCCGCATTAAGGCTAACCTGGTAGTTTTCATGATCTCAAGTATAGGGAATGCTCCTCCTAGAGAGGAAAAAATTCTGCAAAGCCTTCTTCTGGCCTAGGGAAGTATAAAAGGAAGAAACAAAGAGGGAAGAGGAATTAGTCAAGTGCTAGCATTTTATTCCCATTCCATTGAATGGGCTAACATTGAAAACCAGTTAAAGCGTCATTGATCCTTTCAAATAAGTATGGGGTAATTTTGAGAACATTGGAACTTGTGCTCACTTCCCTGTATAAATATGGGGCAAGGTGCAAACTGTTAGGGGAAGCCCAACTATAGTTTGGTTGTCACTTACCAACAAGGTAAGTGACTACTAGTAGAATATTGAGCCTGATATAAAACTTCTGAATCCCCAGACCTTTGGAAGGCTGACAGGTACGGAAGTCCCAGAGAGCTTTCTTGAAAGGACTTGTAATTGTTACTTTGGGTGGGTGACCAGCAGAGGCAAAGAGCATAGACAAATTAGCCACAGAGTTTAGGGACTTCAAAATTAGATGGGAATGGCCACAGTGATGAAGTTCAATGGATGGTTTTACAATGAAACCTCAAGAGAGGGGATGGGTGTTTGGCATAGTGACTAAGACTTAGAATGGGAAGCCCACAATCCATATCAGAGTGCCTGGGTCCCAGCTCCTCTCCCACTTTTATTGTCCTGCAAATACCTACCCCGGGAGGCAATAGCAGTGATTCAAGTAGTTGGGTTCCTGCCACACATGTTGGAGTTCCTGGTTCCTGGCTGGGCCATCATGTGGCATTTAAGGTGTGGAACAGCATATCAGAGCTCTCTCAGACAAAACAAAAACAAAAGAGGAAATGAACTAATTCCTCTGTAATTAACACCAGAATAAAGGCAGGAAGAAATGAGCTGAACAATTTAGCACAAATCAAAGTGAGGCCTTTCCCCTCAACAGCCAGAAAAATCATATAAATTTCCCACTCTCATCCTCCTGTCATTCAGAGAGAATCAGTGGACATGAACTTGGGCATGGAAGGGTATATTAAAAAAATCCAAAAACTAAGCATTTACCCAAGGGATATTACATCTAATCGTTAGGTTTTAAATTAGAAAATAATGAAATGCTGTTATTGGCAATATAACTTGTCATAATCTACTATCCCCACCAGTCCAGAAGCATGGGAAATAATAAGGGATCTAGATCCCTTATAGAACGCAAAGTTACTTCCCAACTGCATAGCAGAGTATAAATATGTAACCCTGCTGCCTATATGTGTATCTGTAAATCATATGTGTGTGTTAATAGAAAATAATATAAATTACTCTTTTTATAAAACACCATAATCTTTCCAAGCCAATTGTTTCATGTCTATATAGTAAAATATCAGGGGTGGGTGTTTGATGAGCAGTTAAGTTAACCCTTGATATGTTCCCATCTAATATCCTTGTTTGAGTTTGAGTCATGACTCTAGTTCTGATTCCAGCTTCCTGCTAATGTGCACCCTTGAAGGCCACAGGTGATGATGGTTCACGGACATGGGTCCTTGTTACGTATATGGGAGACCTATTGAATTCTGGGCTCCTGGCATCAGCCTGCCACAGCCCTGTTTGCTGGGGGCATTTGAGTGTGAACCAGCAGATGCAAGACTTTTCTTATCTGTTTCTCTCTCTCTATCTTGTCTTTCTCTCTGCATTTGAAATAGATAACAATTAATCAATTAATTTATTTTAAAGGAATACATGATGATCGCTTCTTGGCCTTTTGGCAAAGATCAAGTGTAAAGCAATGCATGAAATGTACCATCACTTATTTCATCTTCTTTTGTTACATATTAATGTCATTTATTTATTTGTGCTTCATGATTGTGAAAATTTAGAAATTAACCTTTTTCAAAGATGAAATGATTTCTCACAGTGTTAAAGGATTAGATATTTAAGAGTTTACATAAAATAATAATTAATGTTTTAGCCTTGTGATAGCAATACAAATTCTCAATGGGTCACACAGTTAAATTATCCTCTAAGCACATATGCAGGAATGCCTTAAATAGGTCTCACTGGACAGGATCCAGAATCAACATGGACTAGTCCTCTTCACTGTAGCAGCAGAAATACTGTTCACTAAGCATGTATTTTAACACCAAAGAGGATAGATCTTTAAAGTTAGATATTGGTTATTATCAAAAATAAAACTCAGGAGGGAAGGCATTTGATTCAAAGGGTAAAATATTGTTTGGGACATTTGTACCACATTAGAGTGTCTGGGATTGAGTCCCATCTCTGCCCCCAATTTCAGCTTCCTTCTAATGAGTACTCTAGGAAGTTGCAGGTCATGGCTCTAGCAGTTGGGCCCCTGCCACCCTAGTTAGAGTTTCTAGCTCCTGACTTCAACTTGGTCTGCACTGGCTCTTGCAGGCATTTGGAGAAAGAAGTAGCCAATGATAATCTCTGTCTTTTTATCTCTGTCTTTGTCTTTCTGTCTTTCAAATAAATAAATAAGAAAAATGAAGAGTAGTAGTGTGGGTAGAAACAAAAGTGGAAAATGTGTTACTATTACCAGTAAGAATAATTAGGAAAATTCATAGGTCAGGCTTCTAATAGCTAAAATATGGAAGAAATGAGTAATTCAGGATAAATTTATTTATACATACAAAATTTCCATGTGCCAGTTTGAGAAAATTCTTCTGTATAACCATTTTTGGATACTACATTGTGTATCAACTGTCCTAACTCACCTAAGAGATAGTAAGAAGTTGCATGGGAAACATTGCTTTGATTCATACACTGTAACTCTCATTAAAGCAAGTGTAAGTTTGGTTATGGCACATTGCTTTGAAAGCAGTTGGGATAGTGAGGGACAATGAGTGAGTATGTAAAAGAAACAACTGGTTCATATTCTGGGAACACTGCCAGCATTTGATTCAAAACCAGAACAAGTGCTGGCTGTCAGCTGAATCTGTGCTTAAAATAAAAGAGGGCCCATAAGAGCCTAGATTAACAGAAAGAAGGAACAATCTAATGCTGAAAGCTTAGTACAAGGAGCTGAAATGGAGGGTGCTATCCCTACATTTTGTGTGGCTTTAAATATGGAGGCAGATGATGCAGCTGATAAAGCAGGATATAAGATTCCTATATCCCAAGTGTTGCATGAATGGTTTAATTAGTGTATTTATAAAAACCATGAATTTCTGAGATCCAAACGGACCACAAATACAACTACAATAAAACATGTAAAGCAAGTTCAGAAATGATTGCCAAATCATGCCATCTATAACCTCATTGTATGTTATTGATAAAGTGTAGATGGCTAGTTACAACATTTTAAATTTTTAAATGCAGAAAGATGTCAAAATAGTTGCCATTTCTGATGCTTGAGGTATTAGACAGACAAATTCCCTTATGTACTCTTCAGTTAGAAATCAATTTGCTGCATCAATTAATTTTACTATGTGTAAGTCTTTAAAAGTAATAATTAAACAAAATAAGATATTAATTATAGTATTTTATATGGCAAGTATATAAATTTGAGAAGATAATTATAAATCATTACATATATGCATGGAAGCAAATATGGAAGAACATATATCTGACCATAATTTCCTAGGTTGACATATTTGGAAACAGTAGATATGCACTTCTTTTAAGATACTATATAAATCCAGTTCTCCAATTCAAGCGGTGCTCCTCACTTTGTTTAAACAAATGAAGTTTCTCTCTATCAACTATTCTGCCTTATTCACAGGCTGGCAATGGCCCAGCAAGGAGGAACCACCTTCATCCCTCTATTACCAAAGAAAGCAATGACAAGAGTCAACCCTTATTCTTCAGGGCCATACTCAATGATTCACATATTCAATGATTCAAACTAGCATGTGGGTGGGTGGGAAACCCCACACAATTCAGCGATCACAGAGTTGACCAGGATGCAGAGTTGCTTTGTACTGTTCTGCTTTAAATAAATACAGATAATTAAATAAACCTTTGCAGCAGTAGAGTAAAGCATAAATCCAAACTTTACCCAGCCGAAGGCTGCCTTGGCCCCTAGCCAGAAGCCAGAGGGCCAAGGCTAATTTGCATAAAATTGAACAGATTGCTGCAGCTGCCGTCCTTATTAATACCAAGGCGTAATCATAATCAGGAGACATTCCGTCCACAGCAGAGCCACCTCCTGTGTAGTGCCACCCATTGCTTTGTGGGACCTACGGTCGCTGATACGTGATCCTGCTTTAAAGAGGAAGCCTATTTCTAAAAAACATACAACTTCTTCAGTTTGGTTTTAAAAAAAAATCTCTAACCCTTTCCCCTACCAGACAAAATAGCTATCTTGTTCCATTGGCTAACTAATGTAAGACATTGCAAATATTTTTGTACTTTGCTGTTTCCAGGGTAAAAATCAGTGTGTGGAAGTTGATTTCAAATTTCTTCAAAGGAAGGATGGTGAACTTTTCACAACTTACTTTTTTTTTAACATGTCTGCAAAGTATTATTTATGATACAGTGACTGCTACCAGTTGCTGATGATGTCACACTTGGCTTTTTACATTCTGTCACCCTGATTTCAACTCCAGGAAACTCTACACGGCAGTGAATTGCAGAAAGATGTCAAAAAGCATGTGCTACGACTTATCACGCCCGAAACATGCTGAGAACACAGACACTATGTAATGCCTGATAGAGTGCTTTTGCATCAGGATATCAGCAGCTCTCTCTTTGTCAGTAGTACTAAATGAATTGGAAGGTTGCTGTTCTACAGTTTCTCAGTCAGAAGTGCTGTCAGCAGCTTCATGCAGGCCATCTGGGAAAAACAAACTCTTGGCTCACATACAGATGACGTAACATACAAGGAGCACTGGCAAGGACGGGGTGGATTATATTAAAAACCTATCATAGTTGTTAGCTAACTATGGATGACAGCATTGGAGTGTATAATAAAAGGCTTTTACGATGCTCTGAAAATTCTGAATTTACCACGCAGGAGTAAATCTTGAGCTCATCTATTGGTCTGAAACACATAGAAGTAGAGTATTTTTCTTTTCTGATCACGTGATGTGCATTAATATAGTAAGGGAAACTCTAAACACCTACTTAGTACCAAATTTTGCAGGTCCAGTTTAAGATTTGATATTTACCCATTTCCCCATCCTTATTGGTTAAGCATGTTTGACTGTGGTTAGGATTATATATTCATAACCACATAATTCCCAATGTACAGAAAGCTATATCTGTATGCTAATCCCTAAACCAAGGATTAGGGCTTCCTTTTATTTTCCTGTGCTTAATAAGGTAAGTGATTAAAATATTATATATAATCCATATCCTATTAGATAGACATAAAATATCACATAAGTTTTTTTCTGTGCACTATGTCCTCATTACTAATACGTAATTTCTAAACTTATATTTCCTATCTTAAATTTTAATTTTTAAGTTCATATGTCTGTTTTATTTTCATTTGAAATTTCTCCATGTTTATCATAGAAAGATCTCAAAGGTAGGGTGATTTCCTAAAACTCTATCTTAAGTTTCAAACACCCCTATACTTTTTATGTTTTTGTCTTAATCCACTACATTTAAACCTGGTTGACCCATGGTCTATATGATCTGGTGGTCAAAAAGCTACAAATACTCTTTCCATTTACGATCATTGCCAAGCTACTTGCATACTTCCTTTTGATTATCTTTTGACTGGGTGACAATGCTTTCTGGCTTCTGTACTCTTTTCAGGCCCACTAGACTTTGGGTTCATCAACTTTAATTTCAAAATATTCTAAGGATGCCCTTGCACATCTGCCTTTCCCCCTTGCCAAGGGCTTGGGTAGCTCAAGGCGCTGCATTTTTAGCTTGAATACTAGGATTTCCAGCCCAATCCATGGCCCCTTGTTTTCCAAAGGGAAACTTCCACCTGATACCTTCAGAGAAAGAATGCTGCAGGTCAATCATTGATTAAGCCATAATGCTGGTCTTGGATGCTGTGTTCTGGTAAGAAGACAGGTGCTAAAAGACTCTTACAGCCATATGTTAATGTTTCTTCATTCACTTATTTGGAACTGGTTTTGTTTTTGTTTGTTTTCTATTCTAATTCCCCTTTTAGAGTTGTATATTGTTTACAGGACAAGACAAACCTGATAATAATTCACATTTGGGATAGGTTTCTACTCTGAGACACTGGAAGTGTGACTCCAAATTAAATCACAGTCAAGTAAACACTTTAAACCTATGGATAGATTCAGCTAAAAGAATCCCAATTTTCTGCACAGGTAACATAACAGTTTTTCACATAAGAGTTTGAAATTATAGTGACCTAGTAACAAGTAACAACTCTATCTAGCCTTGTGTTTTGTGCATGCACTTGCATCCGAGAACTTGAGAGGCTGACGAAAATCATGTAAAGCAGTCTCTAAATATTCAGGTATTTAGCAATTGTCATCTTTAACAGAGCTGGCTGATCTCTTGATCAAACAAGATCAAAATGATGCTTTGGTTTAGCTTCTCATAATATAGTATCTACCTTTCCTCAACCAGCTAACATACATGAGCATGAATTCCAGTCCCCAGATGATCTTAGAGTCAAGTTCACATTCCACTTCTCCATAATCCCCCATACCTATGAACATATTGTAAAGTACATTCCTGAAGTTCGGTCATTACTTAGTTTTCCATTTTTGGGCTCCTAATTATCCTTCTAATCTCAAATTCTTGTTGTGAGCATTTCAAATTTCCATTAATAATAAGATGTTCTCAGTAACAAATACATTTTTCAACTTGCCTGGTCAAAAATTTTTGCTATGCCCTATTATCTACAACATAAAGTTTGAAGTAGTCAAGATGCTAATTAAACAACTAACTTTAATCTAGTTTCCCAGCACCAAATTGTCATTCTCATAAACTGTGTTCTGGAGGTCAGTGAATGAGATGGAACGAAATTCTATCTCTTCACTTTTTCACCTGTTCTTCCCTCAGTCTATCACCTTCTTCCATTGTCTACATATTTAAATTCATTAAAAGTAAACATTACTCAATGAAGTCCCTACGATTTCTCCCTGATTTCATAATTAATCACACTATTATGTGTTAATTTTAGAGCCAGGTGCTTAAAAAAAGGATTTGGGCTGAAAATTATCTAATCTGAATTTTCATTCAACACATCCTGAAAATATTCTGAAGTCTGTTTCGAGATCAATGACTCATAGTTTATTCCAATAATGTATGCTTATTACATCATCTATTTTGATACAGTTGAATACTAGAAAAGTTGAAATTCACACTAAACCTATGTTCATATTCCTTAGCCTGCTCTCTATGATTCAGGGGTTCAAGCAACTCCCATTCCACAAAGAGCAAAGTGTCTTCAGTTGTCACTGAGAGTTCCTGGCAGGAGGAGAGGAGGTGTCTATAGACTCTGTAGCCCATCGACCTCTTCACCTGCTCTTCCACTGTTTCCACAGCATGTGTGCCTCACTGACTTGTTAGCTAGGTCTATTAGAACTCTTCTCTGGGAAAGCCATGTCTAGTACTTTCACATTTCCTGGGTCTCACCCTTCTGAGACCACGAAATGGACAAAATCGTGCACCACTCTAAAGAGAAAGGGACATACTCTCCTAACTTCGGATCATATCTCCTCACTTGTGCTCCACAATAGCATTGATTTGTTCTAAATTCTTATGCTTCCCATGAAAATATTTTCCTTGGCCCCTGATGTCAACAGAGAAATATAAGTACTGCTTTCTACTATTTTCCCCCCTGTTATCCCTCCCTAGAAATTTATGTATTGATTTTTTTTCACTCTGCCTCTGGTCAAAAGATAAAATCATTCAGCAAATCAACTCATGTTGATAAACACCTAGGTCATTGTAGACAGGCAAGTTTTTTCTTGGAGGTTGAGTGTTTTGTGCATTTTTCTCCAACACAAGACTGCCAACTAAGTGTGGGCCACAACCATGTCACAGTCAACTCTATGTCCCCCCAAGCACCTTGAGCAGTGAATAGAACATAATTGAAGCTCAAAAAACATTTTCTGCTTGAATTATGAGTAAATGTAAATGAAGTGATTTTAAAAAATTTTAAGGGTAGTATAATATATCGTAAGATTTTTTTCCTAGAAATAATGTGTTTTGAATTAAACAGGTTTACAAGTAACCACACATAAGCCAGAGTTCCTCACAGAAATGACACATATATTCATTGAGTGGTAAGTGACTTAGAATGGCATTTTTAGTCATTCCGGTTATACTTTTGAGATTTAGTTATGACAATAAATTGCTTGTTTTCCTCATTCATGTGACATGAATCCTACATATTAACTAGAACATTGTTCCATGGGGACAGAGTCTTAGTCTGAAATATCTTCAAAATTCATTGTTCTACATATTATTTGCCTTGATTTATTTTAATGTTTTTCCCCTTTCAATGTTGCTTCTCTCCTTTAACATCATTGTGGTTCTTTTTACATAAAAAATGTTGGAATAGCATGTTAAATATATTCTATTCCATGAATGAAGAATTTTTTGGTAAGAAAAGGATTTTAAGTGCCTCTGCTTTATAGTTGTAGATTTGCATCTGGTTGATCTTAAACTACCTTGAAAGAAATAGGTAAGTCTTCAGAAGGCTCCTTGCTAGGTCTCTTCATTCAATTTAAATGAGGACAAGGGCTTGGTGAGTATTCTGTGGCTCACCAAACCTCCATGAATGCCAGGATAGGCCTCTGGCTCAAGCCCACATTTCCTTCTATTAAAAAGGTGAACTGAAAAGTAGATTCTGAAAAGTTAATCCTTATAATTTAAGCCCTTATTTGTTCCACATGAACTAACTTCCAGATTGTTACTGAAACAAATTTTCTTTTATTTGTATATTCAAATAAGTATGATTCACTTAAAAAGCAGTCCCACTGAACCACATTTGCATATCCTAATTAGTTTAGTATGTCCATTTTCCATTCACATGTTGTTCAAATAAATGCTTTTGAAGAATAGTAAAACTTAACTAACATCTGAGACTGCAAGTTCACAAAAAGAAAATGAAAAAGAAAGAGCTGACATACATACTAGCTAAAAAAGGCAAGAATTTCAATGTGTGGCACAGAGGACAGGGATTTGATTCCCATTTCATAATGGAGGCTTGATTTCTGTTTGGTGCTTACCAGGATGTGGGTGGCTTCAAGGCCAGCTCATCTGTGTGTTTGTATAACCAACACGGGGTGGAAATTGAAGCAACATTATAAGACTCTGATGTGTATTTATCATTTTTAAAGAAATTTTAAAGTATAAAATAAGCCAAGGATGGTTAGGATACATCAACAACAAACTAAGGGGAAAAGTCATCTGACAATGAACAGAAAACATGGAGCATTGCCTTAGAAACATAGCTACACATTGCATATCTTGTGCAAATCAAGCCATTTATTTAGAAAAAATGTCTCAATATGGCACATGGTCTGTGACTGGCTCTCAAGAAAAAACAAAAGAAAGGAGCTTCTGTGTTACATACATGGTTTCATATACACAATTATTTACCTACATTCATTTCTGAAAGCTACTCCTTCCTACACATTTAAAGAACACAAACGTGAATAGCTGTCAGTCAAATTTCACGTGTCTTGCATCATCGTGCTGAACTGCTTAGATTCTTATGTGAGTGCTCACCTGTGATTTGGGTAACTTGTGGTTTTTAAGCCCTCACTCTCCCACTCAACCACCCCCACACTGTCTTCTCATTTTTAAATACAGGGAACAGAAAATCCTGGCATTTCAGTCCAGTGCAGTCATGAAGCAAATCTGGGGCCTTTCTATGCAGTATTTGTTGCCACTCACTACCACTGCATCTTGGACCTTCACTAATTATTTAATGCACTTAATAAGCCTTTCTTAATATTTGACTTTTGAAAGAAGCCATCTGTGCTACATTATTCCTCAAAGACAGAAGCAGAAAAATTATTATAAGACTTAGACATAAACGATTTTGTATTAAAATATTTTTGGAAATTTAAAAAAATGCATTTATTTATTTGAAGAAGAGTAACAGAGAGTGAACAAGCAAAAAAGACAGAGAGAGAGAGAGAGAGAGATCTTCCATCCTCTAGTTCACTCCCCAAAATGACTGCAGCAACCAGTTCTGGACCAGGAATTGTGAGGGACCAAAAACTCTATCCTGGTATCCCACATGGGTGACAGGGGCCCAAGTACCTGGGTCATCCTCTACTGCCTTCCCAGGTGCATTAACAGGAATCTGGATCAGATACAGCACAACCGGGACTCTAACCAGCATTCCAATATGGGATGGAAGCATCCCAAGTGGTAAATTCGCCTACCATGCCACAATGCTGGCCCTGGATTGGAATCTTGTATTGTTCTATTGACTATTTTAAAATGGAAGTGTAATCAGTACATGATATTTGGAATTAAAAAGTTCTGATTATAAATCATAAAATGCCTAGTTATGAGGAATGGAAAACTGAGTTACAAAGTCTAGGAATATGATTACCCACTAGGATACTTTGCTAGACTTCTGCGAAAGTGACACCTGCTACTAAATCTACTTGCAGTTCTACTAACCAGAAAAAAAAATGTGACTTTGGGAAACAATGAGGAAACTTTGAGGCTGGGGAAGACTCACTTTTCCATTGGAATGAGAATGAATTTTGTAAGCCCAACACTAATAGGGAATCAGCTAGAGTTAGAGATTCAACGATAAACCACAGAGTACATATTTAGCAAAACTCATTTTCTTCATATTGAAAATCAGAGTACATGCTACATTTTTCTTATTTGCATGCACATTCTGTTTTGTTTTATGTACCAAAGTGTTAGAGAAAAGATACCCAAAACTTCAACAGAACATGGGTTTTAGTACAGAATGGATGACATATGTGTAAAATGGTGTCACAGCCGCACATTGCTTCTTTTATTTGCATTTCCTAGAACTAGAGGAATGTTGAAAAAAAAATCTTTGAATTAGCTAATAGGGTACAAAGGGAATGGTATCTGTGCTCCAGCTGAAAAAAGTATAAGCGGTGTCATGTTGGAGCTCATTTCCAATCCTCTGCTGCTTTCTCGTGTGAGAAATGAAGCCGAGGTGCTTGGCAGTTCTTGTCAACAATATGTCGAGGCCGTGATTGTGCAGTGCTGTGGCAACAGAGCTTTCAAACAGAAACACCAGAACTTGCGAAGGATGTGTCTGTGATTAGTACCTGATGCTATGCACAGTAGATGCCCAAGCTCATTCTTACAATGCAGTGTCTTCTTTATAAAAAAGAGCAGAGCACCCTTCCCTGTTGATCACATTAATGTTGAAAAGATCATATGGCTACAATCAATTCTTCAGCATGAAAAAGTTTGTTTCTTCCCTTTCCAGACCCCTCAACACAAACCAACACAAACACATGAAATGTCATTTCGGCCTAGCCACCGACATCAACTTTCACAACAAACATAAATAACATATACACATTGAAGATCGTAACAGAAATGCTTACAGCTCATTTATTCAAAATAGCAAGAAGTATGCCACTTCACTCCCACATCCAGAATCATTCCAGAAAGATTATAAATCTTAAGAAGACAAACTATAATCTCTAATAATAGCCTTCCTTTAATTTATTTTCCAAATGAATACCAGATGCATGCTTCCCCTTGCACTCCCAAAAGTGTGTGCCCTAATTACACAGTTGAAGTTATAAGAACATAGACTTCTGCTCTGAGAAGAACTATCCAGTTACGTCTTGTGCTTACCTGATTGGTAATTTTAACAGTATTTGGGAACACTTTATATACCTCCAAGCAAAGGCTGTGTGACCTGGAAAGATTTTTTAATGGAAAGGGTATTGTGTAAATCAGAGTGTAGAAACTCAAGAGAAAAACTGATTCCTGATCAAAGTTTTGAACTGTGAATACATGTGTGTGTGTGTGTGTGTGTGTGTATTGGAATGGGTAGTATATTAGAGCCTCTACATGATTTTGCATATCATATTTAGTATTTACTAATTTTCAGTATTTATGCAAGTACCAATAACATATAAAGGAAAACACGAATGTTGAGATGGTAAAAAGTGGGACTGGTGTTGTGGCGTAGAGGGTAAAGCTGCCTTCTGAATATCAACATCCCATTATGGGCAATGGGTCAAGTCCTGGTTGCTTCCATTCCTTTCCCAGCCAATGTGTCTAGTAAAAACAGTGGAAGATGATTCAGGGGCTTCTGTCCCTGCACCTGTGTGGGAGACTGGATGAAGCTCCTGGCTCCTGGCTTCAGCCTGACTCAACCATGGCCCTGTGGCCCTCTGGGGAATAAACCAGCAGATGGAAGATCTCTATCTCTGTCTCTCCATCTCTTTGTGTAACTCTGATTTTCAAATAATCAATATATCTTTTTTTTTAAAAAAAGAAGTTAAAAATTAAAACTATTCATTTACATTAAAGTCAGTGCTCTGTCTCTTTTTCTGTCTTTCTGCCTTTACAATACATAAAAAAATAAATTTAAATGGAGACTGGGGAGTAAGCATTTAGTGCAGCTGATAAGATGGCACCCGGGACACTCACAACCCTTTTTGGAGTGCCTGGGTTCAGCTTCCAACTTTGCATCTGATTCCAGTTTCCTGCTAATCAGCACCCTGGGAAGCGGCAGGTGATGATCAAGTATGTGGATCCCTGCTACCCAGAAGGGAGACCCAGATGGAGTTCTAACACTCTTGCTTCAACCTGAGCCACTCTTTGCTATTGTGGGCCTTCAGAGAATGAATCAGCAGATGGAAGAGCTCTTCCTCTGTGCCTTTCTGTCTCTGTTTCTCTCTGTCCTTCAAAGAAATGAAAAATAGTTAATTTTTTAAAAAGACAATGCTTCTGTGAATATCAGTGAAGCACTACACTAAGCTCTTGTGAAGACAAACATTAAACAAGCACAAAGCAGACATAAGTACCTTTATAGAACATAAATCTGTCTGCAGAAGCAAACAAGTCTAGAAATAGCAGTTATATCTCCCCTCTTTGTGCTTTCCATTCAAAGTCAAACATGTTTCTTCCAGTTTCACCTCTGTCTTCATCTTATTTTTCTCTCCCTTTAAATTCTTTGTTTTTTACTATTTTTATATTTACATGTTTTTCTGAGGAATCACAATCCCCTTTAGATCAACATGTAAAATCAAGACAAAGAATACATAAACATATAAGAGATTATTAAGTCTAAAATGAAAACCATTAAATCTATTTTTAGGAGGATATTTCTGGCAGGGTTGGGAAATATGAGTTAAAAAGGGGAGATAGGAGACACTTTTGATGGCTCTGTCATAGTCCAGATGAAAGACCGTGGAAAGGGTGATGAAACTTGAGTGGAAGGGATACATTCAAGAGAGATTTAGGAAGTTTTCTTTGTACAAGGCTTTCTTCTGATCATTTATATATAGGATATGACATAGAAGGAAAAGGGGGGAACCACAGATCACCACTCAGTTTCTTATCTAAGTGACGTGGCAAATATAGCATTAGAGTAGATAGGAAGGAGTGGGGGAGAGTTTCAAGATAATGAGACAGTGGAGGACTTTTAAGTAGAGACGCATAATAAACAGTTATAAATCTAGAGTAGTAGGCTAGGAGTGTCACTAGGCACAAGTAGAAAGGTTAATATAAGCAAACAAGAAAAGGAAAGTCAAAAACAGAGCCCTGAAGACAACAGTAGCATTTAAGGGTTGCCTAGAGGAGGAGGAAATAGCAAAAATTCTGCTGTCCAGGATCCTGCTGTGAGAAAATTGAAGGTGCATCTGGGTCACAGGATAGCCCTGAAACAGGTCTCAATTTGACCGGGAATTGGTCCCCCAGGGCCCCCTCCCCATCCTCTCCTTACCCCTCTTTCTAGTGGCTTGCAAGCAAGTCCTGGTCCTCAAATTTTCTTCTTCCCAGACTTCTTATCTCAGATGCAGAAACTTTATGCTGGTGGCTTATGTATTCATCATACATAACAATAAGGAGTGGAGACCTTATTGTTATTGGTTTAATTGATGTATCTTGCCTAGGGAGACACAGTTCAGTACTATGAAAAATTAAAACATTTTGTAATGGAGTCTTTCTGATTAATACAACATGTATTGCTTTCTTTTATTTTTAAGAGAAGTAGTTTCAGTTCACATGAAACAGACACTTGCTATCTTTTCCTTATCTTCCACTGTGAAATAATCACAAACAGCTTCTAGAAATCTCCTATTCAAGGGGATGCCAGCCAGACAACTGTGTGATGTGGCCCAAGTCACTAGAAAGCCTGGCTGGAAGCCAAGGTGCTTGTACCTTGGAGTTCAATGGGGAAAAAAGGGGCTATTTCCCCCGAAAGGTGTAAAGACAATGAATGTTAAAAGGACTGATGGATGCAAGATGAAATCTGTGCATACGGCTGCAACATAAGACAAGATCTCTTATGTTTCAAATGCATTTATCTTTTAAACTCTCCCTTTCAAATAAATTCAAATTGCAACAGGGATTCCTGCAAGGAATTGTTTCATAATTTAAACATGTGTTTATGTGTATGTGCGTGCAATTTTGAGTATCGAAAGCTTATCTGTGTGTCATCTCAATCACAGTTTGCATCTGAGAACTTGTATTGTAAAGAAAGTATTGGTCAGCAAATGATTGTCATGCTTATCATTGCCATTTTAGTACTGGACTAGCAGTGATTTCACTTAAAAATCCCAAAGGTAAAAGATATGTAGACATGAAATACATATGTTTGTTCTCACACACATTTTTCTCCTTTGTTACCCCACAGCAGGCAGAGTTACAGTGCACTGGTTTTCCATGCACAAGACAGCTGATGGATCTGCCGCAAGGTAGAGTGTTATGTTTGCAGTCTTAACCAGGAATATTAAAAGCAACTTTTTACTATAAATGTTCTCCAGTGATGATATATAATTAAGAGAGCAACTAAGGCAATCCCATTAAATTCCAACATTTTTTTAAATAAAAAATTGGGTTTTAAAAAATAAATTGCAGTATAATGGATGAGACTGAGAATGTAAATGTGAAATGAACTGATAAAAAAGTTGATCTAACATCAGCATCAACTTCTGTTTCCTCCTTTATTTTCTGAAATATTTAATTTTATCTTCACTCTTAGAAAATTATTAATGGTAAACATTTTTTCAATAATTAGGACATGTTTCAAAAACCTCAGGAAAATGTGTATTATAAAAAATACAGAGGCTGGTGCTGTGGTTTAGCAGGTAAAGCCGCCACCTGCAGTGCCAGCATCCCATATGGGTGTTTGTTTGAGTCCCAGCAGCTCCACTTCTGATCCAGCTCTCTGCTATGGCCTGGGAAAGCAGTGAAAGATGGCTCAAGTCCTTGGGCTCCTGCACCCACATGGGAGATCCAGAGGAAGCTCCTGGCTCCTGGTTTCAGATCGGTGCAGCTCCAGCCATTGCAGACAATTGGAGTGAACCATCCGATGGAAGACCTCTCTCTCTCTCTCTCTCTCTCTCTGCCTCTCCTTCTCTTTCTCTGTAACTGTGATTTTCAAATAAATAAATAAATCTTTAAAAATACATAGATTTCAATTTTTTATTCAAATGAAGTTACTGTAATTACATTTTAAACAAAAAAAAATTTGACAGGCAGAGTTAGACAGTGAGAGAGACAGAGAGAAAGGTCTTCCTTCCGTTGGTTCACCCCCCAAATAGCTGCTATGGCCGGCGCACTGTGCCAATCCGAAGCCAGGAGCCAGGTGCTTCCTCCTGGTTTCCCATGCAGGTGCAGGGCCCAAGCACTTGGGCCATCCTCCACTGCCTTCCCAGGCCACAGCAGAGAGCTGGACTTGAAGAGGAGCAACCGGGACCAGAACCAGGGGTGCCGGTGCCGCAGGCAGAGGATTAGCCTAGTGAGCCACAGCGCCGGCCATAAACAAATTTTTGAAGTATCTCATAGATATTTCTAAAAGTACAAAGTATTGCATTTTTATAATTTACTTTGTTCTAGAATCAGTTGTAAATATTTAAAAATAATGTTCAATATAACAAAACAAAAATAAAGATATTAGGAAAAAGAAAAATTAGTCATTGAAAAATTAAATGAACCAAAGGGCCAAGTTACTGCAGAAAAAATACACATTTCTTTTTTCAATATTTATTGGTTTGCTTATTTGAAAGGGAGAGGGGAAAAAACAGAGATAGAAAAATCTTCCATCCACTGCTTAACTCTCAAAATGCTTCAATAGCCAGGTCTGGGCCCAGCCAAAGCTGGGAGCCAGTAACGCTATCCTGGTCCCCACATGGGTGGAAGGGATCCAAGGACTTGTGAAATATTTTGCTGCCTTCCCTGGTGCATTAGCAAGAATTTGGATCGGAAGCACAGTAGCCAGTTATCCAACTGCCACTCTGATATAGGATGCTGATGTTACAAGTGGAGACTAACCTGCTGTACCACAATCTTGGACCCAACATACTTTTCTGTATATTTGCCTGTGATGATCTTATAGACCAAAATGAAGAGCAAAATTTGATCAGTTGCAAAGTTCACAGTGTTCATGAAATTAAGATGGGATAATTGATCTACAGAGTATCTTTGCTTAGTACTGAGGCCATAAATATATCAATGAGTGAAGTAAAGGATTCAAGTTAAAATATTTCTGTAATAAGTGTGGTTGTTGATGGAAAAATTATGTTTTTCAAACATAATTTTGAAAATATTCTTTGTTTTTTTGTATTGGAAAGATCTTAACTAGCATAATCATGAAGGCCCTAATTATATTTTAGTGAGAGATCTTGTGATACTATCTTAACTATGCACTATAACTACATTTAGTGACAAGGCATGATAACAATAACTTTTTCAGTTAAAACAAAGCCTGGTTTCCAAAAAACACTAAATTTATTTTCATGGTTAGACTTTATTTCCTTTAAACTGAATCTATTTTGGACTTTGTAACTTTCAGTTTCCATCCTTAAACATTTGTTATTATAAGGGATATAATTGTGTTGGAAAAACATGTAGCAGTGAAAAGAATTAAATATTGCTTTCTCATACACTGTGTTCTTCATACCCCTCCTCCCCTTCATTTAATTTTATTTTCTATTTGTGTTTCATTCCACAGGCAGGAATACAACATAGCATAAAGCAAAAATAACTTCAAATTTTCTAATTTAATTTTCCAAATGCTATGAATATTAAGGACATCCCATTAAGTGTTCTTGAACCAATATAAAATAAATCAAAACAAAATAAATAAATAAACTAACAAACATGTTCAGTAGATATGGGCATAATTCTAAAGAAGAAGTAGAATATTAATGGTGAAAGAAAATTCTTCTGTTCTACATGTTATAGATATTATTTATAATAGAGGCGGTACATTGATTTAACCTGCTTTCCTTTCTTTTAAAAAAAGATTTATTTATTTATTTGAAAGTCAGAGTTACACAGAGAGAGAGAGAAGAGGCAGAGAGAGAGAGAAAGAGAGGTCTTCCATCCGATGGTTTACTCCCCAATTGGCTGTAACGGCCGGAGCTGCGTCGATCTGAAGGCAGGAGCCAGGAGCCAGGAGCTTCCTCTGGTTCTCCCATGCAGGTGCAAGGGCCCAAGTTCTTGGACCATCCTCTACTGTTTTCCCAGACCATTGCAGAGAGCTGGATCAGAAATGGAGCAGCCAGGACTAGAACCGGCACCCATATGGGATGCCGGTGCCTCAAGTCAGGGCATTAACCCACTGTGCCACAGCGCCGGCCCCTGCTTTCCTTTTCTTAAAAAAATTCTATTTAAATTACACAGAATTCATGTATTTCATTTAAACAGATTAAGGAACATAGTGACACTTCTCCCCACTACTCTCCTTCTCACTCATGCTCCAACCCTTCCTCCTCCTCCTCTCTCATTCCCACTCTTAATTTTTATGAAGATCTATTTTCCGTTTACTTAATGATCATTAAGTTAACCCTACACTAAGTAGAAGAGTTCAACGAATAGAATGAAGAATAGAAGAGAGACAAGGGTTGTAAATGATCATCGAATCTCAAAAATGTCTATTTCACACCAAAACATTACATTTCACTTACTCAGTTATCTTGGAGCAGGGAAAACATATGATATCTGTCTTTTTGGGACTGGCTTATTTCACTAAGTACAATGGTTTCCAATTGTATCTAACTTGCTGCAAATGATAGGATTTCTTTTTTTTTTTTTTTTTTTTACAATTATACCATAACTTCTTTATCTAATCAACAGTGATGGACATCTGGTTTGATTCCATATATTAGCTATTCTGAATAGAGCTGCAATAAACATGGGTGTACAGATAACTCTTTCAGGTTTTGATTTCTTCTGAGTTGGATAAATTCCCAGGAGAGTGATGGCTGAATCATATGGTAGGTCTGTATTCAGATTTTTGAAGTATTTCTGTGTTGTCTTCCACAGTGATTGTACCAGTTTATATTTCCACCAACAGTGTACCAAGGTAGGTACCTTTTTCCCCACATTCTCACCAGCATTTGTTGTTTGTTAATTTCTGTATATGGGCTATTCTAACTGGAGTGAGGTGGAACCTCATTATGGCTTTGATTTGAATTTCCCTAATGGCTAGTGATCTTGAGAATTTTCTTTTCTTTTCTTTTTTTAACTTTTATTTAATGAATATAAATTTCCAAAGTACAGCATATGGATTACAATGGCTTCCCCCCCATAACGTCCCTCCCACCCACAACCCTCCCCTTTCCCACTCCCTCTCCCCTTCCATTCATTTCTTTTATGTTTTTATTAGGGGATTTTCTGCCTTCACATTATTTCAATATGATGGCTATATATTTCTGTGTTTCTGTGTGTAGCACATCCTTTAGCATCTTTTGTAAGATTGGATGAATGGCAACAAATTCTTTCAATTTCTGTTTGTTATGGGAGGTCTTTGTTTCACCTTCATTCATAAATGAGAACTTTGCAGGGTACAGTATTCTGGGTTGACAGTTTTTTTCTCTTAAGACATGAAATATGTCTCACTATTTTCTACTAGCATATAGGGATTCTGATGACAAATCAGTTGTGAATCTAATTGAAGATCCTTGAAAGTAATCTGGCATTTCTCTCATGCACATTTTAGAATCTTTTCTTTACATTTTAGTGTGGAAAGTTTGGCTACAATGTGTTGTGGTGAGAATCTTTTCTGGTCATATCTGTTAGGAGTTCTCTGTGCTTCCTGTACTTGGACAACCCTTTCTTTCTCCAAATTGGGGAAGTTTCTGCAATTATTTTACTAAATAGGCTTTCTAGCCCATTCTCTGTTTCCACACCTTCAGGAACTCCTGAAACCCATTGTTGGTCATTTGATAGTATATCATAAGTTTCTAACACTGTTTTTAAGTTTTCTATTTTCTTTTCTTTTTTTCTGACTGTAAGATTTCCAAAGATTTGCCTTCTAGTTTGGATATTCTTTCTGCTGCCTCTCTAAGTCTGTCATTAAGCCTTTCCACCACATTTTAGTTTAATATATTGAATTCTTCATTTCTAATATTTCATTTTGATTTCTCTTTAAAATCTCAATTTCATGCAAATTTTCATTCATGTCATGTATAGTCTTCAGTTCATGGAATTGCTTCTGATTACTTTTGAGTAATCCTATGATTAATTTTTTGAATCCCATTTCTGGCATTTCCTTAATCTCTTCTTCTTCATGTGCTAATATTGAAATGTTGTTGTGCTCCTTTGAGGGAGTCATGGTGTCTTCCTTATTCTTGATTCTTGAATTTCTGCATTTGCTATGAGGCATTTGTGGAGTTGTTTTTGTTTTTGCTTTTTCCTCTGATTACTTTCATCTTTGAGCTAAACCTCTGTGGCTTAGTGGAATGTCTGCTCTTTCAGTGAATACCAAGAGGTGTGTGGTATGTGAGACCAGGGTGCTCTGATCAATGCTCCAGGTTGGATGAGTAACCAAGGTAACGCCCAAGTTGGGCATGGTAGATCGCAATGCCCTTGTATTAGCTCCTAGTGTGTTCCACGCAGTCCTTACCCTGAGCACAGTTCCCATTGCAATGACCTGCTCTAGGCACCTAAGGAGCTCTGAGCATGTAGATCTGCACCCAGTGATTGCCCAGAGACCCAACTGTACCCTGCAGGTTTTCATGTAACCACAGAGTTCCCATGGTCTCAGAACACCAGGCTCCTACAGTTGCTGGGTGCAGAGCTTTCTCTCTGCCCTGCCAGCCTGTCCAGTCAACAGAGAAGTAGATGTTCCCTAAGACAGCTCTTCTTAGGTGTCTTGATCCTGGGAGGCTGTGGGAACCTCACTGTCCTATGTGGTTGCCCAGCTACCTCCTAGCCAGACTCAAAGTCAGTGGGGACTGCAAATTGTTCCCTCTGCTAGAGTCTTTGGATCACACGTGTACACAAGAGCCACTGACTGAAAGTTGCTCTCTCCCCACCACAGCTGTATCCTGTCTCAGCCAGATCCTGTGTGTGAACAGAAAGTCTTTCACAGCATCTGTCCAAACCCAAATGGCACACGCCCTTTCTCAGCTGGGCAACAGGGACTGTTTTGGGGAAGTTGAGTTGAGATAGATGTGCGCCCTCTACTTGCACTGCTTCCACAAGCAACTGCTAGAACCACTATCCCCCAATGCTCCCATCCAGATTCACACCACACTCTCTTCCTGGCTATTTCACCAAGGATTGCTGCAATCCATTCTTGGCTCTTTCTCCAAGCTGCCACCTACTCTGGCTCTCGGCTGCTGCAGTTGTGCATTTTTTTTTTGACAGGTAGAGTTAGACAGTGAGAGAGAGAGAGACAGAGAGAAAGGTCTTCCTTCCGTTGGTTCACCCCCAAAATGGCCACTATGGCTGGTGCTGCGACAATCTGAAGCCAGGTCTTCTTCCTGGTCTCCCATGCGGGTGCAGGGGCCCAAGCACTTGGGCCATCCTCCACTGCTGTCCCAGGCCACAGCAGAGAGCTGGACTGGAAGAGGAGCAACCAGGACTAGAACCGGCGCCCATATGGGATGCCTGTGCCACAGATGGAGGATATACCAAGTGAGCCACAGCGCTGGCCCTGTGCATTGTATTTGCATTTGTGCTGCTCATCTGCATCCTCCACACAAGTCCATGGCATTCCTCTTCCTTTTATGGGATTTCCAGTATGGCTTTCTCTGCAATTCTCACCTGAGAGTGCACTCCCAACACTGCTTTTTTTTTTTTTTTTAAACTGTTGATCCCTAGCCTAGCACAGTAGGTTGTTCCCTAATCCGCCATCTTGGAATTGCCTTAAACTGCTTTCTTTAACCCATTCTGTAATTTGCGGGTGAAGTCATCTGACTGAACTATTAGATGCCCCTATCACATTATGGTCTGGACAAAGAAAAAAAAAAAACAATAAAATCTAAAAGCCAGAACATAAATCCATTCTATGGAATCTCTTTGCACAACAGATAGATTAAATTTTGTGGACAGTGGCTCTACTCAACAGATGATCACATCATTTTTTGGATCTTAAAGTTATCTCATTTATCTCATGAGAGTGAAAAAGAATGTAGCTGATACTAACAATGAAAAAAAGTTTAACAAGCTTTCCAACTGAGATTTCTTTTCACAAAACCTTAAACCAATATAATGAAAAGAAAATATAAATTTGGCATGAGTAATGCTCACATTTGGTGACAAGATCATTTGTTTTAACAGGAAATTTGATGATTTTTTTCAATTGCAAAATCAGTCCTAAATGAACAATTTCCTACTGTTGTGTGACTTCAAAATTTTTGCATTTAACTTTCCTTGTGAGAATAAATAATAAGCAATATTATAAACATGTAGTGTTAAAATCTTTCCCCAATAATTTAAGATGGTATCAATCTTGAAACTGGAATGAATTTAATTTAGGCAATTTGATTTTTCTTGCAAAGGTAAAAAAAAATTGCTAGTTTTTTGGGGAAAGACTTTTAAGGATTGTGGAAAATAAATGAAAAGTTGAAACAGAGAAGTCCAAGTCCAAAGTGGAGTTTTGTAGTGAGGATGTGGATATCAGTTTATCCTGTGTTTACTGTTTAAATCCAATTTATTAAGGTTTTCCATGATCGAGATCTATGATGTTGATTTTCTTAAATCTAAATAGAGTATGGGGCATCACTGTGATGAGCTTTTAATGCGTGAAATATTCAGTTTTCATATGCTCAACTTAGCCCTCATAATGTGTCAGTTAAGGCATTAAGACCTTTTTACTTTCTTTTTATTTATTTATTTACTTATTTTTTTTAATTTATTTGACAGGTAGAGTTCTAGACAGTGAGAGAGAGAGGCAGAAAGAATGGCCTTCCTTTTGTTGGTTCACTCCCCAAATTGCCGCTACGGCTGGTGCTGCACAGATCTGAAGCTAGGAGCCAGGTGCTTCTCCCTGGTCTCCCATGCGGGTGCAGGGGCCCAAGCACTTGGGCCATCCTCCCCTGCCATCCCGGGCCACAGCAGAGAGCTGGACTGGAAGAGCTGGACTGGAACCGGCACCCATTTGGGATGCCGGCGACATAGGTGGAGGATTAACCAAGTGAGCCATGGCGCTGGCCCCCAAGACCTTTTTCGTGTAAGGATTTTCCCTATAGACAATTTAGAAAACAAAAGATGATTTAAATAATCATAATCTCACTAATTTTAGGGAACTCTATAATTGTATACAATGTATCATACACAGTTATATAATATATATGTATAAGATATGATATATAACATTATATGATATATAATCTATATCATATTTTAAACAGTTATGGGTTAGCATTATTCTGCTTAGTTCATGAATAAAATTTCCTTTAAAACATTTCTCATTTTTAATAACTGTCTAATATTCCATGTACTATAGTACATATCCATATACTATACACATATATATAATACATAGTACTATTTAATATTCTATGTACTATAATTACTAAATTTAATTTTCTTCAAATATGTCCTGCAAAACAGAAACCATAAAGAGCTCTGGATAAAGGATAGGGATCTATTTTGTGGTTAAAAATCACTTAGAAGAAATAACACAGTTAAACTTTCTCTTAAGGATTTACAGGGCCCAAGTTTACTCCTCCATGCAGTTCTACAGAAAGAATTTTTAAAAATTTGGTTAGCCTAGCTTTTCTCAAACCTATTTTCTTATGATCTACAGAATCAGTATTTGATTGAAATACAAATTAGGTTATGCTGATTTTGAAAACTCCTGAATCTGCATAGTTAGGAGGTTTTCTAGAATCCTTAATTTACTAATATTCACATTTTATGGCATTTAAAATGATAAAAAAAAAAAAGTACTTAGAGTGTTGTAGAGGCCTGTATCATGCCGGCATCCCATGCGGGTGCCAGCTCAAGTCTCAACTGCTCCATATCTGATCAGGCTCTGTGCGTATGTGCCTGGGAAAGCAACAGAAGATGGTCCATGTCCTTGGGCCCCTACACCCTTGTGTGATGCCTGGATGGAATTCCAATCTCCATGCTTAAGCCTGACCCAGCCCAGCCCTGGCCCAGCTCCAGTAGTTGTAGTTATTTGGAGAGTAGACCAATAGATGCAAGATCTCTCTCTCTCTCTCTCTCTCTATATATATATATACACACACACACACACACACACATATATATATATATGTAACTCTTTCAAATTAATAAAATAAATGTTTAAGAAATGTTGGAGCCAGCATCGCGGCACAGCCAGTAAATCATCTGCCAGCAACCCTTATAGGCACCTGTTCATGCCCTGGCTGCTCCACTTCTGCACAAGCTCCCTGCTATTGTGCCTGGGAAAAGCAGAAAAAGATGGCCCAAGTGTTTGGGCTCCTGGCACCCTTTGGGAGACATGGATAAAGCTCCTGGCTTCTGGCTTCAGTCTGGCCTTGGGCCTGGCCGTTGAGGCTATCTGGGGAGCAAACCAGCAGATGGAAAATTTCTCTCTCTCATTTTTTCTCTCTGCCTCTCTCTCTCTGTAACTCTGACTTTAAAATAAATAAATTAATAAATCTTTTAAAAATGCTTGAGAGCTTATTAACAATTCACTAAGAGTATATTAAATCTAGACTTGTAGAAGTGGATAAACTGGTTTTCAAGTTCCTTTCTCATGTAATATTCTATAATTTGTTTCTGAAGTCAGTAATTCAATGGACAATATAGTTTGAAATGATCATACCCACCTCACTGAATATATACTTATAGATTTGCTTCTTGGGAGATTAGTATTGCCAATGCCTCTCAGCAGAAAGAAAAATAAAATTGTATAGTTCATGAGTAACTGTGACTAAATTAATTAAATTTAAAAAACCATGATTTTTCCAGGCCTTAAGTTGTCTTAAAATATTCATGCATGCATGGAACAATTTGAGTTTATAAATATAGATATAGATATAGATATACACAGAAGGAGACAGAGAGAGGAGAGAGAGATATATTCATATATATGTGTGTGTATATATATGTACACATATATTGGTACTTTTAAAACAAATTAAGGTATTTTGGAAATCACAATTAGCTCTAATGAATTTATTTCGAAATTTGAGATTCCTCATGTCTTGTCTGTCAAATAGAAAGTATCCTTGGATGATTAGGGGAAACTTCTTTTACAAAAACATAAAAATTGTAAAATTGTTTTTGTGAGCATTCAGGAAATTTGGTGCTGCACGTTTAGAATTATTTAGGTATTTCCAAGATCACCAATTATTGTAAGTACTTTCATAGTTGGTTTTATGGCATGAATTGGTTTCCTTTCATGGTTTCAGAGTGATTGAGATTAAGGTAGATACTTGTGTCATTTCTTCCTCCACCTTTTGCTTTTTAAAGTAAAAGCTGCTGTAAATCACAAGGTAGAAAAATATTTTGACTCTCTTAATATCTTAGAAGCCACTATGATTTTTCAAATTTTTAAGGACCTAGTAACATTTCATGGATGTTTGGCTTTTCCTTGTTGTTTAGATTCTCAAATGAGCCATTTAACTAATTACATTTCCTGTTAACACAGTTATGCTCCTGGGTTCCTGAGTTTGCTTTGCTTACATTTATAACCTTTGTAACGTACTGTTTACATTATATGGCTAAAATCTTGCCAGTCCTCTAATATCAATGCCCTAATTACATTAAAATATTTACTTTCCAAAATTTATTTTGTATAACTAAAATTTCTCCTCCTGTGAATATATATTATTACCCTCTGCCTACATTTTTCCTTGTTCCACTGTGGATTATTTAAAAGAAAATTCCCATCAAAAGAGAATTTTAAATTGTACACTCTTTTCATAAAAACATTTTCTTTCATCATTAATATATAGTGACTTTTTGGTTAAAAAGAAGTAACTGGTTAAAAGTGAAAAGCTACAGATCAATTTCTGTTCCTTTCCAGACCTGATGACTTCTGTATGGAAGTCGCATTTTCATTATCCTTTTTCCCTCTTAATCTCACACAGAATTCCATTTCAACCTCATGTTTCTTAAATGGAATGAGCACGTACGGTTATATTAGCAATCTGCAGACTTGCACATACATATTCTAGGTAATATTTCAGAGAGATGAAAAAATCCTGCTGTCACAAAATGTTTCACAGAATGATTAGTGTTCATGTCATGGCTACTTCTCCTTCACCTGTCAAATGTTACATATCTGTAAGTTCAAATCTCCCAAAACTTTGTTTTTGATGTAGGTGCCATACATAAAATAATCTACTATGTAATACTTTCAATATCGTTTATGATATTTTTGCTAATTAGAACTGGGAAATATGAATAGGTCACTCCTATAGCAAATGCCTTCTCCCTTGTGTTGTCTTAGTAAACGTCTGTATGTGATCTTGGTTATTTTGCTTACAAATGACGGTAGTCAGTCAAAGGGAATAGAATTAATTTCCCTGCTTATATGTTCAGAAGGATATTTTATAATTAATGCTTTAGATATTTTCTCTGCTGCAATAGCAGGTTGTAATGGAAGACAGTGTTATATTGTAGGAAGCACTTAGAATTGGGTGAAAAATGTTTATACTCAAATCTGGCTGTGTTATCTTAAGCAAATGCTGACGCTGTTCAGTATATGCTTTCCCATCTAAACTAAAGTTAAATTTGGAATTGGGATTCATAACCATATATAAGGCAATTGAATATTTATTTCATAGTTGTGTGTTATTAAATATTACAAAGCATTGGAAATACAAATTAGGATATCTGCTACACAGACGTGCAATAGGTATTAATGAATATTATTACTCCATTTCCTGAAACCTGCAAAATGTATCCACAGTATGAATATGAATTTCTCCTTTAAAGTTGATTTCTCTTCCATCAAATTATCAAATTATGCCCCTAAAATAACACTGATAATAATTTAATTGAATATAAATTGAATAATGAAAATCTTATCTCAATTTACAAGAAATATACAACTGTTACCAATTATTTTTGGTTCATATATTATTGTTAAACCTAGTCATCTGTCTGTGCATGACTATGAGCAATATTTAAGAGACAAGAAAATGAATGAATGAGTTAAAAAATATCATCAGAAATTGCAGAATATCAGCACATTCTTAGTTACATATTTTCTCTCTGTTTATATGCAGTTTGTTTAATTTTATATTTCACAATTGTAATGACCACATCTTTACTCCTTGTTTATTCAATGTAGGTATATGCATTTTGTGTTTTCTTCTACCAAGAACCTAAAATAGAATAATGCATAGAAAATATGAAATGCCTAATTTAGTATATCCATGGAATAAAAAAATAAATAACATTGCTTTCAAGAACTGCACTCTCCTAATAGTAGTACAGCATCTGCAATTTAATGTAGGATGACAAGACCACAGGGTACTGTAATAATGTGAGGAGAGATCTAGCCCTGCCATCTAGTCTACTGATGAAGAACATTTGGAGTTCCTTGGGATTGCAGGTGAAGTGGTGTATTGTCAGTGGAGTTTTTAATAATTGGGGTTTTAGAGTCATCCAGAGTAGAGCTAATATCTAGCCTCATTTGCCCTTGCTAACTGGTATTAATATTATCCATCTTACAAAATTTCAAAATTAAATGAGTTAATTTATTATGTTACGTGAAGCAGTGCTTAGTACATAATGAGCACTCTCTATTCATCCCTTTTTACTATCATTAACTATGATTAAGCATAGAATAGCTTCTAAATTTCCAATTTTTGCTCTCAAGGACTCTGTAGGGACTGGAAAGATGAATATTTAAATAATAAATGAAATAAAGTGTGATACCATCTTTATAGAAAGCTGGGTCAGGAATGTCTTGTTTTCAAGTTGATGTTTAAACTGAAATATAAGAGATGCCTGGGAGTTAACCAGGCATAGAAGTGGAATTTTTTGGTCCCAGAAGAAGGCATAACTGTTACAAATATCTAGGGGCCAGAGAGTAACTCTGGTTATCAAGGAACTGAAAGAAACAATATGATATATAGTTAATGTTTCAGGAGGAATTAAATTGGGAGGTTAAGATGGTGAGATTCTAAGAAGCTACTTACATTATTTATATATTTACCAAAGATGTTGAGAATCCACTTTAAGATTTTAAGCATACACTAACATGCTCAGAATTTATTTTTTAGAAAAATCACCCTTCTCACAGGAGGTGATTTGCTTACATGAGAAGAACACAGGTGAATTTGGGAAGATGAAATTGCAATAGTCCAGACAAGAGACTGTGATCCTTCAATTTTCAGTTGAGAATCTCAAGCATACAGAGGACAATTGAAATCATGGATATGGAGATGGTATCCAAGGAGACTATGCAAAAACGATGGGAAAATAGTACCATTCATATTGGGAAAGTCAAAAGAAGAGAAATCTAGAAAGGAAACCGAGAATGTGTAAACAGAAAAAAATAAAGAGTATCTTTTTTTGAAAGAAGTACAGAGAGATAAGAGACACATAGTCAGTGTGGGTGCAAACTGTTGAAATCTTTACTTAGTATAGAGTTGATCTTCTGTATATAAAGATATTTAAAAATGAATATTTTTGTATTTGACAGGTAGAGTTACAGACAGTGAGAGAGAGAGAGAGAAAGTTCTTCCTTCTGTTGGTTCACTCCCCAAATGGCTGCAATGGCCGGAGCTACGCCTATCTGAAGCCAGGAGTCAGGTGCTTCTCCCTGGTCTCCCATGTGGGTGCAGGGGCCCAAGCCCTTGGGCCATCCTCCACTGCTGTCCCAGGCCACAGCAGAGAGCTGGACTGGAAGAGGAGCAGCCAGGACTAGAACCGGCTCCCATATGGGATGCTACCGCCGTAGGCGGAGGATTAATGTAGTGTGCCACGGCACCAGCCCCTAAAAATGAATCCTAATGAGGAATGAGATGGGAGAGGGAGTAGGAGGTGGGATGATTGGGGGTAGGAGGGCTGGTATGGGGGGAAGAATGGCTATAATCCAAAAGTTATACTTATGAAATTTATATTTATTAAATAAAAGCGTTCTATAAAAAAAAAGAAGAGACACACAGAGAACTTCCATCTGCTGGTTCACTGTCCAAATGGCGGAAATATCTAGGGCTGGGCTGGGCTGGGCCAAAGCCAGGAGTCAGGAACTTCTTCCAGGTCTCCCATATGGGTATCATGGGCCCAAACAGTGGAGTCATCTTCCACTACTTTTCCCAGGCCATTTAGCAGGGAGTTAGATCAGAAGGGAAGCAACCAGAAGTCCAACCAGTGCCCATATGGGATGCCAGCAATGCAGGGGGAAGCTTAAGATGCTGGATAACATTGTTGGCCCCAAAGAGTTATCCTTTTAGAATTATTATTGAAATCTAGAGAAGAAGAGCATGTTTCAAGAACAAGAGATAATCATTAGAGTCACATAGTTTCAAGAGGAATCATGAAACCTCAAAGGAAATAATTGTCAATATAGAAATGGACAAACGTTAAGTTCTAGAACACGCAAAGATTTAAAATTCAAGGAAATGAAGAAGAAACAACACTTTCATTGTGCACCTGAGTCATAACTATGAATATGTATGACAGTAAAGAAGACATGACATTCAGCATCACTAGGGTTGACTGAGGATAAATGGGATAATAGATATGGAAATTACTTGCTGTAACGATTGTAGGCCTTTTTGAACATCTGATGCTATTTAACAGATTAGTGTGAGAACTAACATAAAGTGTATATTAAAAGATATGAGAATTAATAATGCAAAGTGTGTGTTAAAAGTCTCTAAATTTTAAAATAGACTGCTCTATCCTTAAATTGGGTCCTTTTGTTCAATTAAAAAGGACAGCCTAAACATTCTGAAAAGAAGCAGATTTCTTTGAAACATACATAATGTTTAAATAATTTGTTTTGGTTTGATATAAAGAATGTTGGAATGTCTTTCAGCCTTACTCAAAAAATAATTGAAATTGCCTGTGTCAGATAAAATAGCTTTAATAGCATAGTCATCATGTGAATGCTTATGAATGAATATACCTAACAGATTAATTTTTAGTGATAACTTATACTAAATTCTCTTTGTAGGTAGTAGGAATAGCTAAATACTCACAAATTTAGTGTCTCTATTGTTAATCATCATTTAATGGGCATAATATTTATCAATTCACAGTTTCATACATGCTCAGTAAGTATTGTCCAGGATTAGGATATCTCTTTGCATGCTGACTTAATCATATGGCTGTCTAGTCAGGTTTAGTAGAAAATGCTGCTAATCCATACATCGATGGCTTATGTGGGATTAGGCCATGGCCAACCAGATGCCCCAGATATTTTTGAGCCAGGGAAATACCATGACAAAAAGTTAGGGGGAAAACATAAAAAGGAATCAGAGAGACAGACCCTAGTGGAAGGATTTCCAGTTTCAAAAGCACTAACATTTCAACATGAACATTTCTAAAATGAATATTTCTCAGGCCATTTGGAGTCAATATGAAAACATGGTAGGTTTCAAAACCTCATGTAAAGGGGAGAAAAGATATTTTGCCAGTGCATGAAATTTTTGAGTTTTGCTCAGCTTTCATTTAGGCCAACCCAATATAACACCATGCAAAACCCATATACCCACTATATTAAAATCACGTAATACAATAATTGCTTCTAAACTATATTAATATAAATGACCAATTTAGCTAACAGCTGAATACCGCATTTCTTATTCTTTTGCAGTAAGGGCTGCTTTACCACAAATATCTTGGAAAAACACGGATTCTTCCATCTGCTACAAATTAATGTGAATCAGATCCTAGTAGTCATATTGCCTTTTGTCTGCTCGGGTGCATAAAACATACAATCCAAAGTGAAGGTAAATAAGATGCCCTGCCATTCTCTGTATGCTAAGGAGCTCTCTCTGTTAAATAGACTGCAGTGCACCCTGGGAAGTGTTGGATCTGTGCCTGCAGTTCTATTTGTTCAAGTAGCTCGTCTTGAAAGCCTGCCCAACCTCAGCTGTAGACTTGGAAGATACAAAGCAAGCAATTTGGATTTTCCAAATCATCAGTCCCTGCGAAGGCAGGAAGGAGTCCAGTAACAACAAAGACTCCTCTAATTCTTAAGTAACCAACCCCGTGGGACTGGGATCCTCTGAAGAAACTTAGCCTCTTGTCTAAGCTCGTTTAAGTGTGTGTGTGCGCGCTTGTGTGTGTGCGCGTGTGTGCACGCCTGTGTGTGCTGTCTCCATAAGGATGACTGAAAATGCTCGCTATCGTTTCCCAACATCTGTGCCTATTGCTGCTTTTCCAACACAAACTTCCAGATTTTGTGTCACAGCTGCCATGAAGCTGGCAATTGGCATAGACAGAAATCTCCCCCTTGTGTACACAGCATAAAGCTTCTAGTGCCCCTGCTAAGAGTTCAAAGTCTTTCGTAAAACTTTATCGTAACTGGCAATGCCATGAGGTCTTCAAAAGAGTTTAACAACTGCAAATTGGATCAACTTGGAGTACAACTACATGTGAAATAAGCAATAAGAAATAACCAGTATGATTGTTTTACATAGCATGCCAACTGAAGTCATATGCCAGGAAATATTGTTTGGTGGAACTTCAGTCCGTGTTTGGTCAAATAATAGATTTGTTTGATAGGTACACTGATTCTCTATCAAAATACATCAATAGGAAAGCTTCCACTGCAAATGGTAAGAAGGTTACTTAAGGTATCCTTTACTTTTAGGATTGCATAAGCATAATTGAATCAGCATTTGTAAGAAAAATAAACAAATGTGTCTCACTGTGTAATAAAATATATCAAAAATTGTTAAAATTTTAGGGGGATGGTGGTATGGTCTTGCGGGTTAAGCCACCGACACTGGCACCCTGTGTTGGAGCACTGGTCTGAGTCAGGACTGCTCTGTTTCTGATCCAGCTTCCTGCTGATGCATCCGGGAAGACAGCCGAAAATGGTGCAGTTACTTGGGCCCTTGCCACCCATGTTGGAGACCAGGGGGATGTTCCTGGCTGCTGACTTCTGCCTAGCCCAGCCTCAACTATTGAGGGCATTTGTGGAGTGAACCAGCCGATAGAGGATCATTGTTACAAATGTGCTTATTAACCATTCAGTAACTTTGCCTCTCAGGCCAGTATTTTCTTGGACACATCGTGGTTTTGATATAGTGAGGGACACATCAAAAACTTGAATAACTTTATCTGGAACTCTCAGGCTACTATCAAACTTTATATATTTTCTCCATTATTTTGCTTTGTCCTTATTAGTGTTGGTTTATGATGAAAAGGAAAATTGGTGGATACAATGAAGACAAATTTTTATGTGTATTATTAATGAACTTCAAACATGTACACTAGCTCTCCATAAAAAGCACTTTTTCATGAGCCAGGAGAGGTTTTAAAATGTTTATTTATTTATTTTTATTTATTTGAAAGGCAGTGCAGTCAAGGGAGAAAAAGACGAAGAAATAGAGAGACAGATGCCGACAACAAATGTGTTGTCCCAGGCAAAGCCAGGGACCTGGAACTCTGTTGGGGTCTTCCACATGAGCGGCAGGGGCTTAAGTACTTGAGCCATCACCTGCTGTTCTCCACAGTGTGCATTAGCAGGAAGCTGGATTGGAAAACAAGTGCTAGGATGAAACAATGCACTACAAATATGGGAGACAGGAGTGCCTAGCAGCTATTTCACATGGGGTAAAATGTGCCACAATGCCTGCCCCATCAGGAGAAATTTTCAAGAAAAAAAACAAGCATACTTGTGGCCCTCAAGCAGTCCAGATTTAGTGGAAAATAAACACATAGCTTATTTTTTGCAAAAATGCATGTAAAAGATTCAGAATTTTAAAGATGTACATTTTTTAAATGTTTATAAATTTTATAGTTCTAATTACCATATCCAAAGCACATTCTTTGGCTCTGAGCTTTGCATTTGTGGGAAAATGGAGCAGCTTTCCTCTTGTTCTATGTTAACTCTCTTCCTGTGATTTATGGAGCAGTCTTGCAATTTTAGTGAGTTAGTGTTCCTAGCAACTTGGATGCACGAATGATCTAGGCCAAACGAAATAATTCCGATTTTTTTCTAAGTCTGATGGCTGAGATTCCTTTTTATTACAGGCAAGACATTGTTACCATGAGAATCATAGCTACCTGAAATTTTTCATTTTTTTTACAAGTATGTAAGAATACCCAGATAGCCAGTATTTAGAATAAAGAAGAAAGACAGGGAGAATCCTGAAAATGTGTAGGTCCTCGACTAGTTATTTCTAAGCTTTTTCCCTGCACATTTTCACAAAGTTAAGTTATATGAACCAATTAAGTCACCTTGTTTTATTTAGTGAGGCTTGAATTGTGTTTCTGTCAGTTCTACTCAAAGAACTTGACTGAAACAAGCTAGTGACACAATTTCTGATTGTGATGGCTTCTGTTTTATTCTTAACATTATTACTTGAAGGAAAATGCAGGTGCAGTTACTTTTTAACTGGAAAAACTTACTAGCAGTAAAAAATACAGAATGAATAACTACCAAGCAACTGCCAGGCAGCAGAATGAAATTCAGTAAAATAAACAGAATCTATGTGGCAAAATAAGAGAGGAAGAGGAAACAGAGAGGAAGGATGAAAGCCAGAAATTACATATCCAGATGACATTGATAAGAACAAACATAAACATTTAAATGTGAATGTGAATCAGTGAAAAATGAAACTAAAACACACCTTAATTTTGTTAAGAATTCCAATATCCATTATTATATTTTATTTAAAAATATTTAAAAAGATGACAAAGATGCCCTAAGTTATGCATTTCTTTTAGTGGAGCAAAAATATATAATTTCTGTGAAAGAAAATTTTCATGTTTGCTCTGAATGTGGTAAAGGATACCATTAATACCTAAGAAGCTTCTGTTACTGCAAAAAAAATGAGATTGAGAGAAGCATCAATTACACTTTGTCCAAAGAGTGAGTATAAATTCCTGTAGTGTGAACCTACAGAGATTCCCAAAATAGAAGGCAGTATTTTTGGGTAAAGGCAACTGGAGTCTATTCAAATATGTTTAAGCATTTATAAAATACAGTAATGCTACTTGAATAACCCTCTTGATAAAATGTCCTAAACCATTTCCTAGTTGGTTGAGAAAATTAAGAATTAAACAATAGTTCAGGATGATAATACCAGTTAAGTTGATTTAAGCCAGCTAATAGCAATTCCCTTTTCTCTGCCTTGGGCCTGAGGCATGGATCTATGATTCTGAGACCCTTCTTTGTGTTCTGACCCCATTGTTATCATTGATGAAATGTGATAGACACTACACTCAGTTGTTCTTCTGGTAATAGACAAATAGAACATACATAGCAAAGAAGCTTTATATAGCATGACAAATGTTTCCATTTTCCCAGCCTGAGATTTTATACTAAAAACATATTCAATGTGCCGTAATAATCAGAATGGAAACTATTCTTTATTATTTTGATTCTTGATATGTGAAATATGATAAGCCCAGGAAATCTGTATCATAATCATGCCAACATTAACTCTTTTAAAAAAGAAAAAAAATGGAAATGAGAGAGGAGAAAAGAAAGAAGGGAGAAAATACAAAATATGTAAGAAAAATTTTTACTAGTACCTTGTGTTACATTTTCTATTGTTTGTCCCTCCTTTTAATGAATGTAGTGCATATTTTGGGGGTTACACTGTGGAATTTCAACACATTTATATGATGTATACTGATCAAATGAGGGTAATTAGCATTTCCACATGCTTATCATTTCTGTATGTTTGGCTCCTGACTTCGAACTGGCCCATTTCTGGCCGTTGTGGCCATTTAGGTAGTGCATCAGCAGATGAAAGATCTCTAAATCTAGGTCTAGACCTAGAAATTCTTCATAAAATATATTGTCGCTCCCCCTCTTCACGGAGGAACGACACTAAACCCTGCCTAGGCTTCACATCCGAGTCACGGCACCATTATGTCGCTCCCCTTCTTTGCTGAGGAACGACACAGGACCCTGCGTTGTTCTTTTGTCTGCTCGGCTCTCCCCGGGTTTGCTGCTGGTTCTTCCCGGGTTGGCTACCGTCCTTCCACCTCCGTGAAAGGGCGGTTCCCCCTGCCACTTTCCCCACTTCCACGGGGGAGCGGCACACTGCCGGCCGGCTCTCTCAGGGGCTGCTCAGGTGTTCCTTCAGATAGATGTTCCTGGTGCATGTTGTCTCTCTCCTCCTTTATAGTCCTCTTCCACCAATCCCAACTCTGCTACCCACACGCCTAGCATGCTGCTCTCCTCCAATCAGGAGCAAGATCAGCTCCTGCAGCTCAGTCAATCAAATTGGCGAGAGGCAGCTGCGTAGAAGCTGTTTATTCCTCTCCCAGCGCCATATTGTGGGAGAGCAGATGCATAGAATAAGTCTTAATTCGAGTAACTTAGTCTAGTCTGAGTTGCTCCCCACAATATATGAGCAGTTGCTGTGAGCTAGTCACACCTGACTGTACTGTAGAGCATGTATTGCTATGATATAACTGTGTTTCAGTAACGTGGGTAACGGCTCCAGTTCCCATTCCCCTAACCTTACCAACTCTTGGATTGACGGTTTTAATTTACACATATGAGAGAAGACGTGCAGTATTTGTTATTCTTTGTCTAGTTTATTTCACTTAATCTCCTCTTTTTCCATCTATTTTGCTTCAGAGCCTATTTCATCCTTTTCACAGCTGAACAGAATTCTTTCTTTCCATGCATCCATCGGTGAACACCCAAGCTTATTCCTTATCTTGGTTGTTGTAAACAGTGCTACAAAAACATGGGAGTGCAAGTACTTCTTATGTGTACTGACTTAATTTCCTTTGGAGGTATATCCAGGAGTGTGATTGCCATGTTGTGTGGTAGATATATTTTCAGTTTTTTGAGAAAGCTCTGCACTGTATTCCTTAATTGCTGGACTAGTTTTTATTCACACAAACTGTGTGAATACAAACTTCCTTTTCTTGCATTCCTGGTAGCGTTGGTTAATTATTTTTATAATAGTCATTCTACTAGATTTAGGTCATACTTCATTCTAGTTCTGATTTGCATTTTCCTGATGGTTATCTATGTTGAACATGCTTTCATAAATTCACTGGTCACTTGTTTTTCTTCTTTTGAGAAATGCTTGTTTAGATCATGTTTCCATTTCTTGATAGCATTATTTGTAGTTGCTGTTGTTAAGTTTTCTGAGCTACTTATGAGCACTCTAGAATAAAAACTTCCTAACATCCCCACCTCTTGATAGCATCACCTTGGGAATTAAGTTCCAACAAATCAATACTTTGGAAATATACTCAAATCATAGCAAACTCCGTACCATAAAGTTTCCCTAGATATTCCAGTTAGCAACCTCTTACATCCCTTTGGCTAAGCAAATTGCCACCCTAGACAAATCTTTTTATAGTAAAAAGGAAGAGAATGCCTCATCTCTTAGCTCTCCTCCATGTTTTCTCTCTTTCCTACGTCAATTCATTCTTCACCCAGTAGTCAGAGTAAGCTTTTAAAAGAAAGTGCTATATAAATCTTCTGTAAACCTTTTTGATATAACCCAGTTGGATTTAATATATTTAAGAGGTTAAAAATAAGGCCAGCACCATGGCTCAATAGGCTAATCCTCTACCTTCAGCACCAGCACCCCGGGTTCTACTCCCGGTCGGGGCACCGGATTCTGTCCTGGTTGCCCCTCTTCCATGCCAGCTCTCTGCTGTGGCCCGGGAGTGCAGTGGAGGATGGCCCAGGTCCTTGGGCCCTGCACCCACATGGGGGAACAGGAGAAGCACCTGGCTCCTGGCTTCAGATCAGTGCAGTGCACTGGCTGCAGCGGCCATTGGAGGGTGAACCAATGGAAAAGGAAGACCTTTCTCTCTCTCTCTCTCTCTCTCTCTCACCGTCTACTCTGCCTGTCAAAAAAAAAAAAAAAAAAAAAGAGGTTAAAAATATTTAGAGTAGCTGCCAGACATCGTGTAGTCTGTCAGCAGGAAGTCTTTGCCTATGCGAATATCTTAAAGTTTCCTCAATGTTTTCTAGGAATTTGATGATATCTGGTAGTAGATTTACATCCTTGATCCATTTTGAGTTGATTTTTGTTAAGGTGTAATGCAGGGGTCTTGTTTGATATTTCTGCACACTGAGATCCAGTATTCCCAGCACCATTTGTTGAAGAGACTGTCTTTGGCCCAGGAATTGATTTTAGCTCCTTTGTCAAAAACAAGATTTCTGTAGATATGTGGATTGATTTCTGAGTTTCTATTCTGTTCCGTTGGTCTACACATCTATTCTTTGTTTGTTCCAAGCTGTTTTGATTATGGCTGTCCTGTAATATGTCTTGAAATCTGGTATTGTGGTGCCTCCAGTTTTGTTTTTGTTGTATAAGATTTCTTTAGTTATTCAGGGTCTCTTGTGTTTCCATATGAATTTCAGCATAATTTTTTCTAGACCTGAGAATAATGTCGATGGTGTTTTGATTGGGATCTCATTGCGTCTATCTGTAGATTGCTTCTGCATAGATATTTTGATGATACTGATTCTTCCAACCATGAACATGGAAGATTTTCCATTTCTTTGTGTGTTTTTCTATTTCTTTCTCTAATGTTTTATAATTTTCATCATAGAGATGTTTGGTTTCCTGGATCAAATTTATTCCAAGGTATTTTATTTTCTTTTGTAGCTATGGTGAATGGGATTGATCTTTAAAGTTCTTTCCCGGCCATGGTATTGTCTATGTAAACAAAAGCTATTGAATATTGGGTGTTGATTTTATATCCTGCCACTTTACCAAATAATCTTATGAGTTCAAATAGTCTCTCAATGGAGTGTGTTGGATTCCCTATATAGAGAATCATGTCATCTGCAAATAGGGATAGTTTGATTTCATCTTTTCCAATTTGTATACCTTTGACTTCTTTTTCTTGCCTAATGCCTCTGGCTAAAACTTCCAGGATTATATTAAATGGTAATGGTGAGAGTGGGATCCTGTTTGGTTCTGGAATTTTAGGGGAATGCTTCCAGCTTTTCTTTTCTTTTTTTTCTAAAGATTTATTTGTTTATTTGAAAGTCAGAGTTACACAGAGAGAGAATGAGAGGCAGTGAAAGAGGTCTTCCATCCACTTGTTCATTCTGCAATTGGCCACAAAGGCTGGAGCTGTGCTGACCTGGAGCCAGGAGTTTCTTCTGTGTCTCTCACATGGGTGCAGGGGCCCAAGGACTTGGGCCATCTTCTACTGCTTTCCCAGGCCATGGGCAGAGAGCTGGATCAGAACTGGAGCATCCAAGACTCAAACCAGCGCCCATATGGGATAGTGGCACTGCAAGTTGGAGGCTTTACCTGCTACACCACAGCACTGGCCCTCTCTTCCTGCTTTTCCATGTTCAATAGGATGCTGGCCATAGGTTTGTCATAAATTGCCTTGATTGTATTGAGGAATCTCCCTTCTATACCCAATCTGCTTAAGGTTTTCATCATGAAAGGATGTTCTATTTTATCCAATTCTTTCTTGCCAGGGAGTGCAGTGGAGGATGGCCCAAGTGCTTGGGCCCTGCACCCCATGGGAGACCAGGATAAGTACCTGGCTCCTGCCATCAGATCAGCTGCGGTGGCCATTGGAGGGTGAACCAACGGCAAAGGAAGACCTTTCTTTCTGTCTCTCTCTCTCTCTCTCTCTCTCACTGTCCACTCTGCTTGTAAAAAAAAAAAAAAAGAATAAGTCTCACTTGATCCAAGTGAATGATGTTTATGATGTGCTGTTGGATTTGATTAGTGAGTATTTTTTGAGGACTTTTTTATTTGTGTTCATCAGAGATATTGGTCCATTGTTCTCTTTCTCTGCTGTATCTTTTTCTGGTTTAGGAATTAAGGAGATGGTGGGCTCATAGAAGGAGTTTTGAAGATTCCCCCCTTTCAATTGTTTTGAATAGCTTGAGAAGAATTGTAATTAGTTCTTCTTTAAATGTCTGGTAGAATTCAGCAGTGAAGCCATCCTGTCCTGCTTTTCTTTGTTAGGATGGCCTTTATTACTGATTCAATCTCCATCTTGGTTAGTGGTCTGTTCAGGTTTTCTCTGTATTTATGCCGCAAGTTTGGTAGATTGCATGTGTCCAGGAATCTATCCTTTTCGTCTAGGCTTCCAATTTTTTGCATATAGCTCCTTGTAGTAATTCCTGATGATTCTTTCTATTTCTATTGTATCTGTTGTTTCATTGTGTTTTTTATCTCTGATTTTATTGATTTTGCTCTTCTTTCTTTTTTGGTTAGTTGGGCCAATACTATATATATTTTGTTTAATTTTTCAAAACACCAGCTATTTATTTCACAGCTCTTTTGTATTGTTTTTTTTGTTTCAATTTTGTTTATTACTTCTCTAATTTTAATTATTTCTTTACTCTTACTAACTTTGGGTTTTGTTTATTGTTATTTCTCTAAGGCCTTGAGATGCATTGAAAGCTCATTTATTTGGTGTCTTTACTATTTCTTGATGTAAGCACCAGTATCTACAAACTTCCTTCTTAACACTGCTTTTGCTGTATCCCATAAGTTTTGATATGTTGTATTGCCATCTTTATTTGTTTCCAAAATTTTTTTTATTTCACTTTTGATTTCTTCTATTGCACAATGTTCATTCAGGAGCATGTTGTTCAGCCTCTATATATTTGTATATGTTTCAGAGATTCTTGAATTGTTAATTTTTAGCTTCATTCCATTGTGGTGAGAGGAGATGCATGGTATGATTTTGACTTTTTTGAATTTGCTGAGATTTGCTTTATGGCCTAGTATTTGGTCTATTCTAGTGAAAGTTCTGCATTCTGTAACTGTGGGATGCAAAGTTCTGTTGGTATCAGTTAGGTCCATTTGGTCCATAGAGTAGATTGGCTCTGTTATTTCTTTGTTGATTTTCTGTCTAGTTCATCTTTTCATTGATGAAAGAGGGGTGTTGAAGTCCCCCATTACTATTCTGTGGTTGTGCTCATTGGTGATAGGGGGATCGTGTTGTATTCCTTAATCTTATTTCTTGAATTTCTGCATTTATTTTTAGGCATTTGTGGAGTTACTTGCTCATTTTTTCCTCTGATAGCTTTTATCTTTGCACTGTGTCTCTGTGGCTTATTGCAATGTTTGCTGCTTCAGGGAATACTCACATATGCGTCCTGGTTGTGTCCAGGGAAATCTGATCAGTGCTCCAGTGTGGGGTGAGTGTCCAGGGCGACATCCAGGTTGGGCATGGTGGATTTCCTCTTGTTAAAAGAAAGGGGGGTATGGTCACATTTTTTGGCATAATCATACCTTCACCTCCTCTCTTCCAAGGTGTTCAGTGCCTAGGTGTTAGCCCTGGTGAATGTAATACTCATCTGCACTTCCATATGAAATGCACAAAGGATCTGTGCAGTTGAGTACAGATCCTGCTGCAATGACCCAACCCAAACCATCTGGAAGATCTGTGCATATGGAGCTAGTTGCACACACAGATTTCCCAAAGACCCAGCTACACCCTGCACCCATCCATGCACACAAGGGTCCCAAAGTCATGCGGTACAGAGGATCCACTCACCCTTCTAGACTGTTCCATCCACAGAGAGGCTGAGACATTCCCAGAGCAAGCCACCTGTGGGTGCTCTGTCTAGGCAGAGCCCCAGAGCCTGTGATATGTGGAGAGTCTGGGGACACTTCACTGTCATATGTGGGTGTCCATCCTTCCAGGTAGACTCCAAGTCAGTAGGGAATGTGGGTTTTTCCCTCTGCTGAAATCCCTGGATCACACCCATGCACAATAGCCATCTGCTGCAGCCCTACTAGTTTTACACTGTGCCTTCCTGCCTCGGTTGCTGGGCAAAAACAAGAGTCTTTGCTGCTGATACTGATGTCGGAATGTCTCCTTCTCCCTGCCTGGGGCTTCCGCAGCTGCCTCCTTTGACAAGATGGCATTGTCAGCTCTTGGTTTTCATATATGGTATTCCCTCTGCCTGGAATGGTCTCTCCCTCACTTTACATCTGCATAACCGATCAACTTTGAGATACCTATTTTAATGTGTTACTTTGGGAAGCTTTCCCTAATTTCCCAGAGTAAATGAACCCCACCTTTTAATCACCCTTAATTCTGATTTACAGCACTTACAAAGTTGTACCATGTGCTTTTATGTGTGCAGTTATCTAATGGAATTTTGCTTATATCTCCTAATAATCTAACAAAAGAAGGGAATAGAATGCACAGCTAGTCATTTATATAATTTTAGACAGATGCACGTACTCACACACACACACACACACATACTCTCACACATACTCACATGCACACATACACTCACATATATCCTCCTACAGTCATTCACACAAACTCACACCCTCTCTCTCTCACACACACACATATTCATAGCCACACACTCTCACACACACACCTTCCTCTCTGCCTCTCTCTCTCTCTCACACACACACACACACACACCTCATACCTTAGAGCTTACCTTAGAAAGCTATAATACTGGAGCTGGTGCTGTGGCATAGCGGGTAAAGCCATCGCTTGCAGTGCCAGCATCCCATACTGTCGCCAGTTCCAATCCATCTCTCTGCTAAGGCCTGGGAAAGCAGTAGAGGATGGCCCAAGTCCTTGGGCCCCTGCACCCATGTGAGAGACCTGGAGGAAGCTCCTGGATCCTGGCTGTGCATCAGTGCAGCTCTGGCTGTTGCAGCCATCTGGGGAGTGAACAAGCAGATGGAAGACTCTCTCTCTCTCTCTCTCTCTCTGTCTCTCTCTCTCTGCCTCTGCCGCACAGTAACTCTGCCTTTCAAATAAGTAAATCTTAAAAAAAAAAAAAAGCTATAATACTGTGAGATCTTTACTTTTCTAAGTCATTACAGAAGCAGGTGATCATTTCATTCTTTTAGTCCTTTCCAAGTTTTCTTGATCTGTGATCTGAGAGGCAAGCATTTTACTTGTCCAGATACTCTGATTTCTGCTAAAAAGCTTTGTGAATTGACAGCTTTGGGAAGTAAGACTTGAACCCGTTATAACCAGTGGGTCTCCTTCTTTTCTGCTCCTTGTCCTAGTATATTTTTTATATCATGAATCACAGTTAAGCTGTGTTTTCCCTGGCCTTGAATACTCTCTCAGCTTTTCAGTACTCTATAAAGATAAATTTAAAGCATTTACAAATCCTCTGTGAAGGCTCTTTTGACCAAGGCATAACTTCTTTTAAAAGCATCTAATTTCAACCAACTGCTGCTGTGAGGTTAAGTCCAATTTTCACTGAAAGTTTTCTAGTACATAAATTCCCCTGCTACATAGGTGAGAAACAGCATATATTGAGTAAAATGATCTTTGATTTTCATGATTTTTTTGACCCCTAATGGGTAAGGAAATGGAGGAGAAGCATTTGTAGTAAATCATATAAAGACACTCAATATTTGGATGATTCTAAAAATTTATAGATCGTCCTTCTCTATTTCATGTCCCTAGGGAGGATGAGAGGGAACAAGAGAAATCTTTACCATAAGAATCTATTTATAGATTTTTTTTCAATTTTAAAAACCAGTAATAACGAAATTTTTATTTTATAAGTACACTTACTGAACTCTATCTAAAAGTTATTTCAACTTTATTTAAAAGTAAAGAAAGTTTAGAAAGCTTATGCAAATTTAGTAAAAAAATTATTACTCAGGAAGGCATTTAGCCTAGCAGTTAAGATGCCAGTTAGGAAACCATTATACTTAGTGAAATAAGCCAGTCCCAAAAAGTCAAATACCATATGTTTCCCCTGATCTGCGGTAACTAATAGAATACAAAAAAAATGTAATGAATAGGAGTGAAATTGACATTTTAAAATTTGATGATTGTTTACAGCCCTTGTCTCTACTATTGAGGAACAGTGTTTTTTCTTCTTACTATTTATTGAACACTTTACTTAGCATAGGCTTAATCTTTTGAAAACTAAATAAACTGAAAGCAGATCATTGTAAAAATTAAGAGTGGGACTAAGAGAAGAAGGAGGAAGAAAGGTAGGAGCATGTGTAGGAGGAAAGGTAGAGTGGGAAGTATCACTGTGTTCCTAAGTCTGTATATATGAAATATATGAAATTTGTATACCTTAGAGGCATTTTCAATAATAACAGTAATAAAGATGTCAGTTAGAACAGTCATGTCCCACATCAGAGGACCTAGGTTCAACGGTTGGCTCTGGCTCCTGGTTCCAGCTTCCTGCTAAGGCGGACTCTGGGAAGCAGAGTTGATGTCTCAAGTAATTGGGTTCCTGCCACTCATGTGAGAGACCTTAATTGAGTTCCCATCTCTTCTCTTTGACTCAGCCCCGTCCCAACCATTCTTGGTATTTGGAGGGTGAGTGAGTTAGCCAAGAACTCCATCTGGGCCTCACTCTTACACTCTTTCTAGGTCTCTCTCTCTCTCCTCCCCTCCCTGCCTGGAAAATAAATCAATAACAATTTAAAAAATAAATAGTTGGGTACATATTAAAGAGGAGTACCAATGAGTTTATATTTTACATCTAAAAATTATGCCCAAGGCATCATGGAATTATAAATTAAAATTTTCTGTAATTATTAACACTATGCTTTCCTATGTGGGTAAAAAGAAAATATTTTACATGTTTATTATCCACAACTATTATGTGCATACTATATTTTTGATGTCTGTTTGCAAAGCCTTTAAACACACAGACAAAAAGAAAGTATATTAATTTTTTGCTGAATTGTTGAATTTTCAGATAGAATTTGCTGCAATTTATATTTTATTTGTAAAATTTTGTAAATGTTTTCCTTTGAAAACCACATTTTAACATATTTAATAAGCTACAAATGATACAAATTACATATTCTGTTAATACTTTATTTATAAAAAAAATATATTAGTGACTATTCAAACCATGCAAGTCTACCAGATAATAAGTGTTTTGTTAAAAGGCCAATTACAGTAATACTGAATGTCCCAGTAAATTGTCAAATAGATAGGTAAATTTTGGATGTGAAATAATTTAATGGAAAGCTCTGTATTGTGTACAGTAATTGGTATATTGCAAATTAAAGGTATCTCTAGTGTTATTGGAGAGCATATATCAGGGAGCTATCTAAAATTCCTCATTATCAATGTAGAAATATCCATTTCAATTTCAATTTTCATCTGTTTTACTTATTCTTGCCTGTTACCATGGACAGAAGATTTTGCAAGTAAAACTATCTTCTACTTTTGGCCTATAAAGACACCTTCTCTCCACATTAACTAAAATGCTCAATAGAACATTGCATATTTTAACATTAAAATCTGAATATTCAAGTGGGAAGGGGATGAGATTAATGTTCAATATGGTGGCACAGATTTTAATTTAAAAATTTTGCAAAGTCATCTTCCTCAGAATATTAATGGAAATCATGTTTATGCTGCTATGTGAAATCACATGCACATATTCAATTTGGTGTGAAAATTATTCTTACCTTTCTCATTTAAGGGAGGTAGGTATAAATCATTCCCAATGGTACCATAGTTTTTCCATTTTCAAAATGAATTCCTTTCACACAGCAGTGATTAAAACCAACATGATTTGTACATGTGGTGAATATAAGAAACTTCAAAGGTTGTGGACATCTAGGGAGTAAACCAGCAGATGGAAGATCTTTCTCTGAATTTACCTCTCTCTCTCTCTCTCTCTCTCTCTCCTTCTCTCTCTTGCTCTTTCTGTCTCTCTCTAGCAATGACTTTCAAATAAATAAATAAATAAAATTTAAAAAAAAGATACCCATATCCCATATCAGTGTGTAGGGTCCAATGTCCAGTTGAAGTTCCCAATTACAGCTTCTTGTTAATGGAGGCCTTTGGAGGCAACAGTGATGAGTCAAGTGATTGTGTTTCTGTACCTCACTTGGGAGACCTGGACTGAGCTCAGCTCAGTCCCAGCCATTGCAGGTTTTGTGGGATGGCACAAGTACACTGGAATACATTCTCTTTCTCTCGTACTCTTTCCCTCTTTCTCTCTCACCTTCTATCTTCCTCTCCCTCTCAGATATGAAGAAAAAGGGAAGAAATATTCTGCTCACAATTCATCTATGCCAAACCTTCATTACCGAATGAGAGTTGCCACTTTGATTTACAGTGATCATTGCTAGCCTTGTCATAAATCCCTTTATATACTTAGAGAATCTAAACACTATTGTTCCAAATAAACTACATTAATACCTAAGAAATTGAAACAGGTAAACAACTAAAATCAAAAGTAAATATTCATAGAAGCATTTTAACTATTGACCTGATAAACTAGTTCAGTCAGATAATGCAGTGGAATACATTATGAAATTGTTGCTAAATGTTCAAGAAATGTACTTATGAGGAAATTTGAAAGAAAATACCATTTTGTCAGATTTTACAATTATTTTAATAGCTCTCTCTTCTCTTTGGACACATGCTTGTAATAAATAATAAAATAAATGAAATCAGTGTGCTCATGTGTTTGACAAAAATCACTAGTCCCAGAAAAGTCACCCCTAAAGAAATGGGTGAATTGTATTTCTGAGAATGATTGGCATGATGTCTTAGTTTGCCATTAAAAGCAGCAGTGTAAAGGAGATAATGTCTGCATGTACTGTTTGAGGTTTTTTACTTGGGTACCTTAGCATTTCAACATCATAATTATAGCCTCTAACAGTTAGGGACAGAGCTCACTGTCAGAAGATGCTCATGATAGATACTCACAAAAGATAGAAAGTAACAATTACAATGACATGGTATGTGGCTTTCTCTAAGTCTTTTACAGGGAAAGGGAAAGTTCTGGAAACCAGCAGGTAGGTGTGTACCCAAGAACCCACACTCTGAGAAGTGGTTATTTGTCCATGGCTGTCATCAAACTCTTGGGAGAAAATTGCAGCTTCATTCTCTACTTTTCCAAGGAAATTATTTTATTTTTTACATAACTTCTTAAGAAAACGTGACTGAGGCGCCATCATCCTGAACCACCATCTGTGAATCCAGAATCCAATATGGGCATCCATTCAAATCCAAGATGCTTCACTTACAATCCAGCTCTCTGCTAGTGTGTCTGGAAAGCAGCTGAAGATGGCCCAAGTGCTTGGGCACCTACACCCACATGGGAGACCGAGAAGAAGCTCCTGGCTCCTGGCTTCTGTTTGGCGCAGCCCCAGCCATTGAGGCCATTTGGTGAGTTAAACAGCATATGGAAAATATCTCTCTTCCCCCACCCCCGCTCTGAAACTCTGTTTTTCAAATCAATCAATCAATCTTAAAATAAATAGTTGATGTGCTTTAAATGCAAAATGGAGCCAACAAGACTCCAGCAGTACTTTGACTCTGAATGAAGTCAAATTAATTATAGAACTGAGAGTATTTTTGGACATTTTTGGTGTCCATAGGATAAATGTATTTGAAGTTGAGAACTGAACTGCCAACAGGTCTTGTGCCCTCCTTGGTGCCTTCTTTCTTCTTTGGAAGTGAGAATTCAGACTGGTAACTGTCTATGAGACCCTGGGGAAAGTTCCTCTGTCTTATTAACCCTGAGAAGTGCAGCTATCAGGAAAGTTGAAGTGAGTTCTTGATTCTGCAGTATCTTCTTGATAAAATGATGAAATGGAGCCATCTGAAAGTTTAGAGTCCTCTATGATGCGCACAGTTTGATATTATTTCATCTCAGCATTGTTTTGTCTCCTAAGTGTGTGAGAAGTCTATTTAGACATAAACTCTCACTTACTGCAAGAGTCTATGATGAGATTTGTTTATAAGGACATAAGAAACCTGGTTAGTACTGGGGTTAGTGCCCCAGCAAGAACTTTCCTTGTTGTGAAAGCAATGGGAAGGAATACAGCAGACCTGCCATATAGTCCTTTTCTGGCTTCATGGCCAGGGCCTGTCACTAGTTCTGTAAATGTCATGAGTCTGTATACCTAAAGTTTTTATCCAGACAATATAATAAAGTAAGAAATTTGCTTAGTAATAAAGTGTTCATATTTCACTTTGTTAATCTTTCATCTCTAACCTTCGCATTACAAAATCCTTTCCAGCACTGTGAATTCTAACAGTGCATAACTCATCAAATACAATTGTATAATTACATAGTTGCTAAAAGGTATAATGTCACCTTTCTTCAGTTTGTATAAGGATTATTTAAATTGATAAATATGTATAAAGACTCTGCCAAAATAGATTTTTATGGAAGTAGGATGGCATAATTTCTTACTGAAACTAATCACTGTCTTCATCATCATCATCATCCTCCTCACCACCATCATTGTCGTCACTACCATTTTTAGTGCATTGTATCCCAGACTCTCAGCTGATGTCTGATACCCCTTATCTTATGAAATTTTTTATAATAAATTTGTCAGGCATTATTATTTCTAGGAATAAAAATACCCTAAGAGAATTGCATCAATATGCTTTCATATGAAGTTTACATATTACACGTGCACTGTCTCAATCTGTTTTGAGAATGAAGGAACTAGAAATTTAAAAACTAGTATTGTTCAGAATTATTAATTTATTGGCCCAATGATACTGCTAATTCATGTTTAATAGCATCTTACTAATTTAATAAATGCATCATGTACTTCACAGTGAGTCCTTTTCATAACGCCATTCTTTTGATCAATATGATCCTAATGCCTGTTAAAAAGAGATAGGTCTTCCAATTATAGCATTCATTACCAGTTGAAAATAATTCTCAGAACTAGGTGACTGGGGCTGGCACTGTGGCACAGTGGGTTAATGCCCTGGCTTGAAGTGCCAGCATCCCTCATGGGTGCTGGTTTGAGACCCGGCTACTCCACTTCCTATCCAGCTCTCTGATATGGCCTTGGAAAGCAGTAGAAGATGGCGCAAGTGCTTGGGCCCCTGCACCTGCATGGGAGACCTGGAAGAAGCTCCTGGCTCCTGGCTTCGGATCAGCACTGCTCCAGCCATTGCAGCCAACTGGGAAGTGCACCATCGGATGGAAGACCTCTCTCTCTATCTCTCTCTCTCTTTCTCTCTCTCCTCTCCTTTCTCTGTGTAACTCTTTCAAATAAATAAATAATTTAAAAAAGAGCTAGGTGACTTTTTACACTACAAACCTTTTGAATTAATAATACACAGAGTCTTCTTTCCTGGACTACTGAGCTACCAACTCAATATATTATTTGCTATTTAGAATAATTTTCTGAATAAACATCATTTTGATGTGCATACACATATTCTCTACTGCAACTGTGTACCTTAAAGTAATAATTCTCTCACTCTGATTCTTGGAAGGGAGAAGATTTGCACTTGACCCCAAGCCCAGCTATTTAGATATGGAGGAACCTGGAAGAATAAATCCAGGACATAAAAGGAGAATATAGGTAGTAGGTCTTTAAATTCAAGTAACAGGAGTACAAAAGTATAAGAGCTACTGATTTTCTGCTTGTTTTGGAAATGGTTCTGCTGGGCAGTGGAGGGGGCACCTTTTTATTTCATAATCAACTCTGCATACAGATGACAGATAACTTCTTGGACATACAAACCTAAAGGACAGGAGTAGGCATTTGGTGCAGGCAACCCATATTGGAGTGCCTGAGACAAGACCACCCCCAATTCCAGCTTTCTGCTAGAGCCTACACAGGAGGCAGCAAGTGATGGCTCAAGTTGTTGGTTCTCTGCCACTCACTTGGGAGACCTGGATTGAGTTCCTGGTTCTGGGCTTCAGCCTGGCTCAGCTCTGATTGTTGTGGGCATCTGGGGAATGAACCAATGGATGGGAAAATCCCTATCTTGCCTTTTTGCTCAATCTTGCTTCCCCCTGTCCCCTGCCTTTCAAAGAAACAAATAACAAGTTAAAAAAAAAAGAAACTAAAGGACAGATGACTTTGGTCTAGCATTTTCTCATTTGGTGAAGAATTATGCACTTGTACTTTTAGAAATTTAAACTATGTGTGAAGTTTCACTTAAGAAAACTTTTTTACACAAGTATTCTGTATAACAAGTCACAAGAACTCATGAGAAATGACAAGCTCAAATGACTAAATTAAGATATGTGTTTCTTAAATAATGTGTATGTATTGGAGGACATGGCTAGGTTATCATTATTTTTATACTAAAATGGAGCAAATAACCATAGTAGTTGGAGTGATTGCATATCATAGGCAAGATCCATCAAGCAAATTACACACATGAATTGATAAAGCATGTTTAAAGTTCATGTAACACTGCAGTCTGAAGGTCTAGCCCAATGCTTTCCTCTATTACTTGTGTTTGAACTTGCACCCTCCTCCTCAATATTTCCGAATTATTTTATATTATCACTTCTTAAGAAATAAACTAATCTACTCTGTTTACAACATTCCCTTCAGGTCACATAGAAGTAGAACTTTTAAATTCAAAAATCAGCCAGAACCACCCCCACCTACCTTTTGTTATCTGGACATGTGAGGCCACCACTTTTCTAAGGATCAACTATAATGGAACACAGATGTTCACTTGGTTTGGTTTGGTTGTTATTGCTCCTGGGATTGTTTCCCTGAAACATCTTAGAATTCTAAAGGCTATTTAAACTTCCAGGAACTAGGAGGATAGTCAAGCCATTTTATATTGGTGCCAAGGAGCACTTAGTGAACACTTATTATAGCTTTTTTACAATAAGCGCTTATGGTACAAAATTGATGGAGAGAGTTACTGCTGCTAAGAAGCTGTCATATAGCTAAGGAGGCAGCTCAATAAGGAAGATATTCTAACATAACTCTAAGGTGCCAAGAATGAGGATAGCTTCAGAATTAGAAATTTTTAGTTAATGAATACATTTGCCTTAATGAACAAAATAAGAGAAATGGGTCTTATCTAGTATGTAATTTCTTTAGATATCCATCAGATATATTCAACAGAAATAAATATGATAGTATACAGTTAAGTGTATATTTAGCCTCTTAAAATATTTTCAATTTGGAACTAAGTAATTTTTAGTTAATATTGCATGGCATGGTCACTTACAAGACTTGGCACTTCAATTTGGAAATCCTTCAAAATCCAGGACTTTTATAAAGTATTCTGCCATTGTATTCTCAATATTTTCTCCAGCACCTTATGATATAAGGTAACAACTACATTATTACAATAAAAATTGCATTTGGTGCATAATAAATTCATTTGGTTTACTCATTCAATGAGCTAAAAGAGTGACAAATGACTTCCTAAATTAATTGTACTTTTTTGAGTTAAAATGAACACTTTACTGCCACTTAAGTCCTTCTGATATGATAAAAATGAATATTAATGATACTAATTAAAATAATTTAGATGGTGAATCATCTCAAGATTTCTAATTTTTTTATTATAAATAAATAAACTTAACTGAAACTCAAATTAACTGTTTTATATTCATGTCACTCATATATAAGTAACCACATTTGGTTTAGCAATGGACTAGATGCATCCTTAAAATTTCATCTGTCATAAAAGAACTGAAGAAGCATAATTAATAAAGTTCTGCAAAATTCTTTGATATGAATGATGCAGTGACCAAGAAGCAAATAAGTAATTTCAAGAATAAAAGAGTTTTCTTTACTTACCTTAAAGTACATTCTGTAGTAGATAATTATAGTAAGCCAAAAGAAATGACAGCTTGAAATACTTAAGCATCTGAGTGTTTTCTGTTACTAAGGTAGAGGAGATACATCTGAAGTTAATGCCACAGAAAAGATACAGCAACGATCAGCATAGCTAATTTTTAAAGTCCATTTTGTATTAATTTCAGGTGTTTATAAGCCATTTTATGTTCGAAAAGTCAAATGAAAGTATGTTATTGCCATAGATGTTGCCATAGATATTTTACAGCATCAGTATTTCATTTCCACTTCTGTGCTCCTCAGTTTCATGCTGTTCCTCCAGAAGAAAGATAAAATGAGTGGCACCACCACACCACACACTGTGACATTCACTTACAACCAACTACCAGTAAGAAAATATGAAAATTAATTTCTTAAGAATATGCTTCTGCTTAAAACCAATTTAACCTTATCAAAAAATCTTTGTTTCTAAATAAAGAAGCAAAAATTCAATTAAGAACAGAGGCCTAACATGTGAATACCATTTACATGATTAAGCAGTGATAACACACTGTTCTGCATTTAATTCCCACACACAGTATTGAACCAAATGTGAAACTGATACTTCGGTGACATTAAATATCCATAGCTTTGAAATGTGCTGCCATTTAATTACTACCAAAGCCATATGCCTCCGAGCTTTCTGTTCATCTTTCCTAGGAGGCTTTTAATACAGTGCAATGACAAGGACATGTAAGTGATACAAAACTGTGAAAAAGAGTGAAATAATTAAAAATCTTATTCCCACTTTTGTAAGCTAGCTAGATTTAAAAAAAATGGAAACGACGTCTGTATTCTGACTGAAAAATGAAACTCAGAACTCCTGTCCAAAAATGTTTTCTTAGCAATATGACAGGTTTCAAATCATGAGCACAACCACTACACATTTAAATCATTAACATCATTGCTCTATTCAAAACAGAAAGGAATGTATGATTAAACCGATAACTATGTCAGGAATTAACCGATTCAGAGTAATTTCGCTTGGGATCTCCTCTTGCTTCCCTAGACTTCAAGTTGTACACTGTAAAACTGCATGTGTGTGTGTGTGTGTGTGAGCAAAAATTACTCAAATGGAGACCGTGATTTCTCCTGTCAGTGTGCCACAGCCATGACAGTAGGAATGATTAGAGTTAGGCCTATTGTCTAGATTAGTTTTTTTTTTGTTTTCATATTAACAGCTAGAGACAATTCTTTTTGCCAAACTTACAACTTCCAAAATGTTTAGACACAGTTTTTTTTTGTTGCTGTTGGCTATGTTATTATTGAAAATATCTCATATTTTTACTGTATAATAACAGTAATGAATGATTCTTGTCCAATAGCTATCAAATTGCATAAAAATATTAAATTACCTGTGATACAACAATTAAAATAAAATTATTATTAAATTTCATTATACATCCTTCCAGATTCTCCATTTCCCAAATCTACCTTGCCCTCTTAGCCAATGCATCCAAAGTCTTCAAGACATCACCCTGTAAATTAGAGGCTTTTATGAAAGATTTTTGAGAAGAAAAGGATAAAGTAATGATTAAAAATTCAAAGATTATTTATAATTTTTAAGGCCATAGAATCTGATGCCATCTCAGATTCTATCTCATTTTAATATGTATATCAAACAGGATATGCCAAGGAAGCTAAGTTTACCATGGAAAAGATCATATTAAAACATTGCAGTAGCCAGCATTGTGGCATAGCGAGTAAAGCTGTCACCCGCAACACTGGCATCCCATATCAGCCCCTGTTTTGTGTTCCAGCTCCTCCACTTCAGATTTAGTTCCCTGCTAATGGGCTGGGAAACCAGTGAAGGATGCCCCAATTGTTTGGGCCACTGCCATCCATGTAGGAGATCTGGCTCCTGGCTTCTAGCTGGCCCAGACATGACTGTTGCGGCCATCTGGAGAGTCAATCAGTGGATGAATGATCTCTCTCTCCCTCTCCCTCTCAACTCTGCCTTTCAAATAAATAAATAATCTTTATAAAAACACATTTCAGATGTATTTTCTTTAATAATTTTAAGGCATTATTTGTCATTACCTATCAATAAATGTCATTATCCATTGTATATACAAATAGGAAAGAAATTTCTCATGCATAGCAAGGAAATGAAGATTTACCAAGGGCTAGGGCACTTGAGAAAATTTAAATATATGTACAGATTCACGGAGCAAGATGTTAACTCAGTAAGATGCTTCCAGAAACATCTTCCCACAGAGACACCAATGTGAACAGCTATACACACACCCAAGTCGCTTTCACTAAAGCTATGGAAGCCAAATAAAACACAGTGACTCATTTCACTAGAGAAAGAAGAAATGTCACACTGAAGAAAGCACAAGAGTTGTGGATGTCACCTCTCCCTCACCTCCAAGGAGCACAGTGTAGAAAGAGATGCCTCCTACTTGGGTGAGGAAAAGAGAACTGAATCCCAGTGCCAGATCCACTATGACAAAATTGAGAGCAGGGCTGTGTCCCACTATTTATTATTTTCTTCTTCTTCTTCTTCTTCTTCTTCTTCTTCTTCTTCTTCTTCTTGACAGGCAGAGTTAGACAGCGAGAGAGAGAGAGAAAGGTCTTCCTTTTTTTTTTTCCCCTTGGTTCACCCCCTAAGTGGCTGCTACAGCGGCACGTTGCATCCAGCGCGCTGCACTGATCCGAAGCCAGGAGCCAGGTGCTTCTCCTGGTCTCTCATGTGGGTGCAGGGCCCAAGCACTTGGGTCATCCTCCACTGCACTCCCGGGCCACAGCAGAGAGCTGGCCTGGAAGAGGGGCAACCAGGAAAGAATCCGGCACCCCAACCGGGACTAGAACCCAGGGTGCCAGCGCCACAGGTGGAGGATTTGCCTAGTGAGCCACGTCGCCAGCCAGTGCCCCACTACTTCTGCCCTCAGATTCATCCTTACCAACTAAGTGTTTGTAGCCTCCATAGCCAAGTGACCTTTATCACCTTTCCTACAGCCAGCATCAGAAGGTGGAGCAAAGCTCCAGCCACTGTGGAAGAGCAGGAGAGAAGGGTTAGGATTGCATCTCAGGACTCAGGGCTGACCCCACCACCGTGAGACTCCGTTCAAACACCTCTACCCCAAGGCCAAGGCTTACAGACAGTGCTTCTTGATTTGCCCAGCTTCTGACAGACACTTTCACTCTCAAGGACCTAACACGCACCCATGTGATTTCATAGAGCCCAGTGACTGCTACTCAGGTGTCACCCAGCCTGGTGCCAAGGGGCTTTCTTTATTACCCTTTTTCAGCCTTGGACTGAAACAGGGAACCGCAGGACTGTCTTTGGACTAATGCAAGGCTGGGAAAGCCCCATACTGGTCAGATCCTAACAATCCCCATCCCTGCTCAGGTGACTATGGACAGAGTCCCTAGATCTTCTTCAGTATTAGGCATAGACATGAGTCCTGGTGGGATATAATTGTTTTCGTGTGTATCACTGTTGGCCTTACATGGACCCAGATTGCACCCCAAGGTTGTTTAAGGTTTAATGACTGTGAGATAAGCTATGATCCACCTACTGCCTGCCTAAGCTACTGAGCAGCCACCTTTATCACCTCTCCTACAATCTTGGGAAGACAGGATGGAATCAAAAGCCTGTTTTGAGACTCAGTCCCAGTTTGGTAAAATCCAACACTGAACAGATCATGATGGTCTCTATCCCAGGTCAGTCCGTGTGCATAGAGCCTCCTGACCAGCTCCAGTGCCAACTGGAATTCTGTGGTTCCATTTGGATGGTCTTACATCCCAAGCACTAATAGTCATGGTATCAGACAGTAAATCTACCTCAGCAGCAAACAGACCATAGCAGGGTAGGCTGTGGTTCCATTTCCAGGCTGCATTGCTCTCAGTGAGTGGCAAGCCCCAGGTGTAATCTAACATCAAAGTGTTGATGTCCACATAACTAGCAGTCTGGGCCTACCTCACCCCAGGAAGAAACATGTAGGGATAAACTACTGTTTTTAGGACTGTAGCAAGTTCATTCCGAATACACACAACTGCAGATTTGGCACAGATTTGAGCTTACAGAGTATTGTAGGACTAAAACATTGGAAAACCAGCCAGAGCAGATATGTAACAAACCTCAATTTAGAGTGCTATCTAGTGCTGAAGTACAAGATGTGTACGCTGGGTCAGAGAACATAAGCAGACTACTTAGAATTTCTGGAAGAATAGCCACAGAAAAGCCGGAATACTATACAACTAATCCTTAACTACATATATGCAATCATGTAACACCAAATATTAAGATCTTCAAGGGAACCATGACTTCATCAAAATATAAAATAGGGTGACTGAAATCAATAATTGAGGAATTAAAATTTTTGAATGCTCATATGAAGACTTCAAAATGGCTGTGCTAAGGAAACTATAAACTTCAAGAGATGAATAAATTAGTGGAGAACATAGAATTATTAAGATAATGATACTAAAATGGGTAATTGTCAGGGATAGCATTGTGGCGCAGCGGGTAAAGCTACTGCCGGCAGTGCCGGCATCTCATATGGGTGCCAGTTCAAGTCCCGGCTGCTCCACTTCCCATCTAGCTCTCTGCTATGGCCTGGGAAAGCATTAGAAGATGGCCCAACTCCTTGGGCCCCTGCACCTGTGTGGGAGACCAGGAAGAAGCTCTTGGCTCCTGGCTTTGGATCGACAGAGCTCCGGCCATTGCAGCCAACTGGGGAGTGAACCAGTGGATAGAAGACCTCTCTCTCACTCTGCCTCTCTTTCTCTCTCTGTGTAACTCTGACTTTCAAATAAATAAATAAATCTTTAAAGAAAATGAGTAATTATCTTATATTTCTCCAAACTCATATAATGTACACCATCCAGGCCAAACCTTAATATAAACTATGGAGTTTGGGAGATAATAGTACATCAATGTAGGCTCAACAATTATAACAAATGTACCTACTCTGTTGGGAGATATTGATAATTGGGACAACTATTCATGTTTGAGAGCAGGGAGCATATTGGCAATCTCCATATCTTCCACTCAGAATTACTGAGAACTAAAATTGTTGCCAAAAAATAAAATCTGCCTGATGTCCTAAACAGCACTCTGGCCTCAGAATCAGCCCTAAAGGCATTCGGATCTGGCTGAAAAGCCCATGAGAGTATTTCAGGCATGGAAAGCCAAGACACTCAGGAAAAAAAAAAAAAAACTAAATGGAAGATCTCTGTGAGTGAGATCCCAGTGAAAGAACAGGTCTTCAAAGAAGGAGGTACCTTTCTCTGAAGGGAGGAGAGAACCTCCACTTTGACTATGACCTTGTCTAAATAAGATAAGAGTCGGAGAACTCAAAAGGCTTCCATAGCCTTGGAAACTCATGACTGGAGCATAGGGAGATTACTGATGCCATAAACAAGAGTGTCAATTTGTAAAGTCAACAACAGGAGTCACTGTGCACTTACTTCTCATGTAGGACCTCTGTGCTTAATGTGCTGTACATTGGGATTTAATGCTATAACTGTGGGGAGCAACTCGGACTAGACTAAGTTACTGGAATTAGGACTTATTCTATGCATCTGCTCTCCCACAATATGGCGCTGAGAAGGGAGAAACAGCTTCTACGCAGCTGCCTCCAGTTCAACCAATAAACTGTAGGACCTGCTCCTGATTGGAGGAGAGCAGCGTACTCGGCGTGTGGGTAGCAGAGTTGGGATTGGTGGAAGGACTATAAAGGAGGAGAGAGACGACATGCACCAGGAACATCTAAGGGAACATCTAAGAGGAACACCTGTGCAGCCCCCGAGAGAGCCGGCCGGCGGTGTGCCGCTCCCCCGAGGAAGTGGGGAATGTGGCAGGGGGAACCGCCCCTCCACGGAGGTGGAGGGACGGTAGCCAACCCGGGAAGAACCAGCAGCAAACCCGGGGAGGGCCGAGCAGACGAAAGAACAGCACAGGGTCCTGTGTCGTTCCTCCACGAAGACGGGGAGCGACATAATGGTGCCGTGACTCGGATAGTAAGCCTAGGCAGGGTTTAGTGTCGCTCCTCCATGAAGAGGGGGAGCGACATAATGGTGCCGTGACTCGGATAGGAAACTTAGGAGGGAAGAAATGGGAAAATACCGGAGAGAGAGACTAGCAAACAGCCTAGGGAAAAGCCGGACGAAAAAGGTGCCAGAAGAAGCTATTGAAAGCCTAGGCATAGACTCGGATACGGACTGTGGAAAAGAAGTTAGGATTTAAAATGAAAGCAAGAAGAAACTTAGACTCAGATACGGACTGCAGGTTGAAAGTGAAAGTGAAACCTATAAGAAACATAGTCTTGGATACGGACTGTGGGGAGAGGCCAGGAGAAATGAGGGAGGAATATTGTTGGAAGAAAACTTAGGGAAACATACCGGGTAGAGAAAAATGCTAGGGAGGATGAAGCCGCGAGTGCAGGCCGAGGCGGAGACTTAAGCCAGCTTGGAATTCTTCAAGTCAGCCCAGGGAGCAAAAGGCGAAGATCTGGAACCAGAGGCAGAGACGTGGGCTGCCAGGTTGGAATTCGCCAGGTTAGTCCAGGGAACTTGGACTGAATGCCGGTGGTGGCGGAAACGTGAGCTGGGGCTGTGTGACTCGCGGAAGCCGCCGCGTGCAGAGAGAGCACGGGGCGTGAATAGATAGGAAACGCGGGGCTGGCGCGAGGCCGTGGTGCGGACGTGAAGGGCGTGGAGACCATGGAGTGTTTGCGCGAAGCCGAGCCGCGCAGAGCTGGGAGCCCGCTGGCGGGGCGAGGCGCCGGGAAGCCACACAGAGCCGTGAAGCTGCTGCGGGGCGGTGAGGCGCCGAGAAGCAGCCTCGGGGCGGGCGCCGGGAAGCCGCAGGGATAAGAGAAACAGAAGTTTAGAAGTAAAATGAGAGACATAGGAATGCTGGCAGATGGAAGTAAAATGGGAGAAATAGGAATGCCCGGAGATAGAGAAATAGAGATAAATAAGGCCTCCCCACAACACGGCAATGAGAGAGCTTGGATTCGGTCTGCCTGATTAAGGAGGTGGTGAGCACCTGTGGGCGGCTAGCAGCTTATGCGCCGCAGGTCACTGAAGACAGGCACGAATTAACATCAATAAGTCTCCCCACAATACGGCAATGAGAAGGCTTGGATTCGGTTTGCCTGATTGCTAGGGCTTGTAAGCACCTGCAGGCAGTTCTAGCAGGGAAGAGCATACGCTGCAGGGCACCGAACACAGGCACGCATCAGCGCCTAAAAACCTCCTCACAACATGGCGAAGAGAGGACCCGGATTCGGTTTGCCTGATTGATAGGACTTGTAAGCACCTGTGGGCAACTCCAGCAAGCAGAGCAGAGTGTGTGCCGCGGGGCACCGAAGACAGGCGCGTATCAACGCCAAAAATAAAAAGAAAGGGGGATCTGTGGGGAGCAACTTGGACTAGACTAAGTTACTGGAATTAGGACTTATTCTATGCATCTGCTCTCCCACAATATGGCGCTGAGAAGGGAGAAACAGCTTCTACGCAGCTGCCTCCAGTTCAACCAATAAACTGTAGGACCTGCTCCTGATTGGAGGAGAGCAGCGTACTCGGCGTGTGGGTAGCAGAGTTGGGATTGGTGGAAGGACTATAAAGGAGGAGAGAGACAACATGCACCAGGAACATCTAAGGGAACATCTAAGAGGAACACCTGTGCAGCCCCCGAGAGAGCCGGCCGGCGGTGTGCCGCTCCCCCGCGGAAGTGGGGAAAGTGGCAGGGGGAACTGCCCCTCCACGGAGGTGGAGGGACGGTAGCCAACCCGGGAAGAACCAGCAGCAAACCCGGGGAGGGCCGAGCAGACGAAAGAACAGCACAGGGTCCTGTGTCGTTCCTCCACGAAGACGGGGAGCGACATAATGGTGCCGTGACTCGGATAGTAAGCCTAGGCAGGGTTTAGTGTCGTTCCTCCACGAAGAGGGGGAGTGACAATAACGAGTACTCAAACAGTATATTTCACTTTGTGTTTCTATGGGGGTGCAAACTGTTGAAATCTTTACTTAATATATACTAAACTGATCTTCTGTATATATAGAAAATTGAAAATGAATCTTGATATGAATGGAAGGGGAGAGAGAGTGGGAAAGAGAGGGTTGTGGGAGGGAGGGAAGTCATCGAGGTGGGGTGGGGGATGCCAATGTAGTCCATAAGCTGTACTTTGGAAATCTATATTCATTAAATAAAAGTTAAAAAAATAAAAATAAAAATAAATAAAATCTGCCTAAAAATTATAGTCTGGCTGGCGCTGCGGCTCACTAGGCTAATCCTTCGCCTTGCAGCGCCGGCACACCGTGTTCTAGTCCCGGTCGGGGCGCCAGATTCTGTCCTGGTTGCCCCTCTTCCAGGCCAGCTCTCTGCTGTGGCCAGGGAGTACAGTGGAGGATGGCCCAAGCCCTTGGGCCCTGCACCCCTTGGGAGACCAGGATAAGTACCTGGCTCCTGCCATCAGATCAGCACGGTGCACTGGCTGCAGCACACCGGCCACGGCGGCCATTGGAGGGTGAACCAACGGCAAAGGAAGACCTTTCTCTCTGTGTCTCTCTCTCACTGTCCACTTTGCCTGTCAAAAAATAAAATAAAAATAAATAAAAATTATAGTCTGTTCAATCATATGCATTTCTTACTCAAATTATTTTGATATTTTTGGTGCTTTTTAAAATTAATTAATTTTTTCCATATCATGTTTTAATGGTTATCATAAATATATAATAGAACATTTAAGGTAACAACTACCTATATGATTTCTTAATAGCTTCTTACAAGGATACTTCAAAAAGTTAATGGAACATTCATATTAGGAGAAAAATGTTTTTTTAACATTTTGTCACAGCAAATATATTTTAATTCAGTTTCCCATGAAAAATTGATATTTCAATATATTTTTCCTTTGACTTTTTAGTTGATTTGATTGTGTTCTGTAAGTTAACCTAGTAACATGGTTGTGAAGAAAATCAGATCTCTTTCTCATTATGGCTTTAATGCATTGCTGAGAATTTACTATTATATGTATTTATTTGCTGGTGATATTTATAGATGCATTTGGTTAACACAATTTCAACAAAATGTATTGACTATTACTCTAAAATTTGCAATGCTAAATAAAGTAATATTAAGATCTGCAATGAAAAGTTCAGTTTTGCCAGTTTATTGTGGTATGTCTAAAAACTGTGCTAATAAAACTAGATGATTATTTTGCCAAGTTATTAACAAGGATGTATTTGTTACAGTGAGTGTTGTGGGATGTGGTTTTTAAAAGTTATGCATTGTATCCAGGATATCATATATCCAGTAACTTATAGAATGCATAAGGCCATACAAGTGAATAAGCTTTTACACATATACCATGTAGCCATATCATGCTTTTTAAAGATTTATTTATTTGTTTGTTGGAAATGCATATTCACACAAAGAGAGATAGAGAGGGGGAGATATTCCATTTTGTGGGGTTCACTTTCCAAGTGCCCACATACACCACGCTAGGCAAAGCTGATACCAGGTGCTAGGAACACCATCCATATCTCCCACATGGGTAACAGGGACACAAGTGCTTGGACCATTCACCACTGCCCTGCGAAGGGCATTAGCAGGAGGCTGTATTGGTAACAGAGTGGCTGAGACTCTAACTACCACTCAGGGCACATATGTATCCCAGGCTGCACCTTAATCCACTTTGCCTCAATGCCTACTCCTATAGAACAGTTCTAACCTAGAAAGTGTCCTTGTACTTACTTGAGGTAAATAACAGTTCCCTACAGAAGTAATCATTATTTGCTGGTCCCTACCATTCAAATGAATAAAATAGTATGCAATTTTTAATTTCTTACACATTTTGATCCATTGAGATCTATCTATGTTACTTCACACAGCAGTAATTTTGGGATTTTATTTACATTTTCTGTGGTAGGTGAATTTTGGATCTGTTTCCATTTTTTAGCTACTATGAATACTGCTAACATGAACATAAGGTGTTTGTACCTTTTGGGGGATATATGCATTAATTTATTTTGGTTATACAGTAACGTACAGAATTAATGGGTTTTGAGGAAAGATTATGTTTAACTTTAGGAAATATGCCAATATTCTAACATGGTAAGAATTATATAACATATGCCAGATTTCTAATATGATATTAATTATCTAATATATCAGTTTAAAATTCAGATCCTAAAAATAATTCAATAAGAAAAAAGAGTGAAAAAAATTAAAGTAACTTATGGAACATCATCAAGCATAGCAGTATAAACTGTATGAGTCCTAGAAGGAAAGAGAAAATGAGAGAACCAGAAAAGTTATTCATAGAAAAAAATGGCTGAAAACTTCCAAAATCTGGGGAATGAAATGGGCATACGAATCAATATAAGAAGTCCAAATCATGAAAGAAAATAAACCCAGAGAAATCCACAGGAAGACATATTATGATTAAATTATAAAAAGCTAAAGAAAGAGAAAACTTTTAAGGCAACAAGAGAAAATCAACTTATCAGATAAATGGGTGCATTGATCATACTATAGCCGAGTTTTTCTCAGCAGAAACTTAGCAGACAGAAGTGAGTGGAATGATATATTAAATGTACCTAGCAAAGATTAGAGATAAAACATAAAAATATAGAAAAACAATAGGAAAATTAACAAAAGTTTGTTTATTGAAAAAGATAAACAAAATTGATAAACTTTTTATAGGCTAAGAAGAAAAAAAAGAGAAGACTATAAAATCAGAAATAGAAGGAGTCATTACAACGGACATCACAGAAATAAAAAGGCTCATATACGACTATGAAAAAAACAGAACAACCCATGATAAATGGATACATTCTAGACACATACAACACATCGAGACTAACTAACGAAGAAATAATAAGTCTACACAGATACAAAAATACAATAGAGATTGAATCAATTATCAGAATCCTTCAAAACAAAGAAAATCTAAGACCAGATGCTTTCACTGATTAACTAAACCAAAATCTTAGGAAACTAATGCCAATACTTCTCAAATTCTGAAAATAAGGAACAAGAACAAACACTTTCAAGCAAATTTTAGGAGGTCAGCATTACTATGGCACCCAAATCAAAGAAAAACACCACAAAAAAAACACATCTTCCAGAGGACATAAGAAATTGCCCCAGATTCACAAAAAAAAAAAAAAAAAAAAAAAGTAGAAACCCCGAAAATGGAACAAAATGGCAATTTATCTACCCAAAAGAAAGCAAAAATTCATTCATATTTTACTGTGAAAGGCAAATTGAAGACATGCCAAACAACAATTTAAAACAATGATTATAAAATTTCTCAAAGGTACTAAGTTAAATGAAATTGTGAAGTCAGTACATGTCATGAATGTGAAATTCAACAGAGATAGAAATATTAAAGAAAAGCCCAACAGAAATATTAGAAATAACTATTAAAAATTCATGTAAAATTATATGGAATGTCTTAACAACAAACTTGGTTAGGCAAAAGGATGAATATCAATATAGGAGACATATGCGGCAGTTTGAAACAAAACTCCTACCCTACATACTATACAAAAATCAATTCATGAAGGATCAATGAGCTAAACCTGAGACGTGAAACCAAAAATTACTACTGGAAATGCTGCAAGACATTGACCTAGGCAATGATTTTTTGAATAAAACCACGGAAGTATGGGCAATAAAAGAAAAATGGACAAATGGGATTACATTAAGCCAAGAAGCTGCTGCACAGCAAAGAAAACACTCAATGAAGGGGCAACTGACAGAATGGGAGAAAATATTTGCTAACTATGCATCCAATGAAGGATTAATATCCACAATATATGTGGAGTTCAAGATATTTACAAATGTGTCAGCACAAATGTTATCAGTTTTTAATCCTTGCTTCATTTGTATTATTTTTAGAAATTTATTCCTGATAGAGATAATTTACATGTTTTCTCTATTTTCCTTGCTTGAAAGAATTAATGCTTGACTATAAAATGTCTTTGTTGTAGACGTGCTTTATATTCTGTCTATTCTATTCATAACTTTGTCTTCTCTTACAATTTATCTGAACTCAATTTGTTAAAATTTTTTTCTCATTTCTCAGAATAAAGCTTAGATTGATGAGTTTTAATTTTTCTTCTGTCTTATACATTCACTAAAAAGTATAAGCTTTGGGGGCTGGGTCTGTGGTGTAGCAGGTAAAGCCACAGCATTCAGTGTCAGCATCTTATATGGGTGCCAGTTCAAGAACTGGATGGCTGGCGCCACAGTTCACTTGGCTAATCCTCCGCCTGAGGCACCAGCACCCCAGGTTCTAATCCCAGTTGGGGCACCGGATTCTGTCCCAGTTTCTCCTCTTCCAGTCTAGCTCTCTGCTGTGGCCTGGGATGGCAGGGGAGGATGGCCCAAGTGCTTGGGCCCTTGGGAGACCAGGAGGAAGTACCTGGCTCCTGGTTTCAGATTGGCACAGCACCAGCCCTGGAGGCCATTTTGGGGGTGAACCAATGGAAGGAAGACCTTTTTCTCTGTCTCTCTCACTGTCTAACTCTGCCTGTCAAAAAAAATAAATAAATCAAAAAAGAACTGGATGCTCCAATTCCATTCCAGCTCTCTGCTATAGCCTGGGAAAGCAGTGGAAGATGGCCCAAGGCCTGGGCCCCTGCACCCATGTGGGAGACCTGGAAGAAGCTCCTGGCTCCTGGCTTCTGATCAGTGCAGCTCTGGTCATTGTGGCCAATTGGGGAGTGAACCAAAGGATGGAAGACCTCTCTCTCTCTTTCTGCCTTTCCTTCTCTCTGTGTAACTCTGACTTTCAAAAAAATAAATAAATATTTTTTAAAAAAGGATAAGCTTTATTCAAGTGCAATTTTTTCTGGGCCTCATATATTTCTGAGTGATGTATTTTCAGTAGTATTTAGTAATATTATTTCTCATTTTCCTCTGCCACGATTCTAAGAGGGGGCCCCTTAATAAAAATATGTTTGCTATTTATTATTTTGGATAAGCAGATTTCAAGTAAGCTTTTTATCATAGCAAATAGGCTTTTTAATTCTTTGTGTAGCCAAGGAGAGTATATTTCATTTAATTTGGAGAAGAGCATGGGACACAAAGACTATGAGTTGCTGTGAGAATTGTCATATTGATATATGTCATAATCCAGAATAGTAGAAATTCTCAGTAGTTCATGACAGAGAATCAAATAAAGCATGTAAATTAATGGCATTGCTTTATAGATATGGAATCAAAAAATGTTTGGTAAGAGTCAAGAATGGATACATTATTCTTGGTTTAATTGGGATAATACCATTTATAAAGTCACTCATCATGCCTTACATAGTATTGAGTAGCCTGTATGCACTAATATATCATTCAGTATTTAATTATAAATAGCTCTTCACAGACAAAAGTGCTAATAGAAAAGAAATAAAGGTTTGATCACTAACAGTCCTGAAGATACCTATTTACGACTCAGTTAAGAAAGTAGATCACCAGTGCAGGCCTGAATCTCAAAGAACTTTAAACTTCATGTTTGCACATTAACGACAGAGTAAGAGTCTCTTATCTTGTAGAGAGCACCAGAGAATAATCCCTGAGCTCAAACAAGCCTCTGCATAATCACTCAATTGAAGCAAAAGAAATTATAACTTTATTCTACTATTGAAGCCTCTACCTTACTTGTCTTAACCCTTTCTATTATCTATTGCTATGAATTTTTTAATTTTTATTACTTTGCTCAAACCTTTTGTCTCTCCATTACTAATAATTACCCAGAGGTGCTGTTATTCTGCCCTTGTATTTCCAATAAGTCAGCTATAATTACCAAGTGGGTTTCCAGCCTGTGGCATTGCTGCATCCCTAAGAGCTATAGACCTTCATTAGACCACAGTTAATCTTACCCTAATAACAGAACTTGTAATATCCCAAAATCAAATCCATTTTTATGCTCATTTTATAGCTCCAGGGTGTTAGTTGTAGCTCCTATGTGATGAGATTAATGTATCTTTTGCTATGTAAAACACTTAAGTTTTACAAGAGATTTTAATATTCAGTATTTTCCATATGAGTCACCTACAATAATTCAAGTAGTAAAAGCAAAAAATGCTCTTTATATTTGTGCTGCGTTCTAAATTTTGCTAGATACACACACACGCACACCACATACACATGCATACGTGTGTCACACATAATAAAAATTTCATTTAGTTTTAATTCATTTTACATTTGTCTTAAAAAAGATATCTTCATATTGATTATTTGATACTTATTGACTAACACCTTGGTTTTTCCTCTCCTTTTTCCTCTTTGTTGTCCATTCATGTCCATTCAATAAAAAGAAACAAAGGAGAAGAAACAACACTATCACAAAGGAAAAGTAATAATCCATAATAATTGAGGAACAATCATTACCTTTATTTAATCTTTCCCTTAACACAAGATATTTGAAACCCTAGAAAGTATACAATTGCAAGTATTACATTAGTCTGCATGTACAATTTCAGATAGATTCTATTAGTTAAATTTTAGAATTGTTCTATTTTCTTCATCGTGAAAAGAAAATATAAGATGTGAAGTCAGATTTTATTTAATTTTATATTTTCATTAGTATTAGGTAAAAACATTTTCCACAGTGTTCAGACAGGAAAATAAATATAAAATAAATAATTCTGAAATTAAAATTTATATTTTTATACATTTGAAAGAAAGAGACTGACTGACAGACACAGAGAGATCTATCTTCCACTGGTTAGGTTTACCCACCAAATGCCCACAACTAGGTCAAATCAGTCTGCCACCTCCTGGAATGCGCATCAGCAGGAAATAGGAATTGGGAGCAGAGAGAGGACTCAAATCCAGTCATTCTGTTACAGGATGAAGGAGTTCCAAGTGGCTTTTTTACCACCATTGAAAAGCACTCCTTACTACCTAAATTGTTTTTAATAACTTATATGTAGTTATAGTTTCTTGGCTTGACTTTGCACTCTGACACTGGCATTTGAACAAAAGGACACAGGTTGAAGACAGTCATATGTGTTTGGGCTTCACTGAATTAACTGAAATAATTAATAAATTAATATTGTGATCATAAATAATTTATAAAATCTCCATTTTAGAAATTTTAGCAATCCTTTATTAACTGATGACAATTCAATGAAAATGTGATAATCCTCTTTGGAACTTGAAAGGCTTTGGACCAAGGAAAAATCTGCAAATGTTTTTGAATAAAAAAGTTTGTCTGCCTCCTGACTGCTTAGTGGGCCCATTTAACCCTCTGCTTTCAATCTCTCCTCCCTAATGAAAGAACTCTTTCTTTTTTTTTAATTTTTTTTTTTATTTTTGTCTCTGCAATGTCAGGAAGTTCCTTTTTCTTCCTCACAGTCCAAATTCTTCCTAGTATTCAAGACTCATTTTAATTCCCACTGCTCTGACCTCTACCCTAATTTTTCCTGTATGCATTGATCTTTCATTGTATTCACATTGTTTCATGTCCGATAAAACAAAAGTGTTTGTCATTTATGAGTGAAATTCAAAATTTTTCATTTTTTCGAATTGCAAAGTGTAGAAGAGATTAAAAAGGGCTAAAGTGTTCCATTTTAACTGTATTCACTCTTCCTTCAAATATCTGTTGAGCATTTATTATGCATCAATTAAGCCCCAAGTAAGTTCTTTCTTGTTCCCTTTATTAAAGCAAACAAAAAATTCTGTGTTTGTAAAGTAGACATTATGATCAGTAAACAAACAAAGAAATTATTAGTGATATCAGGCATAGGTTAAATGGTGGGACATACCATGAAGAAAAACTAAAGTAGAAAAATCCCATTAAAAAGATGGTACAACAGTGTTTACCAAAACTCATGTAAACAGAGACTATTAATTTTTCTAGTTTCTATTCATTTTTCCCATAGTTATGTACATGAGTGTGTTATACAAAATTTCCAATTTCCAAGCTTTCTTTTAGTTAAGTTTGTGATCATATTCTGGTTCATAATATATTAGGTAAGTATTTGTGTCATTATCTGAAATCCCTTTTCAAACGACACTTAATCAATGTCATTTGCATTCTTTTTTCCATCACTAGCCCAGCCTTGCTTCCTAATGAATACAATTGAAACTCAAGCCTCTACCTTCTATCAAAATGATAAAGTTACACCCGTAAGAATGATGGAGTATTGAACTGAAAGGAAGCTGGGTTTTAAGAACTTTGTGGGACAGAATATCTATAATATCCCTCTACTTATTCTGGAAATTTATGTGAGAGACCAAAAACAAAAAATCTATCATTATTTTTAGACCATCTTTGGGATCCCCATTACATGATAGGGATCTACAATATTAACTGAAGCATCATTGATCTAACTGAAGGTAGGATTCTTCAAATCATTTTTAAGTTCTAGGGATGGATCTTTTATTCTTTTGCGGATGAGTCTCTTTGTACATAACTTTGAGAGTTTTCCAAGGGAGGATTTTATTGAGACTCCTTTTACTCTTTCACACAAAGCAGAAATCCAAATTCATTCAATTACAATTTATTTTATTCTGACACACTTTGGTACCCATATGGGATTCCAGAGTTACAGGCAGAGGCCTGACCTGTTGTGTCACAATGCCAACCCAAAATGCATACTATTTAAAAATGCATTCTCTTCAGTACATTTTATCCATGTCCTGGTTGAAGATTTATTTTCTACCACTTATCTCTACGAACTATGCTATTTGCAAGTACACAGTGACATTGTCTTCACTTGGGACTAAGGTATCTTTTTATGTATTAAGTCAGCTCCCAGTAATTTGTTTTTAACCCAAGAAAATCAAACTGTTAATATGTTCTAAATGTGAATGAAAGCTTAAGCATGAGAATCATAGAGAAGGCTTCCTCATAAGAAAAAAACAATGTACACAAGATTTATTCTTTGACTGAGGCAAAGCAATAATGGACAACATATACATAATGATTGTTCTTAGGATATTAGATCAGATGGGAAAAGACAGTAATCCCTCGGACAAACGAAACATAGCATGAACACAGTGATTTCTTACTGCATGAATACTGATTAACATATGCATGTGAGGAAACAACCTTAGGTTGAACAAATAACTAGCTAGAAGAATTATTTGGAAGAGTACTCATAGTTCACACAGTGTTTATAAAATACCTACTCTCGGCACCCATATGAATGTCTAGGTAAATTAATCAAAAGTTCAATAAATGGATTAAAATTAATATCAATAGCTTCTAATTCCTATTTTGAACAATCTCAGTAGATTTCAAAAATGGGAAAATATCAAATAAAATTTCAATTATTTTTCCTTTAACATAATATAGTAAATATGAAAAGACGTTCTTAGAAGCAGTCAGAGAAGTGTTAAAAATTTTATAATAGAGAAGTAATGTTTCCATGTTGATAAGCAAAGTGGTTTGGCAATATCAACATTTCCTGTTGCTGTGGATTCTTTCTGAGAGGAGGAGTGTGGTGGGGGCAAGAGGCATGGAGTCACCACACAGACACCAGGAGTCGGGTGAAAGCAGGCCAGAGGCGAGCAGCCTGCAGACTCATTTATTTCAGTTGGTACAGCAGCTTATATAGCTGAGGAAGCCAATCCAGTCAAGGGGCGGTTTATGCCCTAACCAATCACAGCCTGTTGCCAGGTAGGCTCCATTGCCAGATGGTTTCCCAGGTGGTTTCCCAGGGGGTTTCCAAAGCCATTCCTGAGTAATTGACACTCACTTGCCAGCGGCCATCTTGGCATAACCTTCTCATTCCACCACAATTTCCCACTGACACCTTATAGTATTTCATACTGTAATGTGAGATATTATGTTAAGTGATACCCCTAAGCAGATGGTTGCTGGCATATTATACTAATCAACATCAGACCATGCATAATAGAATTATTCATAAATTCATAAGGAAATAGGACAAATGGTGAAATTTATAAAACATATCACTATGGCTGGCAACTGTATCCACTCATATTAATAACTGGTCATCTGAAAAATGAAGAGGGCTAGCACATCTGTTGACAAGATTGATAAAAAACTGGGATGGATCACCATTGCATAAGTAGTCACTCAAAGAGTTAAAATCACAAAAAAATGTTGACTGTCACAAATGTAAATGAACAAAATGGCATTTATTCACTAACAGGAAATTTCAGTGGCTTTACACACATGCACAATGTTCAAACACATTATGATAATGCATTTTCAAAATTTTTTTATACAAGTTTTATGTATATCATATGTTCAGGTTTAAGAACATAGTGATAATTCCCACCTTTCCCTCCCCCCACTCATGCCTCAACCTTTTTTCTTCCTCCATCTCACACTTCCACTCTTAATATTTAAAAAGATCCACTTTCAATTTACTTAATGATCATAAAGTAAACCCTACACTATATAAAAGAGTTCAGCAAGTAGTATGAAGAAAAAAAAACACTGTTCCTCAACAGAAAAGTGCTGTAAACATTCATTATCACAAAATGTCCATTTCACTCCAACACATTACATATAAGTGCTCTATTAGTTACCTTGCATCAGGGAAAACATATGTTATCTTTATTTTTGGGACTCACTTACTTCACCAAGTATAATGATTTCCAGTTGTATCCACTTTGTTGCAAAGACAAGATTTCATTTTTTACAGCTGAGTAGTACTTCATAGTTATATACATCGTAATTTTTTATCCAGTCAATAGCTGTTGGACATCTGGTTTGATTCCATACTTTAGTCATTGTGGGAACGTGGGCATACAGATAATGCTTTAAGATGCTGATTTCCTTTGGTTTGGGTAAATTCCCAGGAGTAGAGTGGCTGGATCATACGTCAGGTCTATATTCACATTTCTGAGGTATATCCATACTGTCTTACACACTGGCTGTACCAGTTTACATTCCCAAAACAGTGGATTAGTGTAGCTTTTCCCACACATCCTCATCAGCACTTGTTTGCTGATTTCTGTATGAGAGGCATTCTAACTGGAGTGAGGTGAAATCTCATTGTGGTTTTGATTTGCATTTCCCCAATGGCTAGTGAGCCTGAGCATTTTTTCAAGTGTCTGTTGACCATTTGAATTTCCTCTCTTGAAAAATGCCTGTTCAAGTCTTTTGTTCATTTCTTAAAGGGGTTGCTTGTTTTCTTTTTGTTGAATTTCTTGAGCTCTGTATAGATTCTGGATATTAAAGATTCTACATATTAATGTTTTATCAGATGCATAATTTGCAAATATTTGCCCCCATTCTGCATTCATCGTCTCACTTAGTTGAGTGTTTCCAATTTTTTCAATTTTTATTTTGATTGCTGATGCTTCTGGGATCTTCTCCAAGAAGTCTTTGCCTGTGCACTGTCTTGAAGAATTTCCCCCATGTTCTCTAGTAATTTGATGGTAACAGGCCATAGATTTAAGTCTTTAATCCATTTTTTAAAGATGTATTTATTTATTTGAAAGTCAGAGTTACATAGAGAGAAGGAGAGGCAGAGAGAGACAGAGAGAGAGAGAGAGAGAGGGAGAGAGAGGGAGGTCTTCCATCCACTGGTTTACTCCCCAGTTGGCTAGAACGGCTGGAGCTGTGTTGATCTAAAGCCAGGAGCCAGGAGCTTCCTCCAGGTCTCTCATGCAGGTGCAAGGGCCCAAGGAGTTGGGCCCCCCTCTACTGCTTTCCCAGGCCACAGAAGAGAGCTGGGTTGGAAGTGGAATAGCTGGGACTCAAAATGGCACCCATATGGGATGCTGGCACTGCAGGTGGCAGCTCCACCCTCTACACTACAGCACCAGCCCCAGTAATTGATCCATTTTGAGTGAATTTTTGTGTAAAGTGTAAGGTAGGGGTTTATTTTCATACTTCTGCAGAAGGAGATCCAATTTTCTCAGCACTATTTGTTGAAGAGACTGTCCTTACTCTGGAAGTTGATTTTAGCTCCTTTGCCAAATATTAGTTGATTATAAGTATATGAATTAAATTCTGGAGCTTGTATTCTGTTCCATTGTCCTAGATGTCTGTTTTTGTTTTTGTTTTGTTTTTCCTGTATTTTTTGTTTTATTTATTTATTTTTTTGCCAGTATCAGGTTGTTTTGATTATAACTGCCCTGAAGTATGTCTTGAATTCTGGTATTATGATGCCTCTGGCTTTGTTTTGTTGTATAAATTACTTTAGCTATTTGGGGTCTTTTATGTCTCCATATGAATTTTGGATTCATTTTTCTAGATCTGAGAAGAATGTCATTGATATTTTTATTAGGATCAATATGAATATGTAAATTGCTTCCAGTACTATGTATATTTTGATGATATTGCTTCTTCCAAACCATGAAGATGGAAGATTTTTTCCATTTTTAAATATCTTCTTCTATTTCTTTCTCTATTTTTTTTATATTTTTTCTCTAATGTAATTTTCATTGCACAGATTTTTTACATCCTTGGTTAAATTCATTCCAAGGTATTTAATTCTTTTTGGAGCTATTGTGAATGGGAGTATGCCTCACCACAATCTCCTAGTCTATGGAGTTTCTGCTGAGAAATCAGCTGTGAGTCTAATTGGAGAGCCCTTGAAAGTAATCTGGCATTTCTCTCATGCACATGTTATAATCATATCTTTATGTTTCACTGTGGAAAGTTTGGCTACAATGTGTCTTGGTGAAGACCTTTTCTGTTCATGTCTATTAGCTGTTCTTGTGTTTCCTATACTTGTATGTACCTTTCTCTAAATTGGGGACATTTTCTATAATTATTCCACTAAATAAGCCTTGTAGTCCATTCTCTCTTTGTAGACCTTCAGGAACTCCTACAACGCATATGTTGGGTTGTCTGTTAGTATCCCATAAATCTCCAACATTTTAAGTTTTCTACTTTTTCCTCATTTTTTGTTGTTGCTGTTCTGACTGAAAGATTTCTTTTTATTTATTTATTTATTTATTGACAGGCAGAGTGGATAGTGAGAGAGACAGAGAGACAGAGAGACAGAGAGAAAGGTCTTCCTTTTTCTGTTGGTTCACCCCCCCAGTGGCTGCAGCGGTCAGCACACCGTGCTCATCTGAAGCCAGGAGCCAGGTGCTTCTCCTGGTCTCCCATGCAGGTGCAGGGACTTGGGCCATCCTCCACTGCACTCCCGGGCCATAGCAGAGAGCTGGACAGGACAGAATCCGGCACCCCAACCGGGACTAGAACCTGGTTTGCCAGCACTGCAGGCGGAGGATTAGCCTATTGAGCCGCGGCGCCAGCCCCGACTGAAGGATTTCTAAAGATTTGTATTCTAGTTTGAATATTTTTTCTTTTGTACCACTAAGTCTCTTGCTAAGGATTTCTATTACATTTTTATTTGAATTATTAAATTCTTCATTTCTACTATTTCATTTTCACTTGTCTTTAAGATCTCAATTTCTTGGGAAAAAATTTCATTTATGTCATGTATTGTTTTCTTTAATTCATGGATTTGCTTCTGATTGCCTTTGAGTAATCCTATGTTAATTTTTTGAATTCCATTTTTGGCATTTCATCAATCTCTTCATCCTCACATTCTAATATTGAAATGTATTCTCTTTTACAGGGAGGGGTCATAGTTTCTTCCTTATTCTTGTTTCTTACATTTCTGCACTTAATTTCAGGCATTTATAGAGTTACTTGTTGGTCTTTTCCTCTGATATCTTTTATCTTTGGACTATGCCTTGGTGGCTTAGTGGAATATCTGCACTTCCAGCAAATACCAAAAGGTGTGCACTGGGTGTGGCCAGGGAGTTCTGCTCAGTAGTCCATGGTGGAGTGAAAATCCAGAGCAACACCCAAGATGAGCATGATAGATCTCCTCTTGTTAACAGAAGGGGAGATGTTCACCTCTGTGTGATCACCCCTTCATCCTCTCCCCTCCAAGCTGAGCAGTGCCCAGTGTTAGCCCCTAGTGGGTTCAACACTTATTCGTGTCAACAAATGAACTGTATGAATGACCTGTGCAGTCTTCAGCCTGAGCACAGTTCCTACTGCAAAGACCCACCCTAGACAACCAATGCATTCATTTATTGACCAGGGGCCCAGCTACACCCTGTACTCTCTCGTGCAGCCACCGAGTCTCCTTTGTCTCTGCACACAAGGCTCCCACAGTTGCTGGGTGTACAGATTCAGCTCTGCCCTGACAGCCTGCCCAATCAGCAGATATGCAAATGTTCTCCAAGACAGCTCTGCCTAAGTAGCTGTGGTATGCTAGGAGGCTGGGTGCCTCACAGTCCTACATGGGTTCTCAGCCACCTGTCAATCCTCCCAGCCAGGCTCAAAGTCATTGGGGACTGCAGATTTTTCCCTCCACTAGAATCTTTGAATTCCAATGTATACAAGAACCACTGGCTGAATGTTGCCCTCTCCCTGCCACTGCCACCAGTACTGCTGAGAAGATGGCATCCTGTCTCAGCCAGTTTCTGTACCTGTGCACAACGGCTTATGCAACTGTCACCCAAGCCCGAAACAGTGCCTGCCCTTTCTCAGCCAGGCAGCAGACACCATTGTGGGAGAATTGGGTAGATAAATATGCCCCTTTTACTTTCACTGGGTCCACGGGTAACCATTAGTAACTGCTAGCCCATAGGGCTTCAGCATGGACTCATGCCACACTCTCTCTCTGGCTATATCACCACAGGTTTCTTCAGTCTGGTCTCACCTCCGTCTCCAAACTGCCACCCACTGTGGCTCTCAGCTGCTGCAGTCATGTGTTGTGTCTGTGTTCATGCTGTGTGTATGCACCTTCCATATAGGTCCACAGTGTTCTTCTTTTGTAGAATTTCTAGTGCCATTTTCTCTTTAATTCTCCCCTGAGAGTACACTTCCTCCACTTTTTATTTTCTTAAACTATTTATCCCTAGCCTAGAGCAATAAGTTGCTCCCTAATCTGCCATCTTGGAATCTCAAATAATACATTTTTGTAAAGCCAAATCTGCAACAACAGCAAAAAACAAACAAACAAACAAACAAAAACACAAAACAAAAAAAAAAACTATTTACAAAATAAATGAGAACTCTCTAAAAATCTTTCTACAATTTCTACCTCTAGTTCTGCAAATGATAGGAAGATGAAACACACACCAAAATTTGAAAATGCAATTTAAAATAGAGAAAACCAAAAGAGGTAAATAACTAAAAAAGAAAATTCAATATTTGAAAAGGTATATTACTGGGGTAGAGTATAGGCAATTTATGGAGGTAGTTCATGTGAGCTGGCCAGCTTTCACCATCATTAACTCTATTTTCAAATCTTCCTACCTAATGAATAGCTAATTTTTTTTTTCTTTTAAAGAATGGCTCTCTTCATAGGCTATGTTTATACTCATTTGTTGCTTTTTAAAGATTTTATTTGTTTATATGAGAGGTAGAGTTACAGAGAGAGGGAGAGACAGAGAGAAAGGTTTTCCATCCTTTGGTTCAATTCCAAATTGCCACAACAGCTGGAGCTGCGCAGATCTGAAGCTGGGAACCAGGAGCTTCTTCCATGTCTCCCATGCAGGTGCACGGGCCCAAGCACTTGGGCTATCTTCTACTGCTTTCCTGGGTCATGGCAGAGAGCTGGATCAGAAGTGGAGCAGAAGAGACTAGAAGCAGCGCCCATATGGAATGCAGACACTACAGGTGGAGAATTAACCTACTGTGCCACAGCTCCAGCCCCTACACTCATTTTAAAGATAGCACTGTTCATTTAGAAGTTCTTCTATTATTCAGTGTACATACATGATCATTCCCTATTAAATTGTCCGACCTTTTTTGCCAAGCTGCTCTGCTGTTTTGGGTACATAGAATTTCACCCTGAATACACTCATAACCTGACCACAAATTTGGCAGGAAGAACACTAGTGATTGAAGAGCAACATACTTTCTTCCTTATCCTAACATGTACGTAATTATTTTCAACTAGTCAGTAACTTCAGTAGCTTCTTAAGGAAAATGCTGCATTAATTCCTCAAATGCTCTTGAAATTTTATCTCCTTGTAGTAATTTCTGATGATTCTTTTTATTTCTGTGGTGTTTGTTGCTACGTTTTCTTTTTCATCTCTGATTTTATTGATTTGGGTCTTTTCTTTTTTTAGTTAGTTGGGCCAATGGGGTGTCAATTTTGTTTATTTTTTCAAAAAACCAGCTCCTCGTTTGGCTGATTTTTTGGAATTTTTTTTTGGATTCAATCCTGTTGATTTCTTCTCTGATTTTAATTATTTCTCTTCTCCTACTAGATTTGGGTCTGGTTTGCTGTAGGTTTTCTAGATCCTTGAGGTGAATTGAAAGCTCATCTATTTGGTGCCTTTCCAATTTCTTGAAGTAGGCACCTATTGATATAAACTTTCCTCTTAACACTGCTTTTGCTGCGTCCCATAAGTTTTGGTATGTTGTGCTGTTATCCTCATTTACTTCCAGAAAGTTTTTGATTTCTCTTTTAATTTCTTCTATGACCCATTGTTCATTCAGGAGCATGTTGTTCAATCTATCAGAAATGGATAGATTCCTGGACACATGCAACCTACCTAAATTGAACCAGGAAGACATCGAAAACCTAAACAGACCCATAACTGAGATAGAAATTGAAACAGTAATAAAGGCCCTCCCAACAAAGAAAAGCCCAGGACCAGATGGATTCACTGCTGAATTCTACCAGACATTTAAAGAAGAACTAACTCCAATTCTTCTCAAACTATTCAGAAAAATCAAAAAATAGGGAGTCCTCCCAAATTCTTTCTATGAAGCCAGCATCACCTTAATTCCTAAGCTGGAAAAAGATGCAGCATAGAAAGAAAATTACAGACCAATATCCCTGATGAACATAGATGCAAAAATCCTCAATAAAATTCTCACCAATATAATGCAACAACACATCAGAAAGATCATCCACCCAGACCAAGTGGGATTTATCCCTGGTATGCAGGGATGGTTTAATGTGCGCAAAACAATCAATGTGACACACCACATTAACAGACTGCAGAAGAAAAACCATATGATTATCTCAATAGACGCCGAGAAAGCATTTGATAAAATACAACACCCGTTCATGTTGAAAACTCTAAGCAAACTGGGTTTGGAAGGAACATTCCTCAATACAATCAAAGCAATCTATGGAAAACCCACAGCCAACATCCTATTGAACGGGGAAAAGTTGGAAGCATTTCCACTGAGATCTGGTACCAGACAGGGATGCCCACTCTCACCACTGCTATTCAATATAATTCTGGAAGTTCTAGCCAGAGCCCTCAGGCAAGAAAAAGAAATTAAAGGGATAAAAATTGGGAAGGAAGAACTCAAACTATCCCTCTTTGCAGATGATATGATTCTTTATTTAGGGGACCCAAAGAACTCTACTAAGAGACTATTGGAACTCATAGAAGATTTTGGCAAAGTAGCAGGGTATAAAATCAATGCACAAAAATCAACAGCCTTTGTATACACAGACAATGCCATTGCTGAGGAAGAACTTCTAAGATCAATCCCATTCACAATAGCTACAAAAACAATCAAATACCTTGGAATAAACTTAACCAAGGACAGTAAAGATCTCTACGATGAAAATTACAAAACCTTAAAGAAAGAAATAGAAGAGGATACCAAGAAATGGAAAAATCTTCCATGCTCATGGATTGGAAGAATCAATATCATCCAAATGTCCATTCTCCCAAAAGCAATTTATAGATTCAATGCAATACCAATCAAGATACCGAAGACCTTCTTCTCAGATCTGGAAAAAAATGGTGGTGAAATTCATATGGAGACACAGGAGACCTCGAATAGCTAAAGCAATCTTGTACAACAAAAACAAAGCCGGAGGCATCACAATACCAGATTTCAGGACATACTACAGGGCAGTTGTTATCAAAACAGCATGGTACTGGTACAGAAACAGATGGATAGACCAATGGAACAGAATAGAAACGCCAGAAATCAATTCAAACATCTACAGCAAACTCATATTTGATCAAGGATCCAAAACCAATCCTTGGAGTAAGGACAGTCTATTCAATAAATGGTGCTGGGAAAATTGGATTTCCACATGCAGAATCATGAAGCAAGACCCCTACCTTTCACCTTACACAAAAATTCAATCAACATGGATTAAAGACTTAAATCTATGACCTGACACCATCAAATTATTGGAGAGCATTGGAAAAACCCTGCAAGATATAAGTACGGGCAATGACTTCTTGGAAAACACCCCAGAAGCACAGGCAGTCAAAACCAAAATTAACTATTGGGATTGCATCAAATTGAGAAGTTTCTGTACTGCAAAAGAAACAGTCAGGAAAGTGAAGAGGCAACCGAAGAATGGGAAAATATATTTGCAAACTATGCGACTGGTAAAGGGTTGATAACCAGAATCTACAAAGAAATCAAGAAACTCCACAAGATCAAAACAAACAACCCACTTAAGAGATGGGCCAAGGACCTCAATAACATTTTTCAAAAGAGGAAATCCAAATTGCCAACAGACACATGAAAAAAGGTTCAAGATCACTAGCCATCAGGGAAATGCAAATCAAAACCACAATGAGGTTGCACCTCACCCCAGTTAGAATGGCTCACATACAGAAATCTACCAACAATAGATGCTGGCGAGAATGTGGGGAAAAAGGGAGACTAACCCAGTGTTGGTGGGAATGCAAACTGGTCAAGCCACTATGGAAGTCAGTCTGGAGATTCCTCAGAAACCTGAAGATAACCCTACCATTCAACCCAGCCATCCCACTCCTTGGAGTTTACCCAAAGGAAATGAAATTGGCAAACAAACAAGCTGTCTGCACATTAATGTTTATTGCAGCTCAATTCACAATAGCTAAGACCTGGAACCAACCCAAATGCCCATCAACAGTAGACTGGATAAAGAGATTATGGGACATGTACTCTATAGAATACTATACAGCAGTCAAAAACAACAAAACCCAGTCATTTTCAACAAGATGGAGGAATTTGGAAAACATCATGCTGAGTGAATTAAGCCAGTCCCAAAAGGACAAATATCATATGTTCTCCCTGATCGGCGACAACTAACTGAGCACCAAAGGGGAAACGTGTTGAAGTGAAATGTACACTATGAGAAACAGTGACTTGATCAGCTCTTGTCCTGATGGTTGATGTAAATGTAATACTTTATCCATTTTAGTATTTTTTTTTTGTTCTAGTACCATTGGTTGAACTCTGTAATTAACACACAATTATTCTTAGGTGTTTAAATTTTAACTGAAAAGTGATCCCTGTTAGGAATTTGGAAAACATTATGTTGAGTGAAATAAGCCAATCCCAAAGGGACAAATACCACTTGTTCTCCTTGATAGGCGACAACTAACTGAGCACCAAAAAGGAAACCTGTTAAAGTGAAATGAACACTATGAGAAACGGTGACTTGATCAGCCCTCACCCTGACTGTTGATGAGCAGCTTAATATGTTATCCCTCTTAGTATTTTTGTTTGTTTGTTCTACTTAATACTTTTGGTTGAATACTGTAATCAATACACAGTTATTCTTACGTGTTGAAACTTAACTGAAAAATGATTGCTGTTAAATGTAAGAGTGGGAATAAGAGAGGGAAGAGATGTGCAATTCGGGACATGCTCAAGATGACTTACCTCAAACGGTAGAGTTAGAAACATACCAGGGGATTCCAATTCAATCCCATCAAGGTGGCATGTACCAATGCCATCTCACTAGTCCCAGTGATCAATTTCTGTTCACAATTGATCATAATGATAGGACTAAGAACCAAAGGGATCACATAAACAAGACTAGTGTCTGCAAATACTAGCTGATAGAATAAACAAGGGAGAGAATGGTCCAACATGGGAAGTGAGATACACAGCAGACCCATAGAATGGCGGATGTCCTAAACAGCACTCTAGCCTCAGAATTAGCCCTTAAGGCATGTGGATCCAGCTGAAATGCCCATGAGAGTATTTCAGGCATGGAAAGCCAAGACACTCTGGAAAAAAAAAATTAAATGAAAGATCTCCACGAGTGAGATCCCAGTGGAAAGAACGGCTCATCAAAGAAGGAGGTACCTTTCTCTGAAGGGAGGAGAGAACTTCCACTTTGACCATGGCCTTGTCTAAATATGATCAGAGTCGGTGAACTCAGGGGGCTTCCATAGCCTTGGCAGCTCATGACAAGAGCCTAGGGTGATTACTGAGGCCATAAACAAGAGTGTCAATTTGTTAAGTCAACAACAGGAGTCACTGTGCACTTACTTCTCATGTAGGATCTCTGTCCTTAGTGTGCTGTACATTGAGATTTAATGCTATAACGAGTACTCAAACAGTATATTTCACTTTGTGTTTCTATGGGGGTGCAAACTGTTGAAATCTTTACTTAATGTATACTAAACTGATCTTCCGTATATAAAGAGAATCGAAAATGAATCTTGAAGTGAATGGAAGGGGAGAGGGAGTGGGAAAGGGGAGGGTTGCGGGTGGGAGGGACGTTATGGGGGGGAAGCCATTGTAATCCATAAGCTGTACTTTGGAAATTTATATTCATTAAATAAAAGTTAAAAAAAATTTATCTCCTGGAAGAAAGACCAATGTAGGCAAATGACACCTTTTAAAACTGAAATTTCTCTGATTATAATCCAGAATTTCCATAAATGCACTCAGTTGAAAGAAAAAAAAAAAGACAAACATAATTAGTAATATTTAGAAATTCATTTCTAGACACGTTCTTGTACCTAATTCCAAATCTATCTTTACTGTTTGTAGATTTAATTGAAATCCATTTTCTTATGCAAAGTCCACTAATTCTTCAAATAAGTGTTTATAAGTTGCCCTGATAATTCTAGTTATTAAAATACAAATGAGCAGAAAATTTCTAGAATGTTCGGCTCTATTCGGAGCATGACTGATGTATATGAGTATTTGATTAAAAAAAAAGTGCAGATAGCTTTGAAAGTGTCATCAATAGCCAAAGTGTAACATATACTAGTTTTTCTATTAGATTTAGTGACATAGAATTCTCCAATAGTCAAGTCCGTGACCAAGAATAGTCCACCATTTTCTATACTTTGTAGCACTGGAGGAATTTCCATACTGCCAAGTATTTTTTGGTTCAGAACATTGTTGAACTTGTTGAATTTTCTCTTATTCTCTAATGTGGGGAGTTTTTTAAAGGCAAGAACATGGTTATTCAACACTAATTTGACAGCTGTCTTGCTCACAACAAAAAAGGCATTAATCCTTTATGTAATGTAGCTTTCTAACCCTGTAGGTGTATTTTTTTCCCAACGGGAATTTCAATTTTCATTTTTTCAGCATTTCACATTTTCATATTTAAGAGTTATAACTTTGGAAATTTTATGTCCACAGGTTTTAGACTTTAAGGTTTTTGATTTTGGGGCATTTAAAATTCATATGCTAGCATTTAATATTTGTCTTTTATGATTATGATTGGCCTTTATCATGTAATTTGGGATAAAACCACCTTTCACCCACCTAGTATAATCATTTCCTGAAGTCAGCATTGACACTGGTAGTCTTTTCTCACATATTGAAGGGGAGAAGAAGATTTACCTCCAATGTGAATCACACTAAGAGCACCATGACATTGAACTGGTGATTGTTTTTCAGTTGGTCATGAGTAAAAGGTAACCCTATCTCTCAATTAGCTTTGCATGGTTCTCTGAGAATTGTGATAGAGTAAATGTCTGCTCTATAAAATGAAGTCTTTTAGTTAGCAACCAGGTAGCAGTTTAAAAAGAAGCCTATCTTTTTCTCCTGGTTTGTTAATCAAAGATTATCTTGATCAGCAGGATACACATTAAAAGAAAATAAAAAAAAGAAGACAGAGAAGAGAAAATATAAATATAGAAGATGTAATCATAATAATAAAATAATTAAAATTAAAATGTATTCATTTAACAAAATTGTCATAATGCTATGTAATCAAAATATAGTTTATTTTAAAAAAGAAAGGATATTTAAAAGATCCACAACTCTACTTAATCTCCAGGAAAAAGAAAAAAACCCAGAGATATTTAGGGATGTGATATTGAGAAGATAATTCTAAAACAACATTATTTTCACCTGCATAGCTGAATATATAAAATATAAAAGGCGACAGCCCACCTGAGGGAGACTCTAGCCCTCTGTCTAAGCTGTAAGTGCTACCTGAAAAGTGAAGACATTAGCTAGCACCCTACAGAGCACATTCTGTAACAAATAGCTTGATACCCCTTTATCTTGTCACACAACACTGACACTCTTCACAATAATTTGAAAATATGCTTCTCCATTTTGTATACAGGCAAAGCTCCCACTAGTGTCTGTGTTAGGACAATGTCAAGTCTGCTGTGTGTTAAGCAGGAGAGCACTGGTCACCCAGGTGGCTCTCTCTTTCCAATTGTTGGATCAGCCCTCATTATTCAAGGCAATTTTTAAAAGGTAAAATGCAAAACATCTAACAGCTTGAGAAGAGAGTAGAGTCCTTGGAATAGGTAGTTCCTCACTCCACTGCTTGTAAGATGAGTAGAAATTATTAAAATGTCCTCTGCACACTTTACTGCACATCCATGCTAAATATATGTCTCTCTGTGTTAAATATATATGCAATTACATAGTGATTAAAATCATAATTTTAGCCTTCATTTTTAAATTTATAAACTTCCAATTATTATCTTATTTTTATCCCATCATTCAATATTCAAAAGTCGCACTTACTATGTGTCAGGAGATAAGTTGGCCAAGCAAAGTACCAGGCAAGACGCAAAGTTTTATGTTGATCATTTACAATGCACAGTGCTTGGTTTCAGCGCTAAATATCCAAAAACATCCCTGATGCTACTGACTCAATCTCTGCTATTTATTCCCAAAGTGCTCTGTGCCCAGGAGACTGAGACACACAGGCATGCATGCATCAACAGGCTTGTTGGGCCTTTGGTTTGTGTGTTAGGTTTAGACAATAAGCAGCAACAGAAGATCACTGGTTGAGAGGACATTGAAACTGTTTTACACTCATTTTCCATTAGCTCCCTCCTGCAGGCTGTGACCTACTACCTATGCCATACTCTGTCAGGTAGTATCTCCTCTAGATGCTAGAAACTGATCCATTCTCTCCTTTCTTCATGCATATGGTTGCAATGGCCACCCACTGGTCCCAGCTCTGGAATGCTGCATTATTCCTTGTTGGTTTCCCTAAATACACTTACCAACATCTCCTGAAAGTGCTAATTTGAATATCTCATCTGTTTTCTCTCAGAATCCTTTTTTAAAGATTTATTTATTTATTTGAGAGGTAGAGTTACAGGCAGAGAGATGGAGAAACAAAGAGAAAGGTCTTGCATCCACTGACTTACTCTCTAAATGACTGCAATGGCCAGAGGTAAGCAGATCCAGACCCAGGAAATAGGAGCTTCCTCTGGGTCTCCCAAATGCATGTGGGGGCCCAAGCACTTGGGTTATCTTCCACTGCCTTCCCAGGCCATAAGCTGAAAGCTGGATAGGAAGAGAAGTCAGGACACAAACCAGAGCCCATATTGAATGCCAACACCACAGGTGGAGGCTTAGCCTACTATGCCACAGTGCTGGCCTTATCTTTCTGTATCTTGACTAACACAATGGATTTTAAATTTCTTGAAAACGAGTGTTCAGAAATAATAATATTGAAAATACTTTTAAGTGGTCAATTTGGGCATGAATATCAATTCATGCTCAAATTTATGGCAAAATTTGACAATGCTGGAATAAATAATTGTTAAGCAAATTTTACAGTATGGCTATTCTGTTACACAGGCTATTATTTGACAGATCAATCTTGAATTTTATATCACAGTTATCCACAATTCCTTATTTACATTTGCATTAAGCAGAAAGATATGACTATAATAAATATATGCACACTGAATTACAGGGCATCTGGCTATTTAAAAGAAATGTTATTGGATCTAAAGGGAGGCATAGACTCCCATACAGTAATAATGGGAGACTTCAATATCCCACTTTCAGGAATGGACAGATCAACCAGACAGAAAATCAGCAAAGAAACAGCAGTTAGTTGAAACTACAGACCAAATAGCCTAATAGATATCTACAGAACTTTTTATCCTATAGTTGCAGGATACACATTCTTTTCACCAGTGCATTGTACTTTCTCTAGGTTAGAGCATATGGTAGGCCATAAAGCAAGTCTCAGCAAATTCAGAAGAATCAAAATCATACTATCCATCTTCTCTGACCACAACCAAGTGAAGCTGGAAATCAACAACTTAAGAATCTCTAGAAAATATTAAAACACACAGAGACTGAACAACAAGCAGCTGAATGAACAGTGGGTCATAGAAGAAATCAAAAGAGAAACAGCAACAAAAAAACTGCTGAGGAACAGTTTATTTTCTTTTCATACTATTTGTTGACCTCTTTATTTGTTAAAGAGTTGATCTTCTGTGTTTAAAGTTAATTGAGAATAAATCTTAGTAAAACATAGGAATGGGGGGACAGCGCTGTGGCATAGTGGGTAGAGCCACCACCTGCAGTGCCTGCATTCCCAAATGGGTGCTGGTTCGAGTCCCAGATGCTTCACTTCTGATCCAGCTCTCTGCTATAGCCTGGGAAAGCTGTTGAAAATGGCCTAAGGCCTTGGGCCCCTGTACCCTTGTGGGAGACCCGGAAGAAGCTCCTGGTTCCTGGCTTCAGATCAGTGCAGCTCTGGCCATTGCGGCCAGTTGGGGAGTGAAACAGCTGATGGGAGATCTCTCTCTTTTTGTCTCTCTGCCTCTCCTTCTCTCTGTGTGTAACTCTGACTTTCAAATAAATAAATACATCTTTTTAAAAAATAAGAATGGGAATAGGAGAGGGAGGAGGATGCAGGGTGGGGTGGGTAAGTGAAAAGAATCATTATCACTGTGTTCCTAAATTAGTATTTATGAAATGCATAAATTTTGTATACCTTAAATAAATAAAAGGATTCTAGGAAAAATTTTTAAAAAATAAAATGAAAAAGGAAATACAAATTGTTGATCAGTCTGAAAACAGCTAGAACTCCCATTTCATTTATGTTAGGTAAAATAATTTTCCCCCTTGATGTGAATAAATTCTTATATATTTGTATGGGATTTCAATTTCATAATCTTTTCAAAGTAACTTAATGAAGACTTGACCTGAGAAAAGTAATATATACTCAAAATCTATTATATGAATATATTGGTAATATTACTTTCATTAAAATTTTTTGCACTACACAGAATTATAGCAACATAAGAATATGAGAAGAAATTATCTTGATTCAATAAAATTGATTATTTAATTTAGGTCATTACACATTATTATGTTCTTATATTGCATACAATATTATTTTGCATTTTAGAGATATTTTGTTTAATTAGTTTAATACAATTTCTTGAAAGTAAAAAACACATAAGAGGGAGGTTAAGAGTAGTACCTGAACAAGTATAATTATTACATTATTTACAGTAAACTTCAAATATATTCTTACTAAGTAAAATCAAATCTAAAAATACATACACATGTTTGGAAAATATAAGAGGATTAATACAGGCCAGTAAGCATCAGGCAAATAAGAAGTTAATAGAGATTTACGATATCAGCATAATTTTTGGCTGAAGTTATGAAGAATGCTCTACTGTAACAGGAATAAATGCTCAGGAAATTTCAAAATACTAACTTGTATTTGATGTATGTTCATTTAATTAAAGAAGCAAGATACATTTGTCAGAGTGAATGTAAAAATTTTTATCTCATCTTCCCTGAAATAGTACAAGTTATGCAATCAAAACTCCAGAAATAGGCCAAGAAACAGAAAAATCTCATCATATTCTTGATGAAACACAGAATTACAAAAATGACAGTTGTAAAATATTGAAATTTATATGTATTCTTTGTACCAATAGAGTAGATTAACTCTACTATATATGTATAGAATAATATAGATATAGTCAGATATAAATAGATAATTTATTAGATAAACACACAGAAATAAGGAGATGCATATGATGAGTAATATTTCCTACTGAAGCGCTCTGCTTCTGAGGATATTTAGCATTCTTTTACTATTAAGGAATGGAAGAGTTGATACCATTAAATAAAAATTGGCAGCTGTGAGTTCAACATCTCAACATGAACCTAGACACCTTTTTTTCTGATGCCACAATTTGCCCTTGACAGATATGTATAAGATATGAAGTACTACTGTGGCACTGAATAAAGAAATCTCTTCCAGGTACCTATACCTCTTGCCAATGTATCTCACTAAGAATCATCAGGGATAGAAGTACTCTTTCTTTATGGAATGTGAAAAGTATCATTGTGAAAACAATGAAAACAAAGAAACCTGTAAACTGCTTCAATTCTGGGATTTCTTTTATTGTTTTCTGCTCCCTCCCAAGGTGTGCATTAGCAGGAAACTGGAGTCAGGAGCCAGATGCAGGCATTGAACCCAGCTACTACAATGCAGAACATGGGCATCTTATATTGTGCATTAACTCCTAGACCTAACAGCCTCCCCCAAATACCTTACTTTTAAGGAATTAACCTTCATTACTCTTTTCCTTTGAATTTTTCACTTCTGTATCTTTTTTTCATAAATTCTTCCATATTCTTTGTTAAAGATTGGTTTAATTAATTGAAACATAGAGTTACAGAGAGAAAGAGAGAGTGGGAAGAGAGAGAGAGAGAGAGTATCTTACATCTGATGCATCTGATGATTTACTCCCCCAATGGTGGTGATGGCTAGATCTGGTCCAGGCCAAAACCATGAGCCTGTAGTTCAATCTGGGTCTTCCACATGGGTGGCAAGGGACAGTATTTGGACCACATTCTGCCATTTTCCAAGGCCATTAGCAGGGAGCTGGATCAGAAGTGGAGCAGCCAGGACTTGAACTGGTTCCCATATGAGATGTCAGCATCGCAGGCACAGCCTAGCCAGCTGTACCACAGTGCTGACCCTGATTCTCCCCTTCTGAAGTTTAAATCATATTTGTCTACAACAAATACTTGTACGTTTTGCCCTGTCTTTAATGTCTTGTCAACCTTAAATTCGTTTCTTGTAAAAACACATGATGCAGGTATTTAATTTTAACTTTCCCCAGATGAGTAATTAATTGACACTTCACTATTGACACCATGGTTCACTTATTTGTAATGTTATCCTCACCATGTACCACATGCTTACATCAACACGAGTGGGTTTCCAGGTTCTATTCCATTCAGTTTTTGTCTGTAGTCACTGAAAATTATCCATCAAAGAAAAGTCCATGCTCTGAACAACACACATACTTGGTAGGGGTAAATATGTCCTACTTTGAAGAGAGAACCAGCCCACTCTCAACACTAACACAGAGAAGGACCTGTACATTAAACTCCACACCACTTGGTTCTTCCCACTGACAGTAGCCAGAGTTTCTGCATCATATTCAAGTCTAGTAGTGGGTAATCATCTGGAATCTTGCCTCTCCCATGAATATCTGCCAGGAAATTTGGGCCCAGCCTGGTGCATGATTTGGGGACACTGTCTCGACATTCCAGTTCTGCTTAGCACAGCACACAGTGCACTCGCTGGGGCCTTGGCCTGGGCTCTCCTTGCCCCACCTAACACAATACACTGTGAATTTGCTCAGGGCTTTTGCCTAGCGTAGTACTCAGAGCTCCATCTCCTTCCACAGGATGGGCCAAGATTCTACACCCCCGCAATCATCCTGTCCTGTTGCTTGCTAAGGCTCTGGCCTGGGTCTCCTACACTTCACTCATGTCCATCAAGAAGCACATGAAGAGTAGCACAGGACTGCTCGTTCTGATGCCTCACAGCCAAAGTCACTCTCATGGATCCAGCCATTTCCTCAGACAATGTCTCTAAGACCTACTTCCTCCACTCAGCATTAACACTACTATTGGGGTTTTGGAGTTGAGCAATGATTTGGAGTCTATGAGACCATCCTGCTCCTGAGAACCAGTGATGATATAACAGCTCCAGGTATTGATTTGGGAATGGCTGGGAGTCTGTATGCCAGGCCCATGCACAGTACTGCAGGACCTGCTCCCAGTTCTTAAGAAGCTCCTGACTCCAGTTCCTCCCTAGGCAACACAATTGAGGAATGGCATGGCAGGGATCCAAGCAATGGCCCTGAACCACAGGAGCAATGAGATTCCCATTCCTGCTATCATCATGCACACACATACACACATGTATATGAAGAAGGAAAGAGAGAATATATACATATATATACCAAAAGCTGTGTTAACAGGAGAATTTGAAGCCTGGAGCTGGGAACTAAATCCAGGCCTCCCATGTGAGTGGCAGGAACCCAGACACTTGAGCAATATATCACCACTGCCTCCTTGGTTCTATGTTGCAGGGAAACAGGAGTCAGGAGTTGGAGTCAAAAACTGAACGCAGGCATTCTGATGTAAGTACAGGCATCTTAACTGCTGGGCAGTTGGCCATCCTCTAGCTGTTCTTAATGTTCTGCAAATTGGTAAGATATTTCTGTTCATAGTTATTTACATTTATACAGTTTTGTTTTCATGCCCCTTTGATATGATGATTCTGTTGAATCTAATGTCTCTAATATTTTGAGAGAATTATCAGTCATTTTCAAATAAAGTTTTAGTGCTATGCTTTTTATTTTCTGGTACTAGAAGTCCAGGCAGTATATTATTTTATTCTCTTTTTCTCTTACCTTCTTTTCATGTTTTTATTTCCTTTATCTCTCTGTGGCAAGATGTGAATAATTTTTTTTTCAAATTATCTCTTCTTTGTCCCAGTTTGTTATTTTGATGTTTCTGTTATCTGACTCTGTTTCACCGAGTGACACTTGTTTTGTAGAAGTTCTATTTCTGGGAGCCGGCACCGTGGCTCACTTGGTTAATCCTCCACCTTGCAGCGCCAGCATCCCATATAGGCGCCAGATTGTGTCCCGGTTGCTCCTCTTCCAGTCCAGCTCTCTGCTGTGGCCCGGGGAAGGCAGTGGAGGATGGCCCAAGTGCTTGGGCCCTGCACACGCATGGGAGACCAGGAGGAAGCACCTGGCTCCTGGCTTCGGATCAGCACAGCGCCAGCTGTAGCGGCCATTTGAAGGGTGAACCAATGGAAGGAAGAACATTCTCTCTGTCTCTCTCTCACTGTCTACAACTCTACCTGTCAAATAAATTAAAAAAAGAAGTTCTATTTCTTCCCTCTTCGCAATGTTTTCCTAGTGTCTTCGTTTTCTCGAGATAAACCGTCCCATATATTCTAAATCTTACACATCATTTCCAGAACAATTTTACATTTGCTTCAGCCAAGAAGCAGCAGTCATTGAGCTTATATTCATATTGCTGCTTATTTTTTAATTTGGATCCAGGTAAATAGTTTAAAATTAAGAAATGCAGGACTGGCGCTGTGGCGTAGCAGGGAAGTTGGCCTACTGCAGTGCCAACATCCCATATGGGTGCCAATTTGAGTTCCAGCAGCTCCACTTCTGATCCAACTCTCTGTTATGGCCTGGGAAAACAGTATGAGATGGCCCAAGTCCTTGGGCCCCTACACCCGTGTGGGAGACCTGGAAGAGGTTCCAGAATACTGGCTTCTGGCTTCATATTGGTGCAGCTCTGACAATTACAGCCAATTGGAGAGTGAACCAGCGGATGGAAGACTCTCTCTCTCTCTCTCTTTCCTCTCCTTCTCTCTCTGTGTATTTCTGCCTTTCAAATAAAATAAATAAATCTTTAAAAAAAATTAAGGGATGCATGAGCATAGATTCTCATGGGACAATGTTTTCTTGCCACCATAATATGTCATAATTTTCTTATATAGTGATTATAGTTTTTCTAGCCCTCTCTTTTAGGATCCCTGCAGATTCATGATGGTCCAAATTGTACGCAAGGGCTTCAGTTACATTATCTTATATTTTGGTAACTTCACATACCCTCTCTTTCCTTGCTTTGCTGGAATCTAAAAATCCAAGACTGTATTCCTAGCTAGGTTAAGGCTACCTATCCCTACCCCACCACCATGGGGCAGTATTCACAGCAACTCATGAATTTATACTTTGAATTTCAGTTTCTTTTGTGGCTGTCAAATATTTACTTAAGTCAGTTTATACGATTAAAGTAATTTAATCTTTTGTTTTATATAAGCTGAGAGAAATGTCATTTTTTATCACCTGCTGTGCTTTTGTTTTCATTTGTTTTTCACTAATTTCCCCAGAGTTGTGGATTGTCCTTCCCGAGGTATTGTACTCACAGAGGCCATACACAGATGCACATCCAGCTCCTGAGAGTGCCGTTTGGGATGAATGCATAGTCATAAGTTCTCTTTAGAAAGTGGAAGCGTCGCTCCTTTTAAGAGATGCAAAAAGGAAGCTTTTCCCTTCAATAATTGGCATGAATAAGCAAGGAGTATTATGGTCACTTTCAGAACAGAGAATCAGTCAATCAACCCACACACTTATTGAGTGCTTGACTTCAAATAAATCCCAACTTTAGGAAGAGTGTTCATGAATTCCCAATACATCACCGCTTTTACAATTTGTGTTCAAATTTATAGGCCAAAAGTGTTTTTACAAATGGCATTTTATATGAATATGTTAACTATTTTTCATTTGGTTTGTGTGAACTTATATGATATTCAGTCAAGATACAAAATTAACAAAACATTTTGATTTGGGGACTATTATTCACCAAGCCACACATCAGAAATAGAATAAATTACAGTCTTTGAGGGGTTAAATTACACTGTTTGCCTTCATTCAGCAAAAGGAAATTAAATCTGACTATGTGGTGTGGGTCATACTAAAATATAAATAGCTTTTAAAATAACTGCTAACAAGCAAATTAGCTACCGTACAGAATGGCAGCAGATCAATAGTGACAGTAAAACTACAGAGTTCTTGCTGATCTCATATTGTCTGTGAATGCAAACTGTAAAAGAGGTCCCCACAGGCCTCCAACAATAACCTACAAAGAATGAGACACAAAGGGTATCGAGCATAAAGATAGTTCAATTTCCCAAGACAGCCAGCTCTTGTCACATCAAACCACCTATTAGTCACAAACTCATACAACTAAGAATTCTCTGGCCTCCTGAGATTGCCTGTCATCTTGAAGGAGATAATACCATTGAAAGGCACTGGTTTCTTCTGTAACATGCTTAGTTTATTGTTTTCAATAGATCAAGCTATTTATGATGTGACTATCACATATAAATAAGGCGCTATACTGTTAGAAAGAAAAGGACATTAATGTGCTAGTAAAATGAAAAGAAAAGGTAAACAAATAAATGTGACAATAAAGCAATATACCAAAAGCACATGCATCTTCTTATTATTATAGATCTTCATATTATTTAGAATTATCCAAAAAGGTATTAATCAAGCAATAAAATAAAATGCTGTAAGGAATTTTGAAGTTTAAAGCTTACAGAGTGAGTAAATTCTATCTGATTTGCTCTCCTTATTTGATGTTATGAAAAAATGAGCCTTACAGAATTCAAATAAGGTAAATATGGTAACACAGTGGTTACCAATTATAGAGAACAGTACTCTCAAGTCATTGTTTGAACATCCCTTACAACTATTTTAAAAACATTTTTTTTGTTTTTAACTGACATATAAAAAATTACACATATTATTGGGACACCATGTGATATATCAATACATATAAATATTGTGTACTGTCCAACCAGGTAAACTTATCTATCTCCTCAAACATCAATCATTTATATATGATGGATACATTCAAAATACTTTCTTCCATTTTTCTTTCCTTTAGAAAAGCATACAGAACATTATCATTATTTATAACCACCCTGCTGTGCAAAAGAACATCAGAACTTATATCTAATTATAATTCAGTACTTGTTAAACAATTTTTTTTATTTATTTGACAGGTAGAGTTAGAGACAGTGAAAGAGAAAAAAGTCTTTCTTCTGTTAGTTCACTCCCCCAAATGACTGCCACGGCTGGCACTACACTGATCCGAAGCCAGGAACCAGGTGCTTCTTCCCAGTCTCCCACACGGATGCAGGGCCCAAGCACTTGGGCCATCCTCCTCTGCCCTCCCAGGACACAGCAGAGAGCTGGACTGGAAGAGGAGCAACCGGGACTAGAACCCGGCGCCCATATGGGATGCCAGCACTGCAAGGCGGAGGATTAACCAAGTGAGCCACGGCGCCGGCCCCTTGTCAAACAACTTTTGTCTATGCTTCCCAACCCCCACTATGTCCTGCCTCTGATAACCCCCATTCTACTCTCACAACTTGAATGACATCAACTTTTTTAAGATTCTGTATACAGTGAAATCACAGGGCACTTGCCTTCCTGGCCCTGACTTGTTTCACTTAACATAATGACCTCTGCTTCCACTTGCATCTGTATTGTTGCAAATGACAAGATTTCATCTTCTTGATGGCTAAATATCATTCTATTGTGCTTATGAACCATATTTTCTTAATCCATTCATCAGTTGAATGAACTATTTAATATGCACATAGAACTGAAACATCTATAATATAATGATATTTTCATGCAGGCGGTCAATATGATGCAACAGGTGTCGCTCCCCCTCTTCGTGGAGGAACGACACAGGACCCTGCGCTGTTCTTTCGTCTGCTCGGCCCTCCCCGGGTTTGCTGCTGGTTCTTCCCGGGTTGGCGTCCCTCCACCTCCGTGGAGGGGCGGGCCCCCAGCCACTTTCCCCACTTCCGCAGGGGAGCGGCACACCGCTGGCCGGCTCTCTCAGGGGCTGCACAGGTGTTCTCTCAGATGTTCCCCTTAGATGTTCCTGGTGCATGTTGTCTCTCTCCTCCTTTATAGTCCTCTTCCACCAATCCCAACTCTGCTACCCACACGCCGAGTATGCTGCTCTCCTCCAATCAGGAGCAGGTCCTACAGTTTATTGGTTGAACTGGAGGCAGCTGGGTAGAAGTTGTTACTCCCTTCTCAACGCCATATTGTGGGAGAGCAGATGCATAGAATAAGTCTTAATTCCAGTAACTTAGTCTAGTCCGAGTTGCTCCCCACAACAGGAAAAGCAACAAACTTGTTTGTGAGTCACCATCATTCCAAATGACTTCTGAGTAGCTGTGGTGTGCCAGGTTCTAAGCCAATCAAAAAGTTCTGAAGAACTTTCCCCAAAATTATGTAAACTAATTGGCAGAATGCAGATAAGTATTTCAATTGGAAAATAATGATGGCAGTATAAAGAAGGTACTCTTCGAGTATAGAGAAAGGGCAACTAAATTATACATTGTTGGGGACAAGTTACAGAAAGCCTTTCTAAAGCAGAAAATTCTTGAGTTAAATTTGAAAAATATCAGGAGAGAGACAGATGGACATAAAAAGAGCTAAAAGGGCTGGTGCAGTGGTGTAGCATGTAAAACCACCACCTGCAGTGCCAGCATCTCATATAGGCACTGGTTCAAGCCCCGGCTGCTCCACTTCTGAACCAGCTCTCTGCTATGGCCTGGGAAAGCAACAAAAGATGGCCCAAGTTCTTGGGTCCCTGCACCTGCACAGGAGACCTGGAGGAAGGTCCTGGCTTCTGGTTTTGGATCGGTGCTGCTCTGGCCGTAGCGGCCAACTGGGGAGTGAACCAATGTATGGAAGACCTCTCTCTCTCTCTCTCTCTCTCTGTGCCTCTCCTTCTCTCTCTGTATAATTCTAACTTTCAAATAAATAAAAAATAAATATTTTTAAAAAAGAACTAAGAGTATTCCAGCAGAAGAAAACTGTAATGCAATGATGGAGAAACTATGGCAGTAAGACAAGGCATGATGGCAGCAAGTGTGTAGATAATTAAGAACATTGTGAGTTTGGCTTAGTATTTTTTGGATTATTTTTCTCTATATAATGGAAGTAATTGAATATTTTCAGTAAGAGGATGATCACTCTGTAGGAAGTGTGGAGGTTAGACTGAAAGTCCAAGCAGAGAGAAACTAGGAAAGGTTGATGGAAGAGGCCTGAATGATTGGAGAAACAGGAGGCAGATAAGCAAGATTGGCATTAGTGAAGGCAAAGAAGTTTTTCAAAAGAAAAATTAAAGACATCAGTGCTGTAGAAAGGTCAGGCCAAAAATGTAAAATAAGTTATTTTAATCCAAAAACCATTGGTGACCTTAATAAGAAGAATTGTAGCAGAGTCTTTGAGTGAAAATGATTAAATTAAATGATAAATAACAGGTGAGAAAATGGGGATAGCATGTAGAGCCCACATTTCTAATCTGCTTATCTGTGAATTTGTATTATAATAATAATAACTACCATATAGTTAATTCTTTTGAGTACTTATTGTGTGCCAAATTCCATGCCACATGCTTTGTACTAATTAAGCTATAGAAGTATTAAAATATAGCATAAACATTATAATTTTCACTCTATGGTGATAAAGCTGAGGCCTTCACAGATAAAGTAATGTGTCTGAATTTCCATAGTTAAGAAGGCTAATAACTCAGATACTCTTAACCACTGTTTTGAAGTCCACAAACAGATGGAGAGATTTAGAATCAGAAATAAGGAGGAACATCGGATCAAGAAGACACTATTCTTTAATACACCAAAGGTGAAACCAACTAGATTTTTTTACTAATGAAAAGGACCAGGGTCAACATAAAAACTTAAAAATAAAGTTAAAAACAAAAGGTAATCTACAGAAGTGAAATTGACTCTTTGAGATGTGATGATTTTGAACAGTCCTTGTCTCAACTGTGGAGGAACAGGTTTTCTTTGTTTGTTTGTTTAATCTTCACACTACTTGTTGAACTATTTAATTGGTGTAGGGTTAATCGTATGTGTATAAACTGAAAATAGATCTTTGTAAAAGATAAGAGTGGGAATAGGAAAGGAAGGAGTAAGAGAGGTGGGAGTGTGGTGGAGAGGGAGGGTAGGATGGGAAGAATCACTAAATTAGCATATATAAAATGCATGAAGTCTATATACCTTAAATAAAAGATTTCTAGGTTAAAAAAAAAAAGGAAGAAGATGATTCTTAGGAAATACCAGAAGTCATAGGGCCTATTATATTGGTAGGGGAACCATTTGTGTGGGCTGAGAATGATTAGTGATTCAAAATGCTTTTTATGTTAAAACTTCAGGTTTCTCTTAATTTAAAAAAAAAGAGGGACCATATTGATGTACTGATTTCATGTTGATTACATAAGGAGAGATAAAAATTAGAGAATTTAAAGAATTTAAACTGAATTGTATAAGCAAAGGTAAGGGTACAATTAAATTATGAATTTTTATTTGAAGTTAACTTTACTAATGAAAAGAGAAAGTTAGATGTAATTCTTTGATCTCAGTGTGCAGGCTTCTTGGTTGTGTGACACCTGTTGTTCAATTCATATTGGCCTAAATATTGCAAAGATATTTATTGAGCCCTATAATGTAGAGAAGTGAAGATTCTCTTATGTCTTAATGTGAAGATTAAGACTTTCTAACATTAGGATGTGATTTTTACAGTGTCAGTGAAACTGAACTGCAAACATTCAGAGGTAGGGGAACAGAGAGCGGGCCAGAGTAGCTTGAAAGTCCCTGTGGCTTGTGGGCTGCTCTCTGTCTCATGTCTCATTGGAAGAAGTGGTTCTGGGTGGAAATGGAACCTGTGCTGGTTGTGCACTACATTCTCCTAATGTCCTCTGTGTGACAACCACCTTCTGACAGCTCTGCAGTCCTGTTCTTGTCCCATAGGATCTGAGTCAGCCATGTCGCTTATTTTAAGATTAAATACAAACGAGGTTGCACTGAAACAATTAGACAGCATTGCAGGATGTAGATTTTTTAATTTTGAACATTATCACTTTTGTATTATTCGGAGACTCCGTCTGACCTTTTGGTAATATTTGAGAGGATGAGGAGAAAGATGCCAACTATAAAACTTCTTTGTCACAGCAGTATATGCAACCTAGTGAATAATTTTAGGCAATTTAAATTTTAACTTTGAAAAAGACTTGTTTCTACCTATATGCATTAATTAGATATTATTTATCTGTTAAATTTAAGAGAACTGACAGATCTTTTGTGTAATTAGTGTTTTCTTTTTGTTAAAAAACCTATACTGAAATACTAACTCATGAAATATGTTTTTGCAGTAGCCTGTATTTACAGAGTCATTGCAAAAATGTTAGCTCTTTCATTTTGTTGGTGATAATTACAAATGAATAAAAAGTACTTATTCTTCTTTTTTAAAAAAATAAACTGAACTGTGCAGCTCCTCAGTGGTTGTAGCAGCAGTCTGGGGGCACCTGTGCATCCATATTGGCATACTACAGAGCACTCTCAAATTGAGGAGCTTCCCTAGTAACGCGCCCTACACTGCCCACTATGCCCCCATGGTTCCTGCCTAACCTGTCTACAATTGCCCAGAAACTTTTCTCTTCCCCTTTTTGGATTCGTTCTCTAGAACACGCCTTCCAGACACTATTCTACCTCTCCAAGCACGTCTTGAACATCCCAACATCTTGCCTGTACCTGAAGAGCTGCACGTCTCCTGCCTTTTGTCACACAGAAGGTGTTGTGTTAATCTTCTCTTAACAGTAGAGATGAGGCCTCATTTTCAAAGATACTTTTGCTTCCTGTTTCCTAGAGCATATATTTGGAATAAATATCTCTGGAATGAATCTTTGGAATAAACAGCAACCAATCAAAACTGAATTGTAGTCCTTCTTCTATTGCAATTTGAGCACAGGACTTGAAACAGTAATTTAATTCAACTGAGCTTCGATTTCCTCATTTGTGAAATGAGAATAATAACAACTGGTAACCAGGTTGTTTGGGGTTAAGTTAGGCATTGTATGTAGAAATGTGTGAACTGTGAAGACTGTTAATATTTTGTCTTGTAATCTTCAGGTCTCTGTTTTCCTATGATAGCTTTTTATTTATGTTTTCACTGATTGTTCACTACTCATTTAAAAAACATATCCCCATGTTTTGCTTCAATTTTTCATTTTCTCTTTTTCCACATATAATCTTCTAACTTCTAGAATAAAGTGCCCAAATAGCCAGCCTCCACACCTGTCCCATTTTCATATCTACCACGCCATCAAACTTCCATGGACCTCAGCAAAAGGCAGGCTACATAAGAGGTGTTTGTTGGATTAATGAATGAGTAAAGAACAAGTGTTTACAAGTTCATTTTATAAACACTTCAGTAAACTATATCTTGATTATAAAATCAATAAGCTAAGCCACACATTTGGTTTATACAAATGAAAACACAAAATGGCTTATTATATCAATATCTGTAAATTTAGATGTCAGCAATGGCAGAACAAAGATCATCACCATAACGGCCCAGCATTTTACACTTTACTAGTTACATTGATTTGCTTCAGAGTGCAGGTTAGCACTGCCTCTGAGCGAGACATTAAGGACGTTACTGAGAGGAGACCACAGGAAAGGGAAAAGAGAGGCTTGTTGCTCCACCTTTCACAGAGTAATTGTCATTCCTCTTTCATTCATATTATTTGTCAAAGTGGAGCAAGCATTTGAAGAGCCATTCAGGGTTTCTGAGGCATCCATGGTCCACATTCACATTCCTCCTGATCTACCCAGAAGGGTATTGTTCCAGCATACATCTGTGCAAGAATTTCTTATTCCTGGATCTAGTTCTGTACACATTAGCATATGCAGTGATTCGAGAATGGCCAGAAATTCTCTTCCTTTACCGATAGCCCTTCCATTAATTAACTTGACAAAATAAGATAACATATGAGTTATCCTCATAAGAAAACAGTAAAAATGCAATTTGGTTGATAGAATCATTTACAAATTCAGTAGTGAATGCCAATCTGGAGCTCACACAATCTAACAGGGTAGACAGGAGAGACACTCTGAAAAAATTAAATGACAATTTTCAGTAGTGTATAATCATAGGAAAAGGGAGGACTATATATATTAGTCCAGGAAATATGGTCACTGTAGCTGTAGGAAACGAAGAAAAGGGGGATACCAAAGCATACTCTGTCAGTCCAGGGCAATTCCATGAAGGATGCAAAACTTGCGCACAGGGCAGCATTTGAGTAGGTCGCAGGTATGCGAAAGATAGGAGACACCCCCTGTGGGTTTGTGTACTGTTTGGGATGAGCTCAGTATGGAGTATAGCCAGGGTCAAAGATACATTCTGAAATAATAAAAAATGGTGCTAAATAGATAGACAAATTTTGAAAAACCTAGCACAAAGAACCTTGCATGGCATAGACAAGGGAATAGAAGCTTTTTAATTGGATAATAAATGTCAAAACTCAGTAAGTAGATTTAATGCTTGTGTGTACGGGATTAAGAGGAAGAACTTCAGAAGCTGACAGATAATAACAAAACTTCAAACCAAGATATTTTTAGAATTTCCTAAAAAAAATGTTATTCCTTGAAGTCACTATACCTATAAAATTACCAAGTTTGTGTTGTAAATATAATTTTATCCTGCTACAAGAAGAAGTAATTATGGTTTGAATATGCTTTATACAGTAAGACATACTCAACATTTCTTCTGTTCAGATTTAACAGGTAGAAGGCAAGCTTCCTGAAGTTAATTAGCTGGCTTTGTTCATTGCTATAACCCCACTAACCCTAATTGTGCTAGGCATATGACAGTTACTCAATTAATACATTTTGGTTTTATATTCTATTGAGGTGAATATTATTATTAATGTTCTACCCATACAAAAACTAAGTTTTACAGTGTTTCAATGAATGCCTACTCTACGCTAAAATTTATCATCTTTATTTGGAAGAGTAAATGAGTGACAGAGATAGAGTTAGGATCTAGCAACCTAGATCTGCCATAGCTCAGGACACAAATAAAGACATGATTCATTATAGGCTATGTGTCTTTATGTGGGGGAGAAAAAACCAATTTCTCCTTCTTGGTCATATCTTTCTCAAAGAAACGTGGCCCAGGAAAAACTGTGAAGGACAATTTATGTGTTTTGAGACTGTCAAATGGAAATGGGTTTCCCTCCTTTCTCCTGGTCTCTGCTGGGTTGTTTAGGCAGGGGTCAGGGGATGGATTTGGGAGCTGCTTAGATTCTCAAACAGAAGGGAACGAAGTGAATGTCCTTGCCTTGTCACAGTCCAGGATTCAGACAAAAAGTTTTCATGTGTTGTACGTTGGTCATTAGACTTTTGCTTTAGAGCTGCCAACAGTGCTTCTTTTTTGTCTCTTTTTTATTTCTACAATAGCAGAATAAATCAGAAATTTTTTGATATTATGACTTGCTAACATTTTCTACTATGAAAACAAATGCATACTCAATGCAAAACCTTAAAAAGATAAATTCACCATTGTGTTACAGGTGTGTGTGTGTAATAGAGACAGGGACACTTTTCAACATTTTAATTTAGTGTGTAGTTTTTCATTTACAGCCCACTTTTCTGCCCTACAACTGCATGAGGTAAGGGGCTCTTATTTTTTTTCACTGATATATTCTGCTGCTATGGTAGATATATACTAAATAATAGTTGTGTACTCAATATGTACTCAAATGTACTCAATAATGATGTTTTGGTTGATTACAGGAATGAGTACAAAGCACACACTCAGTTTTTAGGACTCTACTGGGACCCATGCAAAACAATTCCAAAACACACAATAGATTCACATTAAAATTACACCAAATCTAGGATCAACGTAACTTATTTCCAAAGTTGTATAGTTTTATTGGTGGTTTATTTATGCCTTGTGTTAAGAAAACTTTGGAATTCTTTCTAGTTTGTGGAATATTCTGACAACTAACCCACAAAATCATCTTTGATCTCTCCGTTGAAGACCAATTCAAGGTAGTTGGTGACTTCAGTGTTCACTGTTTCCAGATGAGGCAATTCAATCTCCCTTCAGATCTAAAAGAGCAGTAGTCATCAACTGTAAGTTTCTCCGGGTCACAAATTTCAAGTTTCTCCAATTGGCCATTACATTGGTTTATACATAGTAGACCTGATACAGTAAACATCAATGTGTAGAATGTTCACAGTATGTAGGGAATCTGTGATACACATGACGCATAACAAATACATGCTCTGAGCACAAATGACATGCAGTGATTCTTTTGTGAAACAAATATTCATTTATAACTAAAGTGAAGAGGAACACACATCCCAGCAGATACCAGGCAGCAAGCGTGGGCTAGAGTGAGATACATCCATTAGTAAAGCCCATGATCCCTTTTCTTGCTCATGCCACATGGAAGCTAAATTCAGAACAATAGAAGCAATAGTAAGAAAGGCTGCCTAGAATTTCTAGAGAAAAGAAGAAAACAGACAGATATTTCAAATGGGAAGGTAACCAAACAAGTGATATTAGAAGAACACTCAACACAGAAAGAACTTTATCTGTTTTATCTCTTACATTTTATCTGTTTTAGTCTGTAACTAAATTTCCCATACCTAGTTGCTTGATTGGATCATTTCTCCTTATACTTGTCCCACATTAGCTACCTTAAACCCTTGCTAGAGACTAGGCTCTAATAACATACTGTTGACTTCTGTCTACAACAATCTGAATTCAGCAGTAATACTAGTTATTTACTCATCAAATTCATGTGTTCATTTGGAAAATCAATGCCAATTGCCTACGGGGTGCCCACCACTGAGGTAGGTGTTGAGGATATAGTCTACTGCCCTAGAGCTTAGTAAATGTGGTCTTTGGCAGCAAGGGCTAAGTGTTAAGTGCTAGTTTATGCAGATTATTTCATGTAATTTTTCAACGCTTTGGAGTAGACACAGACATGATCCACACGTACAGATGAGGAAACTGAGGAGCTAATAACTAAACCAATTTGTACAGGTTGCATAACTTGTAAAGGTCAGATTCAGGAGCCAACCCTAGTCTGTCCCTGAAGTACTCACTTTATACAACACTCTCTATCCCTCTCAAAAATTTGACAATAAGTGCAGAAGCAAATCCTTCATGTTACCTAAACTCAGGTCACCTGACTATTTAGAGCTCTATGAAGATAACTCAAGGTTAATTTCCTTAAGTAGTTGTATAAAATTTTTGATAAAGGGCCAATTTTCTTGCCAAAGATCCTCTTTAACAAATCACTAACACCTGACCAAACTATTACAAAAGAAAGAAGGAATTCTTACCCATAAGTGAACACAAGGGGAACATGCTTCAAGAATATCAAAGTCATTAGATGATTTGAGAAAGCTAAATGTCAACTTTTTATAGCTACTTGACATATTTTTAAGGCAGTATACACATGAAGAGAAAAGAAGTTACATTTTATTTCAATTCACATTGGACATCCTTTGTGAGTGATGGACAAAATGCAAGTCTTCAATTAAAATATTGTCACCATCTGTTAATATAAATAATATGCCTCAAATATATAAATATAAACTTCCTTTCCATGCCAAATCTTATAACAACTAGAAATAAAAATTTAACTTGATTTTGATAAATAATTAAATTTTGTGAAATACATTTAGCCTCTGTCCTTTCTATCATCTCTTACAGCCATGTCCTCACTGTCAGAGATGCTGCTACTTGGTCCCCATTGTCTCTGTTGCCAACATTGTTTTTCTCACATTTATAATCTATATCTGAGGCAAATTTGTTCTTTCTGGATGCCATGACTCTTCCAGACCTTTCTGAGGTATTCCCCTGAAGTTGAGGCGGCTGTTATCACCAGCATAATATCAACCGGTTTCCCTTGTCTATATCCCCAGAGAAAAGTCCTATGTCCTTTCAAAGCATCCTCAGGCACAGAATTTGGCCCATGAAAAATGCCTCTATGGCCTTAAATTGCCTCATCAAAATACCCAACCATTAAAATGAAAATAACAAGGTAGGTCACATCAAACCAAAAGCAAATCAAAAGTCCATGTATTTATGTTAGGGAGAAAAGAGGAAAAACATGGTTTACTCAAAACATGATAAAAATAACATTTTTAAAGAATTATATACATGCCACAAATGACCCCTTGAAAGGTGCATGTGATCCCTTTTTATTTTCTAACTAGTCGCAAGTTTCTTACTCCTTGTAAATCAGCCACCACGAAAACAAAAGTAATAGCATTCAAACTGTTTTCTGTGTGGAGGGAGAGCCTTGTTCTAGTTTATAGACTTAAACCCAAGGGACATTATCTCAGATGCCTCTAGAATGAAATGGAATTAGCAATTACACAGATCTTCTCCACTAGAATTGCATTAAAAGTAATTTAGCATACTTGTTACGTATACTTTAATCATATTATCCCATAAGTAACCAGCCACTGCTCTCAAAGGTCAGTATACAATTACAATGAATGTCCATGAGGGAATATAGCCCAAGACATTGGAATGTAGTGTTGCCTCCACAATTCTTCTTTTCATCTTTCTTTTCTTTCTTATATAGTTCATTTGAAAAAGTTAACTTCTTCCTTCTTTTTGTAGAAATTGTGAATGAGAAGTCAAAGGACATGCACTTAGATCAGGTACAATTCTCAAAAACTATAGCGTGTTTCTTTGTATAGGAGGATAACATCAGTGTTAAAACATCTTTGTAGCTATTATTTTGAATGTAATAGTCATTTTCAGGATAATCACTTGGAAGTAATACATCTACCATGGAATGGAGAATCTCAGTGATCCATGTACATATGTATATGATGCATGGCCTATGCTTAGATGCAAAAAGAAATGTATAATTCTCAACAATCTTGTTTATTATATTTCCATAGAAACTTATACTTCATCTTTCTAGATTTTCTCAGGATGAGAATTTCTACTTCTTGAACATGGAATGGGAAGCTACCCTTTCTATTATCCATCCAGGAATCTATTATTGACAGTTATGTCACATAGGTGAAATTATTATGTGTCCATTCTGTACTGTTCTCTGATGTCCTTAGAAGTTAGTACTCCATGTCCTTGGCCAGCGCTGTGGCTCACTTGGCTAATCCTCCACCTGCAGCACCGGCATCCCATACGGGCGCTGGTTCTAGTCTCAGTTGCTCTTCTTCCAGTCCAGCTCTCTGCTGTGGCCCAGGAAGGCAGTGGAGGATGACCCAAGTGCTTGGGCGCCTGCACCTGCGTGGGGGACCAGGAGGAAGCACCTGGCTCCTGGCTTCAGATTGGTGCAGCACCGGCTATAGCGGCCATTTGAGGGGTGAACCAATGGAAGGAAGACCTTTCTCTCTGTCTCTTTCTCACTGTCTAACTCTGTCAAATAAATAAAAAAATTAAAAAAAAAAGAAATTAGTACTACATGTACTTCTACAGTGTTTAAAATGCCTTATTTTTGCATGTAGAGAATCAAACATAATGTAAGAGAAAGAATAGACTAATTTGGTCTCTGCTCTGCACTACTATACAGCCCAACAAATCCAGGAACACAGAACCTGTTATATAAAGACAGAATCATGGTGTATACTAAATTCTCTGTTAACATTTTATGAACACCAAAGGAAAAAAATGCTGAATGCTATATTTTCAAATCAATATACCAAAAATTCAATCAATATCTCTAAAAGTGGAAGCAGCAATATGCCTAACTCTCAAAGCTTAGTAAGAAGAAAATGAAAAAGAAAATTACCATTTCCTAACCAAGGTTTATGGTCAAGTAATCTAGCCTTTTTGCATTTTGAAAATCTGATAAGCAATTAGTTACTTAATACGTATTTTTTCAATGTGCTGATAAATCTACCAAAGCTGATTTTTGTCAAATCAAATATATGGTCAATATTTTAATATTTTATTCTTTTTAAAAATATTTATTTATTTGAAAGTCAGAGTTACAGAAAGAGAGAGAGAGGGGGAGAGAGAGAATAACTTCCATCTGCTAGTTCACTCCCCAGATTGTGACAATGGCTCTGGCTGGGCCAGGCTGAAGCCAGGAGTTTCCTCTCAATCTCCCATGTGGGTTCAGGGGCTCAAGCACTTGGGACATCTTCTACTGCTTTCCCAGGTCACTAGCAAGGAACTGGATCAGCAGTCGAGTAGCCCTAACATGAACAGGCTCCCATATGGAATGTTGGTTTGCATGTGGTAGCTTTACCTTCTATGCCACATGCTGGCCCCCAATCTTATATTCTTTGAAAAAGTGTTTTCTATAAAAAAATGGGTAGATAGTGGATAGTTCAGAAAAGGCGAGAGAGAATTAAATGAGAATTAGACAGACAACAATCCTAATGTTATATAACTGGTAATGATCACAAAAGCTTTTTAGGACCTTGAAAAAAAAATTTTAAAGGTTGTTTAAAAATATGAAAAGAAAAAAATCCCAGCCAATTGGAAAATTACATTACTATATAATTTTTATTTTCTCCATATCTCCTGAGTACATTACCTTAATGACAGAGTAGAGAGGCATTAAACTGCCCTTCACCTCAATTGGGACCATATTTGAATGAGTTGTTTTTGTGCCTTTCTGATACATTATAATTATGTGTAAAGGTTGTTTTCATACTTTTAAATATAGAGAAATAGTCTATGTTGTTGTCTAATTCATACTTCAACCTGTTTGTTGCTGTTGTTTGCCCTTTGGAGTATCTGGAAGCTTGTTGTTCCGTGAAGTCTCTATTTTAGGCTGTCAATTTCAGTGTGAGTCATCCCAATGGTTTTAGCTGCCATGAATCATTGTTTGCCAAACTTGCCTGTTACCACCACCCAACCATTAAAGAGCTACCATACCCACCTATGAACCCTCATGCTTGCAAATGCAATGTACTAAGTGATCGCCATGACTTCATAACATGACCCTCATGTTCAGGTCTACGAATAAGCAAAACATCAGAGGATGAGATCATCCTTTCTCAATTCTCTCAGCTTTTTCAGCTCCCTTTTCCTCCCTCTCATCTCAGAGGATTTGTTTCCATGGTTAAATATTTAATTTGTTCATATGATAAAATGCTTGCCTACTCACTCTAGGGTTTTACTCCATAAATAGTTTCATTTTCTCAATTGTATCTCCAATTGATTTTGCTTTTCTAGATATCTTCCTTCATCTGTAAACATATTCAAGCTGCCACATCCAAGGAAAAAAAAAACTTTATTTTCTACCAGTTACTATTATAAATTTTGACTATTCTAGTACAATAGCCTCCAATTTGATTTCTCTCCTTCCAGTCTTACACCCTACAGTATAGTCTCCACAAAACTGTCACAAGGATGCTTTCAAACTATAAATGAGATATTAGCTGCTAGGCCACAAGTCCTCCAGATAATCTTCTGTGATTTACTCTCATCCTGCAGGCTGGGTAAGGTACCCCAGTTTGTGCTTTTATAATACTCACATATATCTCTATTACAGCAATGATTTTACATGTCTCTCTCTCCACCGAACTCCTTGAATTCAATGCACTGTGCTGTGTTTCTGTACCTACAATATCTATCACAGATGCTTAATGCACATTTCCTGCATGAATGCATCAATGTATTCTGAATCTGTAAAACTCATGCTTCCCTCATTACACCTACAGTTTTTGTCCTTGGTATTCTCACTCCATGTTAACCTTTTAATTTTTTTTCACATTTCATGCTGTCATAAGCAACTGATAATCTCTGAAGATAATTGTCTAGGGGCCAGCATTGTGACATAGCAGGTTAAGCTGCTGCCTGCAATGCTGACACTTTCATCCTGTATCAGAGCACCAGTTCAAGTCCTGGCTGCCCTGCTTCTCATCCAGATTCCTGCTAATGCACTTGAGAAGGCAGAGGAAGATGGCCCAAGAACTTGGGCCCTGCCTCCCTTGTGGGAGGCCTAGATGTGGTTCCAGGTCACTGGCTTCTACCTGGCTCACCTGAGACTATTTTGGCCATTTGGGGAGTGAACAGCAGATAACAATCTCTCTCTCTCTTTCTCCCCCCCCCCCGGCACCTTTCAAATAAAATCAATCAATCTTTAAAAAATTAATTGTTGATGGGGGAAAAAAAAGAACTTGGGCTGAAAAAGTACACCTCTACCAAGCCTTCCATAATTTGCTTATTAAGTGCCTTTGGCCAAGATTTACTTTCTTCATTTTTGCCTTCATCTTTGAAAAGATTTATGAATTTGTAAAGAGAAAGCAAAGGGAAGCACTTTGCAAAGTGCCTTCTTTAACATGCAAATTTAGATATATATATAAAACCAACGTGGTAACAACTATGGCAGATACTGTCTTAAATAGCATCAACTACTTAAATTTATTTAATCCTCACAACAGCTTTAACTGATGATATCAATCAATATCCTAAGCATACAATGAGTAAATAAAGGCTCAGAAATATTAAATAAGTTGCAAAAAGAAGCAAAATAAATAAATAGAAGAGGCAAGGTTTGATCCCAGACAAGATGGCTCCAGATTTTGCATTCCCAATCTTTCCATTTTATGGCAACGATTTCAAGCTTCTCTGCCAGGTCTCCTGAGAAGGTCTTTCTGCTGCTGGCGTGGTAGAATTTCTCAGTAAACGTCCTGCTGTCTTTGTTGTATCTTTATATAAAGTAATTTGGACAAGTCAGATGAAAAAAAAAAAAAGAAAAAGAAAAAAAAAGTAGGTATCAAATCCAAAACTCAAAGCAAGAAAATAGACAAAATGTTCGAGAGAAAGAAAGACACTCGCACACTAAGACATAAATGTCATCTAACTCACTCTCCAGTAGGTATAGAATCATTGAAAAAAATTCCAAGGCAGAATATGGCAGATTTAGCTCCCTTTTCTCACACTTCACATTGTCTTCCTCCCCGTCAGCCCGGAAAAGGTCCCAGCTTCTTCCCCCTTGCAGTTCACAGAGATGTTGAAGCCAGAGGTGAAGGGTGGGGTTGAGCTCAACAGCTGCCCGCAGGGCCTACAGGGCAGGTGGCCAGAAGTGCCAACAGGCCCTGGGTGCAGCCCACTGAACTGTGGGCGCTGATTTAGAGGCAGAGCAAGAAAAGAAATGTATCAAAGCCGGGGACAGAATCATCTCAAAACTCGGAGACACTACCGTGCGGTGTTTTCCTGATGGTCACCCCTGTGATGACTTCGCTGAACAGGAGCACAGCCCTCTGGGAAGGTAAGAGCAAGGACATCTTCTGATTCAGCAACTTCTCAGACTTCAGAGGAAACTCTGCCCTCCTCTAGTGTTTTTCTGAAAGGATAAATGTTATTTAGATACAGCTTTTATTTACAAGTTTAGTAGCACATAAACTCAAGATTAAAGCCACGAACACATCAGAAAAGAGTTCTGTTTACTCTTTTGGATTAAAAGAATAATTTTTTTATGTTAGCATCAATATGACCTACAAAAGAAAAATGAATTCAATATGTGAGCAAATGTAACCCAATGCTTGATAAATCTCACCAAGAAATTACAAGTGGCCTTTATAGCAGTGAGGAGATGAGAACTAATGATGCAAGCCCCTAAAATGATATGTTGTAGTTTTTATTAGGCAACTTTATTCTAACTTTTCAAAAAGGTCCCATGGTCATTTTCAAGGATTGCATCAAGAAACACCATTAAAACTGCTCACTGGTTTTATTGTACTTTCTCTGTGGTCCCAAGGTAAATACAGGTCTTAAAAGTTCTCAGAGGAAAAAGAAAATGACAGTGCAAAAGGAATGATTCTTATTTCAATTTTAAATTGGAACAGAATTGAGTTAAAAGTGAAATTTAAATCATGTTAATTATGTCAGTACAAAACAAAAAATGTTAAATATATTAAAATGCATTTAGAGTGTCTTAAGAAAAATATTGTAATTATTTTAATAAAAGTTTCAGATATGTTAATTTTTTATCTTGTTCCTACATTTTGGAGAAAGTAATTAGTTGGCAAGACTATATTTCATTCTCTGATCCCAATGTACTTGGGGAAAAAATGAGCAGAGATTTCCCAATATTTCTCTTTTTTTAATATAGTTTTGAAATATATCCTGCTTCTTATGTTTTACTTCTAGGAGGATGTGTGCACACAATATAAAATGATTCTTCAAGAAAAATCTTATTTTTCAGCAGTTTGCGTGAAAAACAGCTCTAGTTCCCTCTCTATTGTCATATGGCCAAAGGTTTGGTTATATTCATATAAAAGATGCTCAGAAATTCTAATGCAGACTGTGAGAAATGCATTTAAAGGAGCAACAATAAGATAAAATAGTGTCCGAAGTTTGTTGTAGTTAACAAAATCCTAACTTCATGGGGATAATGAAAATTTTTCAAAAAAAAAAATAGTCATTAAATATCCCAATCTCATGATATCTTAAGACAATATAAAGTACATCATTATTATGAAGATTTCTATGTCCAAGGTACAAATCAACATCGACAACTGAACATGATCAGTATCAGTTTGAGTTTTGTCACAGTTAACAAGCCAAATTGATGCAGATCAAAACACCTTTTTCATGTCGGAAATAGAGCTTGGTTGTCAAAAAAGCACAGTGATGAGCGACCATGGGGAGACATCTCAGCAATAATCAATGGTCAATCAGTCATGGAAAGTGCTTATTCTGCTCTTAGAGGAGCCTCTTCATTACTGGCTGTGCACCGATCTCAGGAGAGAGAAGATAAAGGTTCCTTCCAATGAATAAAGCAATAGTTTCCACACAGAAGCAAATGGAGAGAAATGCAACTCAAAATGGGCTTAAAATGCCTTTGGTTTTCTGTATTATTTTTTGTTTGTATTTTGCCTTATGGGGGAAAACTGGGCTTTTAAAAGATGGCAATAGAAATAATTAAAATGGTCCTAAAATTTCCTTTCTTCTAAACTGGTAATTCAACATGTTTAAAAATAAATATCTTAAGTCAGAGATCTCAATGTGACCCGTAGGTGCTATTAATTGAAGTGAATATATTTCTTTCAATATGCACCTAGGGATGTTTCTCTGTGCGTATTAACAGTGAATGGAAGTACATGGCAGTCACATTCTACAAGAGCAGAAAAAAAGTGGCTTGAATTTGCAAGAGCTTTTTTTCTGATATATATAATTCTGTCCTTTTGGGATCTGTACACAATAACATTGAATCTCACCAGAAGGCGAAATTTTAAAAAGGCATTTCTTTCTCTTCTGCTGTTTATTTTTGAAGCACAGGCCTTCTCTTTTCCTTTAAGTGAATCCACAACCATTTTGGCACCTACTCTGCACCACTAAGCAGAGCTGACTGCTTGTGATAGGAAAACTGGTAAGGGAAATGATTTTGAACATATTTTCATAGTGGAAAACAGGTTTGCCAAAATAGTTTGACTTTATGAAAGGGGAGAACAGCTGTATTTGGTTTATAATAAATCTTTCACAAATCAGTAAAAGCAAATAGACAGCACAACTGCAACCCATAAAAGTGGAAAATATTAAACAACAGGCAGCGAAGTTGTTAAACTTTCCCACAGATACTGCAGGTTTGGGGTGGGGGTGGGGGCAGCATCTACCAAATCCACACATGCGACTCACATGAAAAAATGGACCAAATCCCGTTAGAAGAGGAAAAGGAATTGTTGCTGCTTGGAGGAAAAATTCTGTTAAGGTGACTGTTCTGGCCATCGGGAAGAAGGTGTCCCCAGCAGCTTCCTCTGCCTATCACTGTATGTTACTGCAGAATAATTACTTGCTTGCCAAAAATGACAGGACATTGACCCTGCAGACTTATTGAATTCTCATTGCTTGCCTCCAGGCCATGTCGGGGGTTATTCAATTTTGCCTGAGGAGGACAATCTATTATGAGAGATGAGTCAAGAAGGCATCCTCCCTGATTGCCCACCAAAACCATTACAGCAGCACAGAGCCCGCCTCGGCAGGGAGTAGACGGACAAGACAACACTGATCTCCATTACCCAGGGACAAGATACAATTTACATTACTTGAAACCACAGGACAGAGGGCAATCAGCCCTGGGAATAGGGCGGCAGCCTTAGAGTGAACAGGTTTTAACAGCAGAGTGCCTTCTGAGCTACTTGCTAATGCTAGACGTGACCTTTAGCCTTACAATGTGGTAACTGATTGGTTTGATCTGTAATTATGCAAATAATTTTACCTTGATGAACAAAATTGTCCTTTGGAATCCTAAAATATGAAAATCCTTGGGTGATACTTTATCATATCTATCATAGATTTTCTGTTCTAAGGCAATTTTGTAGCAATAGCGGTTCTTTTGATCCAGGGAACTTGTTGCAATGAGAATTGTTTAACAGAAGAAAAAAACAACAGCCACAATAGGACAACTGCATCCTCTTTTTTTCTTTTGTCTTACGATGCTGGATAATGAAGGAATGTATCCCCTAAGCATAACGCCCCAGTGTGTAATACACCGAGAGTAATGTAGTAAAATTTTGATTTCAGACTTTGCTCAATAAGCCAATTTTACGGGGCTAATGATAAAATATAAGGGAATCAAGTAATGTCTCTCTTTAGATTTGACTGTTAGATAAACCTTACTGGATCTCAATATCCTGTTAACTCTACTACTAAATTGGAAAATCGTACACGATTTTTGTTTCAGTCAATGAGAAATGCTTTATTACATGTATTAAAAATGATTTAATTGAGAAAAAGAAACACATTTTCCTCTGGATTATAAGGGTCAGGGACTAAGGTAAGGGTTTCTAAATATAATGACATGTTCAATTTAACATATTGGAATAATATTATGCTCAGAAGTCCCAGCAACGAGTAGAGTTTGGCAATCTTGCGAGTTCCTGTCTGCATGAGATACAATTCCAATAGAAACAATGGTCCACATTTGCTAGATAATTATATAAGAATCCATGGGAATCGGCTTCAAATATGAAGAATAGCCTACGTTATTTAAGAATTCTCCTGCTATGCTATTAGTCTATCTGGGGAAGCTGAAAAGCAAATAACCTCTCATTCCCCCATGAACACTGATTAATTAGGGCATGAAACCAGGATGATTTCTGAAAGAGCTTTGCAAAACAAAAGCTTTGTGTGATTTTACTCAGGAAGTTTTTTTCTTTTACAAAAATGATATCGAACTACCTATTTTAAAATTAAAATATGTGTTAAAAAGGCTTCAAAAATAATAGCTAGTTCCTCTTTTCAAGTGAGAATTTATTAATTAACCAAAATTCTTTGTTTGGGCTCAATCCCAGCATGTACACTGAGGACTGATACTCCTAAGTCCTGTATCTAAAGCACTCATGTCAATCAGTTCTGGTGCTAATGAAACTGATATTGAGGGGGAAAATATCTATTGAGTATCACACATAGTAGGTACCGAAATGCATGGACTGACTGGATACATGAAACAAATTTTGGTGAAAATACTTGAAAGATTGAAAATCAGAGAATATGAATGGGCCTTGTTATTGTACAGTTCAGAAAATGAGGCCTGGGGTCCAATGCTGTGGCACAGTAGGTTAATCCTCCACCTGTGGTGGCACTGGTTCTAGTCCCAGATGCTCCTCTGTGGATCCAGATCTCTGCTGTGGCCCGGGAAAGCAGTGGAGGATGGTCCAAGTGCCTGGGCCCCTGCACCTGCATGGGAGACCTGGAAGAAGATCCTGGCTCCTGATCAGCCCAGCTCTTGGCGTTGCAGCCGTTTGGGGAGTGAAGTAGCAGATGGAAGACCTTTCTCTCTGTCCCTCTCTCTGTAACTCTATGTTATAAATATAACGTTATATTTATTTATATATAAATATAATAAATAAATAAATAAAATCTTTTAAAAAAGATTAAAAAAAAAAAAAGAAAATGAGGCTTCTGGTGCTAAGCTTGCAGGAGACATCCAGTTTAAGAGTCTAGAACAATTCCTGAGAGGTAAAACTCTCTGGGCTAGAATCCTCCTGGGTAGCCTTGTGCAACTCACTTAACCTCTCTGTGCCTGTTTCCTCGAACATAAAAGAGGTCTAATAAGAGTATCAGCCTCATGGGGGTTCTGAAGGGATTGAGGTAATACACTTGTAAGGGTCATTTCCAAGGTAGTTGGTATAAATGCTGCTCTCAATAAGCATTAGCATTTATTGGTAAATGCAAAGTCCTATTTCATTCAGTTGGGTGATAGTAGGGCATGAATTGAACACAAGGCCGCACCTATTAAAACACATGATACCTTCTTAGGTGTGCTGTTTTGATTAATAGCATCAGTTTATGTTACAGAGTTAAAAATTGGTATACATTTATAAGTATTACTTCACTGAACCATACCACGTAAAGGATGGTATACTTTTCTATGTTATAAAAAAGGAAGAAATGGAGAGGAGGGGAATAGTAGAGATTCTTGGGGTACTAGTAATGTTTGTTTCAATTTGGGTGTTGGTTCTAGGTGTGATCAGAGGAAGAAAAGTTCGTTTATTTGTACACTTAAATACGTTTCTTGATACATATACTGTATTTCAAGAAAATGTTTTTTAATAAGTTAAAAAACCACAGCTGACCATGTGGTTACTTTGAAATCACAATTAAACCCAACACCAAGAAGGCAGCAAACATAGCAGCTTAGCACATGCTTGGCTGGTGTATTCTTTTGTTTAACTATTGTGCATATTCAGTGAAGCCCTGCCTTACACTATACATGGGATCTAAAGTATTCAATTATATGAAATGTGAATAGAGTTTATTGTGATATTAATGAAAAGACCAGGACAAAGTCTGTGGAGCCAGTTATCTGAACAAGAGGGCAGAGGGTCTGAAAGCCACCTGCCAAACACAAAAGTATTATGACACACACACATGTGTGCATATAAGTGTATTTCAAAAAGCTAGTGTAAAATGTGTTAGTAAGCAAGTTTTTGGTGCAAACAATTTTGAAATTCATGAATATGAGGAGTTTTCACTAAGTTCATCAAGTCAGCATTGGCTAGAACTTTAAGAGCAACATTAATAAAATCAATAATAATGGTAGTCTTTGTATTATGCCTGATCAAAACTGCCAGAAATCTTGAGAAAGGTCATCTGGCCAACATTCAAGAAATAAAGAGAATTCTCAGCCATGCTTCTCTTAGCACAGTGTTAGGGTGGCAATGTTGCCAGAAGAGACATTTGTTCATATGGTAACTATAGCTGACAAATGGGAAAGGCTTCCTACAGGTCTTGTACAGTCCTGACTAAACTAAGAAAGGTGGGCACACACAATTTGTGGTTGGAACCTTCTTATACAAGCAAAATTAAGCCATGGACTGATGACTTTTTATATCCCGGGCTGTGCTGTAATTCAGAGAACAAAACTATATAGATCACAGTCTGTCTAGAGAAGTCTCAAGATGAATAAAGGAAACATTTTAAAAACCAAGGGCCTAGAATACTCCTTGAATCTTTTGCTACTGCTTCTCAAGGAAGGCCAAAGGGACCAAGAAAAGTGTAACTGAATTGAGAGAAATTAAAAATCCTTACATATATACAGTTAAACGTTTCACTTATGTTTTTTTTTTTAAATTTTTTTTTTTGACAGGCAGAGTGGACAGTGAGAGAGAGAGACAGAGAGAAAGGTCTTTCTTTTGCCCTTGGTTCAGCCTCCAATGGCCGCTGCGGCAGGCGCGCTGCGGCCAGCACACTGCGCTGATCCAATGGCAGGAGCCAGGTACTTCTCCTGGTCTCCCATGGGGTGCAGGGCCCAAGTACTTGGGCCATCCTCCACTGCACTCCCTGGCCACAGCAGAAAGCTGGCCTGGAAGAGGGGCAACCGGGACAGAATCCGGCACCCCGACCGGGACTAGAACCCCGTGTGCCGGTGCTGCAAGGCGGAGGATTAGCCTAGTGAGCTGCGGCGCTGGCTTTCACTTATGGTTTTAAACACATGGAGAATATCAGATAGTGAGAGAAAAAATTAACTCAAGTGATGTATGCAAGAATCGCAGGGAAACAAGAAATTCATTCAGCCATGGGAAGACCTGGGATGCTAATACAAACACATTCAATTTTGGAAGGTAAACACAGAATCTACATTTCTTGGTGTGATAACAGGTGTCACATGCACATGGTCTCTAAAAGGGCTTTAAAATTCAAAGGTGAGATATGCTGAAGAGTTTTAGGAGTGAAATTTGGAAATGTTACACTAAGCCCCTTGAAGGAAACAGTTGGGAGAAGAAAATCTCTGCTTCCCGCCACAGATTCCCTGTTCCCTTCAACAAAAAGAATGCTGCGGCAAGAGGCACCTTTCATATGACAGCCTCACCATATCCTCTCATTGTCCCATGCCTTCTTAGAAGTTATTGCTTTATGTGAAATGAGAGAACAGATGCTATCCTATTTATCCCAATTTAAAGTGCAGAATTAGATTTGAATTCTCTACAGAAGGATAATAGAAAAGTATTCAAAATGAGCTATTAAAAACATCTATGAGTTAGTGAGCAATGAGAATAGACTTCTGGTTCTATGTACACTAATTCTGATTTATACATGCTTATAATTATTTAATTCATTCATCTGCTAATCGAATAGTCACCAATGGAGTTCTAGATGTATCAACACTACAGGCTTCTTCATATCAAATGCTTTTACATTCAGATACTACTGTGGAAGCATCTACATTCAAACAATGTCTAGTGATCACCAAAACTGAAGAGGATGGTAACTAAGATAATTAGCTCAAAAAGCACAAGAGACAGAATAACCAACAACACTTAGAAAGGCAGTAATTCCAAATGGTCTTTGAAGGAAAAAGATCAATCTTTGCATCTCAGTTATGACTAAATAGTTACATGATGTAGGGCACGGTCAGATCCCTTTATAAAGTACATCTTTGCAGACACCGAACTCACAGGATGTTGGGTGGACTACACAGCATACACTAAGTCCTTAGTGAAATCCCCATTGCATGATATAAATGAAAACTATTTTTATCAAAAGAGGCCATCCTCAATTTTCATTCATTCAATTTTTGTGACAATCTGAACTTTTGCATATTTTATTATGATAAACCCAAGTTGCCTTTTTTGAGTATTCAAATGAACAATTCACACCAAGATTACCAGTGGCACAGCAGGCCAATCAATCATTCCATTTGGGTATCCTTATCATCGTTTTCTGTTCAACAGAGTTTCAGAAATTATTTTATTAGTTAATTTTAAAGATCATCTTACTTTCTTTAAATATTAGTTCATAATGGTAAAAAATGTCGATAGGAAGTTTAGCTTTCAAAAAATTACTGTAAGACAATGATTATTAATGACAAAGGAGTTCATCTTAAATTTTAACTTGGAGTCTATTATCCAACTGTTAGATATTTTATAAATATCTCAAGAGTACATTATATACAGTAGGACAATATCTGTCATATTGTAAAGAGCCAGAGAAGGCTTCACATGAGAGATCATGTTTAATGATGGATATAGGCATGCTGTTTTGAAAAGACGAGGAGCAATCTATACAGGAAATGTGGGCAAATGTGTGAAGTCTGGACATGCATCATGTATCAATTGAATAATGAGAAATTCAGTGTAATTAAAACATAGTAGTTATGTATGGAAGGAAACAAGATCAGGTTAGACAATGGGAAGGTTTATGGAGGGACTTGTTTGTCAAGTTAGAATATAATTTGAAGACGTGTGAAGAAATAGTAAAATGGGACCTCTCCATGCCTAGGATTTTGCATGGGTATTTAATTGGTGGCTGCATAGTGGATATGAATGGGGTTATTAGAACAAATAGCAAGGAAAGGGAGAAGGATACAGGGAACAGAACCACATTTGGGAGAGTGATTCTTGAAGGTTCAAAAGAGGAGGCTATCTATAATTTAATCATGAAAGTCTTGAATTGTTTAGGATCATCATTATATGTCCAAAGGCAATCATGGTACCTGGCTCATCATAGGCACTCAGTAAATGTAGCTTTAACTTAACATATGTTTAACAAAATATAGCATAATATATATTTTAACATAACATATGCTTTAACACAAAAAGCATAGATGTCCAAAAACTTACGGAAAGAAATTTTTAAGTATTGTTTTAGGAAAACATATACTCATTCTGCAATTTATAGAGAATAACTTAACTTCCTTCAGTTTTAGTTAAGATAATTTCATTCCCAGAGATGGAGGAGGAAGAAGGGTGGGAGCATGGACAGGCAGGAGTGCAGAGTGGGAAGTATCACTGTGTTCCTGAATCTGGGAAATATAATGACAATTGTATACCTTAAACAAGATTTAAAAAAAAAATTTCCAGACTGACTTCATTAATTACTTAATAATGGCAAATATTGTAGCATGTGTGGATGTAAACTCATTTTATCTTTCTATTTCTAATTTCACATTTCCAGAAAAATTTTAACTTAATCATTTTTGTTAATTCTGATAGCAAACAATTTATTAGCCTTCATTTATTTAGTTCTTATTATGTACCAAGCATTGTATTAAAACTATAGAAGCACTGTTATCTTGTTTAATTATCTTATATAGAAAAAACCAGAATCAAGTAATTGTATTCCTGTGGTATAGGTGAGGAAAATGAATTTTACAGAGATTAGTAATATTTTTAAAGTTATACAATTGTAAATATAGATTTAAAAATTGCAAAAAGTTCATGGAAATGAAATTAAAATATACCATTTTGTAGCAAAAATTTTGAAATCCTCAACCATGAGGAGTATTCAAAATTTTTATGGAAAATATGTTCTGTGAAAATATTATGAATGGATTTCAGCACTTTTGGACTACAATAAACACTTTATTCCATTTTTCAATGAACTCATTGAAATATCCATGGTGAAATAGTTGTTATTCATATTTGATACATTTTACCAATCATAAACATTATTGAACCTGCTGCTTTTCACAAAATCTAGAAATTAAAGTGATGGTAATAAATTACTTTATTCCTTATAGTCAGATATCATGTTGGTAGCATCCGATCACCCATAAATCTCTTCACTGAATTTGTTAGGTGTCTGTAGATACGTCCCTGCAAAACATGCTTAGTAAATTAAAATAGGTCTTATTTAAGAAAATAAGGAAAGTCTTTATGGGTTCTAATAGTTCCAGATTTTAAAATGACTTCATTATTAACTGTACCACCTCAAACAATATTTAGTTTCTCTGTGCTATCAACTGACCTGCTTTTTGATTATCAAATGAAGCAACACACATGAACATTTCTTATTTGATATTTCAACATAGAGAGACCTCTCCATTTCAGGATCTGAAATAGTCCCTAGTCCAGGAATTTCAAGTACTGACTGAAGGACTCAAATTCGCACCATTCATGTTTAAACATATAGTTCTAAGACCCTTTTTTTTTTCATCTTTTGTAACTCTAATTAAAGACATTCCTTGCTATTAACATTATTAAATAATAAGGCATTTCTTTTCTGATGGTTTTGCATTGCATATACAGTGTTTCATCCTCCAGTTTAATTTCCTCTTAGTCTTCTCTACAGAGTGTAATACAACTGTCAACTTTTTGTATTCTAGGTAAGGAAATGTTATCTTTCTGTTTTTTTTTTTTTTTTTTTTTTTTTTTTTGTTCTCATTAGGTCGTATTCTCCATCATTTAGAAACATTTCCACTTAATCTTTTTAATTTCCCATTTACTCTGTAGTTACTTATAGACAATTAAGTCCAGGATGTTAATATTACTTATCACTTATCTTATATTTTATCTTTGCCTGTAGAACTCCCTCTTCTCTCCATTGTGCATGTTGAGATTATTTGGGCTAAGCAAAAGATCTTCCCTTAATACCCAATTTAAAGCCAGCTTAATGAGCCCTGCCAGTTCTGCACACAACAGGGAGTTTGGTATCCCATCTGGTTAAGTGGGGACTACAATAACTTGCATGATGAGGACATCTGTTTAGAAAAATCAGAGTTCCATCAATCCAAAACTCTCCTTCCCGTACCTCTACAACATCCATCGTAGGTGCTTTATTGCTGTTTTCTTCATTCATGATGGTGAGATCATCAAGGTGACTTCCTGTTTGCAACCCTTTCAGCTAACCTCCTTGAAAGATGTAAAGCATCACAAGTTGAAGTTGTGTGGCATCATGTCCAGTTTTATTCTGTTTTATCCCAATATTTTCATGAATTATGGTTAGAAAATAATAAAAGTATAGATTTGATGGCAGGAATAGCAATAATAATTATAATTATTTTTAAATTTTTCATGTTATCTGCTTATTTTGTATTTAAAAGGCAGAGAGACAGAGAGATCTTCCATCTTCTGGTTCATTCCAAAATGACCACAACAGCCAGGACTGGACCAAGTTGAGGCAAGGAGCCTAGAATTCAATCTGAGTCCCCCACATGAAGACCTGCCTACCATAGTGGGCATTAGCAGGAATCTAGAAATGGAAATGAAACTGGGACATGGGATATGGGCATCCTGGGTGGCATCTTAACTGATGTACCAAGTGCCCACCCAAATAATAATTAATATTTGTGCAGCATTCACTATATAAAAAGTGCCTAACCAGGCTCTATATTCATAATTCCCCTACTCCTCACATTGTTGTTCCAATATCGCTTCCATTCAGCTCTAGCTGTAGAGCAATGAAGAACAGGTGGTGGAATAAGGATACATTGTGAAAGATATATAACAATCTCTGATGTCATATTGGTTACGATCTCCAGTTCTCCTGAAGTACACCTACCCTACTTGTGGACTCAGACATATCAGCCAAGGAATTTCCTCATGGGATCTAATTAAATGTATATAGTTAATACAATGTTTACTTGAAAACAAAATAGGGTTTATGCTGTAATGATAGAGATGGGGGAGAAGAATGACTACCGTACCTAACTTTATGCAAAAATATAAATAAATAACCTTTTATGCATGAGAGTCAACTTAGCAAATCGTTTCAAGAACTTTCATGTGCCAAACTCTGTGCTACTCACAGGAAATACACAGTCAAGGGAGCACAGGCACTCCTTTTCTTTTCTTTCTTTTTTTTTTTTTTTTTTGACAGGCAGAGTGGACAGTGAGAGAGAGAGAGAGAGAGAAAGGTCTTCCTTTGCCGTTGGTTCACCCTCCAATGGCCACCGCGGCCGGCGCGCTGCGGCTGGCGCACCGCGCTGATCCGATGGCAGGAGCCAGGAGCCAGGTGCTTTTCCTGGTCTCCCATGGGGTGCAGGGCCCAAGCACCTGGGCCATCCTCCACTGCACTCCCTGGCCACAGCAGAGGGCTGGCCTGGAAGAGGGGCAACCGGGACAGAATCCGGCGCCCCGACCGGGACTAGAACCCGGTGTGCCGGCGTCGCTAGGCGGAGGATTAGCCTAGTGAGCCGCGGCGCCGGCCAGCACTCCTTTTCAAATACAACACAGTAATACCAAAAAGTAGCAAATGCCTCTAAAGGAGGTAAGCAAAAATGTTTATCTCATGAACCAACACACAAAAACATTCCTCATTAAACAAAACCAATCTCTTCTTCCCCCTGCTTTGTGTTACACACGGGCGTTTAGCATCTCAGTTGCCTGGGTTTGATTCCCAGTCCTGATTCATGATTCAAGTTTTATGCCAATGCAGAAGGGAGCAGTCATGGCCCAGGTGGTCGGTCCCTAACATGTACATAGGAGACCTAGATTGAGCACCCAGCTCCTGGCTCTGGCCTAGGGCTGAGTCCTAGCCATTGGGGCATTAGCAGGGTGAATCAGCAAATGGGAGCTCTGTTTGTCTTCTTGTCTCTCTGTCTCTATGCCTTTAGAATAAATAAATAATTCAAATAATCAGGTGTCAAAGAAAGTCTTTGCTTATATTCAAGTTGTCTTTTTTCATATTATTGAGTTTCAAGAGATCTTAATATTTTTTGTAAGTCTTTTATCAAACATGTCTTTGCAATATTTTATCCCAATCCAGATTTTGTCTTTTCACCTTTGGACAGTGTCTTTCTTCTTTTTTTTTTAAAGATTTTATTTATTTATTTGAGAGGTAGAATTACAGATAGTGATGGGAGACAGCAAGAAAGGTCTTCCTTCTGTTAGTTCACTCCCCAAATGGCTGCAACTGCAGGAGCTGTGCCAATCCGAAGCCAGGAGCCAGGTGCTTCTTCCTGGTCTCCTACATGGGTGCAGGGGCCCAAGCACTTGGGCCATCTTCCACTGCCTTCCCAGGCCTTAGCAGGGAGCTGGATTGGAAGAGGAGCAGCCAGGACTAGAACTGGCACCCACATTGGATGCTGGCGTTGCAGGCAGAGGATTAACCTACTGCACCACAGTGCCAGCCTCAACAGTGTCATTCGAAGAACAGAATTTTTAATTTCAATGAAATCCAACTTCCAATTATTCATTTCATTCTGTATCTTAGCTTTGATGTTGCAACTAAAAATTGATCTCCAAACCAAAAGTCACCTACATTTTTCCTTATTGTATTATTTGGAGGTTGTATAACTGTATTTTACATTTCAATCTGTAGTCCATTTTTATTTCATTTTTGTAAAATTAGTAAGGACTACATGTAGTTTCACTTTTTGTACATACATACCCAGTTGTTCCAGCACCATTTGTATTGTATTGTATATTGGATTGCTTACTGAGTTCTACTCATCTATTCATCTATTGTTTTGCTGATACCACATTGTCTTGAACTATTGTACCCTTTGGTACACATTGAAGTCAGCTCATATCAATCAATCCTAAAGCTTCTCCACTATGGTAGCTACTCTGGCACTGATTCTAAGTCTTAACTCCCATCCCATTCTGAACCCACTGCCCTCTGACTTCAAATAATCTTGTAAAAGTCATATGTAGCCTTCACATATTTCAGTCCTTATTGCATCTCAACTTTCAGAGCACTCAAATAGTTGACCATGTCCTCCTATTTTAAATATGCTATTCCATTCACTTTTGAGTCATAATCCTCACTTGTTTTTCCTTAAGCCTCAAGCCTCTTCATCATTAGGCACATCCTTCTTTGCCTTTGGCATTGTTAAAGTCCTTGAGCCTAGGACTTAAACCATCTTTTATTTTATTTTATTTAATGAACATAAATTTCCAAAGTACAGCTTATGGATTACAATAGCTCCCCCCCCCCCCGTAACTTCCCTCCCACCCACAACACTCCCCTCTCCCACTCCCTCTCCCCTTTCATTCACATCAAGATTAATTTTCAATTATATTTATATACAGAAGATCAATTTAGCATATATTAAGTAAAGATTTCAACAGTTTGCACCCACACAGAAACACAAAGTGTAAAATACTATTTGAGTACTAGTTATAGCATTAATTAAGCACCTAAGAGTAATTGTGTATTAATTACAGAGTTCAACCAATAGTTTTCAGTAGAACATAAAAAATACTAAAAGGGTAAAGTATTAAGTTCTTTTTTTTGTTTGTTGTGTAGTTATTTATTTATTTTTGTTCAATAAATGTGAATTTACAAAGTGCAACTTTTGTACTGTTGTGGCTCCCCCCACCAACCTCCCTCCCTCCCGTGGCCCTCCCCTCACTCACTCCCTCTCCCATCCCGCCTTTCATCGAGTTTCATTTTCAATTACCTTCATATACTGAAGATCAACTTAGTATATACTAAGCAAGGATTTCAACAGGCTGCACTCACACAACCGCACAAGGTATAGGGTATTGTTCGACTAGTAGTGTTGTTTTTAAGTTTCATAGTAAAACACATTAAGGACAGAGATCCTACGTGGGGAGCATGTACCCAGTGACTCCCGTTGTTGATTTAACAATTGGCACTCTTATTTATGATGTCAGCAATCACCCAAGACTCTTGCTATGAGCTGTCTAGGCTATGGAAGCCCCTTGAGTTCACCGACTCTGAACTTGTTTAGTCAAGGCCGTATCACAGTGGAGGTTCCTTCCTCCCTTCAGAGAAAGGTGCCTCTCTCCTTGATGGCCTGTTCCTTCTGCTGGGGTCTTGTTCACCAGGATCTTTCATTTAGATTGTTTTTTGCCACTGTGTCATGGCTTTCCATGCCTGTGAGACTCTCATGGACCTTTTAGCCAGATCCGAATGTCCCAAGGGTTGATTCTGAGGCAGGAGTGCTGCCATTCTATGAGTCTGCTGTGTGTCCTGTTTCCCCCGCAGGATCATTCTCTCCCTTTTAATTCTATCCTTCATTATTTGCTTACAGTGGTCTTATTTGTGAAATCTCATCGACACATACCCTATCTTTTTGATCGGTTGTGTATTTATACTTATCACTTTACCAAGTGTGCTGGCATTGGTACCTGCCTCCTTGATAAGACTGAGTTGAAATCCCCTGGCACATTTCTAGTTCCACCATTGGAGGTAAGTCCAAGTGAGCATGTGCCAACCTATATATCTCCTCCTTCTCTTATTCCCACTCCTATGTTTAGCAGAGATCACTTTTCTGTTAATTTTAGACGCCTAAGAATGATTGTGCATTGATTACAGAGTTCAACCAGTGGTCTTATGTAGAACAAACAGAGCAACAACAACAACAACGAAAAATACTAAAAGGAATAAAATAGTAAGTTGTTCCTCAACAGTCTAGACAAGGGCTGATCATGTCATTGTCTCTCATAGTGTCCATTTCACTTCAATGGGTATCATTTTAGATGCTCATTTAGTTGCCATCGATCAGGGAGAACATATGATATTTGTCCCTTTTGGACTGGCTTATTTTACTCAGCATGATGTTTTCCAGCTTCCTCATTTTGTTGTAAATGCCTGGATTTCATTGTTTTTTACTGCTGTATAGTGTTCCGTAGAGTATATATCCCATAGTTTCTTTATCCAGTCATCCGTTGATGGACATTTAGGTTGATTCCATGTCTTAGCTATTGTGAATTGAGCTGAAAGAAATATTGAGGTGCAAATGGCTCTTTTTTTCTCCTTAAACCATCTTTATCATCCATTTTATAACTCTTTTCCTTGTGATCTCATTCAGCCATACAACAACCAATCAATCAATAAATCGACTGACACATTTAAAATTCCTGTCTAGGCTCTTCCTCTGAGCTTCTAACTCATATTTTTCTGATTGTAACATATCTTCTCAGTTTTATCAAAAGCACCACAAATTCCATGAAATCAAGACTATACTCAAGATCTTCCTATTGTCTTTTTTTCCTGTAAGCAATGCCTGATCTTACAATCCATCTAATTATACCAAACAAAAAATAGGCTTATTTTCTGGCAATTCTCTCTCCTTCAACCTTTAAGATAATCTATCCATATAGTTTGCCAATTTCACTTACTAAATATTTCTTAAGTCCTTGCCCTATCACCACTTTAAGCCAAGCTTTCATCACCCCTTGCATGTTTTTAGATACCATTAACTTTTCTACTTCCATTTATTCCCATATGAGTCCCACCCATCCTCCATAAAAACAACCAGAGCAATCTATTTTAGACCAACCCTTAGCATTTTTTGCTTAAAATTCCTTAACAATTTATCCTTACTTATAAGTAGTCACACCCTTTGTAGTCTGTAAAGATTTGCATGATCTTGATTTACCATCCCTCTTGAGTCCTACCATGTGCCATTACCATTTTCTTCTTTTTCACACCAGGCTAATGAACTTTCACTCACTATTATGTTTATGCACCGTGGTTTGTTCTGTCACAGTGTTTTTGTCTATGTCATTTGGAACACTCTTTATTTCTTTCTTTAACAACTTAATTCTTATTTAATCTTCATATTTCAATTCATAGCACTTCCTAAGGGAAATATTTCTTGATTTCTTTGAAAAGATCAAAATCTCCTATGGTGTCACAACATTGATTGTTCACATATTTCCTCTTTGAATGTCACATTTGTTGATGTGAATTTTTGATTAATATTTGTATTCCCAGTAGCTTGTAAACATCCTAAGGGCAAATATTCCACTATTTTTAATTGCTGTGTTGTTCTACTGCCCAGTATATTGCGTAGAGAAGACTTTCCACTCAATAATAATGGCTGAATAAATAAATGAACAATGAGTTTAAATTTTTTGCCTAGTGTAAATGAGACAATAATTTTTCATGCTCATTAGATTCCAATTCTTCACACTTTTTTGCATTTCAGATAAACTATAGTGTACCTTAAATAAAAAATGAAACATCTTGATAAATAATGAATATATTAGATTATGTAATCTTGATGTTCACTTTTACTTTCAATCTCAATGTTATGAATTTATACTTCCAGAATTTCTTGTTCATGCAGTATCTTTCATGAAACAAATTATACTTTTGATGCCTAGATAGTACCTCTTAAGTGATTCACCTAAGCTTATACAACCAAATATTGGTGGATATGGGTCTAGTTTATTGGCATGCCATTCAGTTCTGGTTCCTCCTTGTGAGCAGGTGTGAATCATCTAATCTAATCATCTAATTAAAAGAGAACATAGGATAGGCATTTGATGCAATGGTTAAATCACATCTGGGGTGCCCTTATCTTATAATAGAGTACTTGATTGAATCCTAGCTCTTTCCTTTCAAATTCAATTTACTCCTAATATATACCCTGGGAAGTGACAGATAAATGCTCAAGAGTTGGGTTCCTGCCACCCAGATGGGAGACCCAGATTGAGTTCTAGATTCCTGACTTCAAACTGGCCCATACCTAGTTGCAAGCATTTGGGGAGAAAACAGATTGATGGAAGATCTCTATTTCTATCTGTCTGTATCTCTGCTTTTCAAATAAAAGTTGAATATCAATAAATTATTAAAAGAATATAGATTAGAAAATGTTCATATACTTAATATAAATTAATGTCTACAATAATTTATTCCTTTCATGATCTTCTCCTATTCACTTATGGGAAATGTGAAGAATACACTTATCTACTGGATTTCACTCAGGTACACCACACCTCCCAGAGATCTGGCAAGATACTCTTTATGGCCTCATGAGAAATATATCCAGTCTTCATGTTTGGTCCTATTCCTACTTTCTAGTGATACTCTGAGTACCTCTCTATTTTTCAACAACAGGAGAGAAATAGAAATTTTTGCCTTAGTGTATGACTTTTAAAGACTCATGATTCTTACTATATCAACCTCATTATTTGATTTACTAGGAAAAATATATCCATGAAAAGATGGTACAAAATGATTGATTCATAATTGGAGCATAGATATTTATAATTAAAATTTTAGTAATCTTTATAAAACTCTTCCTAAAATATAACATGTGCTTATGGATTTAATAAATTATACACTTCAAAGTAGAATAAAAGTTTAGTAACTATGATAAAGATCACATTGATCTCATATGATTTGCATGGCACTTTGCAGTTTTCAATATTCTTTTTAGCAATTGGGTTGCAATATGTTGTAGTTCAGTAATGCTCTAAGATTGTAATAGTATGTTCAGGATATTTATTCCTGGAGAATATACATCTGGATCATCATGGACTTTGAAACTGTTTTACAAATTCTATTTGTAGGCCAGTGCCGCGGCTCAATAGGCTAATCATCTGCCTGTGGCGCCGGCACTCCAGGTTCTAGCCCTGGTCGGGACGCCGGATACTGTCCTGGTCGCTCCTCTTCCTGTCCAGCTCTCTGCTGTGGCCCGGGAGGGCAGTGGAGGATGGCCCAGGTCCTTGGGCCCTGCACGTGCATGGGAGACCAGGAGAAGCACCTGGGTCCTGGCTTTGGATCAGCGCAATGCGCCGGCCGCAGCACGCCGGCCACGGCAGCCATTGGAGGGTGAACCAACGGCAAAGGAAGACCTTTCTCTCTGTCTCTCTCTCTCACTGTCCACTCTGCCTGTCAAAAAATTTAAAAAAAATTCTATTTGTAACCCACAACTCTTTAAAAATACCATCAGAAGTAATACATGCAGGAATTTCCAGCCTTCTCCCCTCCCTTTATTTCTTATTTCTTTTCTCAGTCGTTGCTCCTATTTCTTCTCTTCCTACATTTGCTTCTCTTCACTTCAGTTATAATCTGCCAACATCTGTTTTTTCCTCTTAGTCACTAAAGAACGAAACAAAGTTTTTAAGAGAAACAAAATAACCAAATTCTGTGCATTTTCTGTTATTAATAATTTTTGAAATGTCATTCTAGTTAGTGTTGAATTTCAGGCATATCTAAAATTCATTCCCCAATAATGCCAATCAAGTGAGGAATTACCATGTCATATTTAATCTACAACTATTTATTGGGTGATGCTTCATAAACATTTTTATTTATTACCCTTTGGTAGCATTAAACATTCTATATGGATTTTATCTTTTACTTGCTATAATAATGATTCATGTATTCTAAACAGAAACTTACCTCCACTGTCTCTATTCCCCTCCCCTAACCCCACTTTCTTGAAAATCACTGACCATCTATGAACAAGGCTTCTCTCTTTTGTAGCACCTTACAGGCTCTATTTGCTGAAACAGTGGGGCTGGACCTTTAAGAATGGACAGGAGTTCCAAGGTGGAAGGGAGACAGATGAATATTTGTCATAGCATGATCAAGGTCCAAAACTGCCCATATTTATCAAATGGCTTAACTAGGATGTAAGTTATAAAATGAAGCATTTTTTCATATGATTATATGATTAATCATTCTGTTGTCTAAGTTGTCTTTGTTTTTACTAACAACTTTATTGAGTTATAATTGACATATAATGAAATTCACCTGTATGAAGAAGGCAATTCAATTATTTCTAATGTATGAATATCAAGAATGAATATCTCAATATAATTTTAGTTCATTTTGAAGTTGTCTTTTGAACACTTTATTTAAAGGTAAAATAAAATTCCCCTGTTGCACTACTTTTTTTTCTGAATATAAAAATCTGTTTGCAATTTAGATCCAGGCTAAACTGATACACATTTTCTTGTAGTTAAGGAAATTGCTAAGGTGAGTAATTTGAATTGAAGGTATTTCAGAATTAAACATGAAAGTCAGTATGCTTACTAGTATCAAAATTATTATTTTATGACTAATAAACTCTAAAATTGATTTTCTTTAAATTTTAAGCTATTGGAGTAACAGCCAATCAGTCACTCATTCGAAGTTTAGAGCTTTATGTTTCATGAGAGTATGAGGGTATTTAGGGCATCAGGAGTTGAAAGGTTCCAGAAAAAAAAAAAAGCATTTAAAGGTCCAAATCCTTAAACAAACGAACAGGTTGGTTTTTTAATGTTAGACTTATCAGAAATATGGCAGTTGCAGGCATTTAGAGATTGAACCTAAAGATGAAGATCTCTCCTCTCCCTCCCTCCCTCTGCCTTTTAAATAACAGGGAGATAAATTTTTTGAAATCCTTTTGCAGAATGATATTCTGTCTTTCACAAAAAGATGGATATAATTGGAAACTATCATGCTTAATGAAATAAGCCATGCCCCAAAAGACAAATATAGTCAGTTTTCCCTGATTTGTGGTAGCTAATATACAGAATACAAAAAAAATTAGCAAAATTGATGTTATCCATATTCTTGAAGAACAATGGTTTTTCTACTACTTGTTGAGTTTTTTTTTTATTTAGTAGAGGGTTAAGCTGGTAATTATAAATAAAATTGAAAGTAAGTCATTGTAAAAACCAAAATAAAAATAATAAAAAATCTGGAGGGAGGATAAGAGAAAGGGAGGGTAGAGTGGGAAGTATCATTATGCTCTTCAAACTGTATATATGAAATTCATTAAATTTGTTCCCTTTTATAATTAAAAAATAAATTCTTTTGCACACCTAATCTCATTGATCATCCTAGTAAGTTCTGTGTCACCCCATATATTTTTTTAAACATATACCACCAACTCGATGACTTAGAGTAGAAATTTATTTTATCATAGTTCTGGAAACTAGAAGTCCAAGATCAAGGTGTTGGTAGGATTGATTCTTTTAGAAGTTCCTGCCCTTGGTTTGCAGGAGTAGACAGCTGTTTTTTCACTGTGTTTTCACTCTTTTTTTTTTTAAATAGTTTTAATTATTTTCTAACAAATTCAATGTAGTTTACAGATACAATTCTAAGAATATAACGATGTTTCCTCCCTCCTTGTATCTGTCTCCTTCTCTCCCTTCCACCATTCCTTTGTTAAGGTTCTAGTATTATTTTCACAGCATCTCCTATGACTGTATAAACCAATATAGGCATATGGATGTCTTACTCTTTGCAAGACTCATGCTTGAAGATGATCTCAATCATTGGCTCTCAGATTTGGTTGCATATTGAAATCATCTAGAGAGTTGCAGGCTGCAGGTATCTAGGTCTCACACCCCAGAGATTCTAATTAAATTGGCATGAAGACTTTTTAACGTCTTTTCTGGTGACCTTTTTTGAGTGTGTCTCTTCCACAATTCGGATGTTGAAACTTAATGACCAATGCAGTGGTAGTAAAAGGTGGAGGTTTTCACTGTTAGTAGGTCAAGTCTGGGATTAGGGTTATTATAAAAGTGGCTTCCGCTGGCATTGAATGAGTCTGGTCTTCTTTGGGCACATGAGGACAAAGTCTCCTTTCTCTTTAGTGGACGCACCAACAAGATGCACTGCTGGAGGCAGACAGCAGCCCTCACCAGACATCACAACCTGCCAGCACTTTGATCTTGGACTTAACAGCCTCTAGACTGTGAGGAAAATAGATTTCTGTTCTTTATAAATTACCCAGTCTCAAGTATTGTGTTACAGTAGCACAAGCATAAGAGTAGCACAATAGAGTAGGACAAGATACCTGGTGACTGCTATTAGCCTGAGATGCATTACTCTTAATTACTTTGAGGCATGGAGGTGGGGGAAAGTACCAAGAACTTGCTTTATTATTGGACCTGAGAAGCGATTCTGGTCTGAAGGCAACATTGAACCCATGGAGAATGTTTATTCTCCTGTGAAAATGAGATACAAGGGCTTCCTGAAGCAACCACAGTCTTTGCCAATCTGTAAGTCTTTGCCAGAGGGAACAATACACTTTCCATTTCAAAATGTTTCTTCCTTGACCTTTCACTGTTTGCCAGATGCTTCATTATTTCTTATTATGAGTTTTACAGAATCAGATGAGTGGTATTTGCATTGGCCTCCACCACTTCCTGGTGAGGGGCAGATTAAAATCCCTCTATTACCTTTAGAAGAATTTCTCTGTTGGCACCAGCTATATTCAGGAGACCTTTTAAAAGTAAACAACTCATACACTTCCTAATATAATCTATTTTGGAGGATGGGATTTGTTGTTGATTGCATTCACAGCATTACTTAAAATAAGTCCAAAAGAAGAAAAATGCTCAAAATCAAAATATTAAGATTAAAATATTGTAAAATGAAAATTTGAATTTCAGACTCATTTTGATCCATTAAACAGTTTCATTTAAAAAAATCACGTTAAAAATACTTTCAAAGCTGTTGAATTTTAAGTTTTTCTGGTGCAAGATTTTTTCTGACAACAGAATTCTCTGAGGCAAATTGAGTAAAATATTTTGCTGGAGGGGATACTTTACTTTTAAGAAGCATTCCTTTGCATCATAAAATATATCAAGGAAAGAAAAAAATCAAAGCAATGCTAAAATTTGGAAAGCAAAAAATATAACATTAATATTTCCATGAGGCCTCTTAACTGGTCTGTAGATTAAATCATGATTTAAAAATCTTTGTTAATTACTCTAATATTGAAGCATGCACCCAGGCAGTTTTTGCTTCTTTCCTTTAAATATCCCTGTTTTGCCTTTGATGGATGTCAAGGGAAGAGAGTGCCCTTTCCTGCTTATCTCAGACATCTGCTGCTGGGGAGCCTTGTTAATTATCCTGACATATCTAACCTGTGAGCTGTGTTTCGTTTCTTTCCTTTTCTTTTCTTTTTTTTTTTTTTTTTTGAAGATGAGCTAGAGACTAAGAAGTAGAAGGAAAGACATTTAAATCATTCCATGGTTGAATGATAGATCTGTTATTTTCCCATTACTGATACGGTTCATTTTTCAATTGTGTAAAGCCCTTTGCACAATTTAAGGTGTAACTATTCAGGAAACGCTTTACCAGCAATGGTGAAACAAGGAAGATGCAGCAAACGTGTGAATGTTCTTTATGTATCTGAGGCTTTCAGTCTCATAGAGGGTCTGTGTGTGTGTGTGTGTGTGTGTGTGTGTTGGGGGGTGAGGTGGGGGACATAGTATCCAAACCCTTAGCAGTGTCTCTCACCGTTATTGCTAAAGAGGCTTTGCCTGAAGGAAAAGGGAAGATTTATTCCTGTGAGATTTTCTGATATTGTGTGCACTGTGGATGGCACAGTTTTACATTTATTGAGATTGTCTTTCCCCTTGGGCCTTAAGAAAATGTGCCTAAAGCTATTATCGCATCTATCGACTCTGTGGGATTTCACGGACGTGGCGTTTCGTCCCAATTGGTGCAAAAATGACCTTTCTGAGCCAAAGTTCAAGCTGACTGAAGGTTCTGAGATGGAGATTAGAGACCTGTCAGTTGCCTGAAAGGATAAAAATGTAACATCATATATGACACTTGGTGTGGTCACATCAAACACTAAGCAATGTTCACTGAATGGACTTCTCCACCCCTCATAACACTTTCTCCTTAAGTATGCACATTAGCATGGACCCCAAATGCTGAGAGAGCTTGCAAAACAAAAGCTCTGAATCAGTACGCACCAATTATAACAGGCACGCGCCTGCACCTTAATTTCATCCAGCAATTATTTTCACTGTTCAAGTGAATTTCACTTATTGTTTAAACACTCCCCCCCTACAACACACACAATGCTTTTAATTAACTTTTCAAAGTTAAGAGAGAAAAATATGAGACATGGACCTTTGTTAAGTATGATGGGGAAAACAAAGGAAAATTAAATGTTTATAAGAGCATTTATGTGGAAATTTTGTACACCATGGTCCTTTGAAAGAATAAGTTTCCTTTCTTCACAGTTCTGTAACATCTGACTCAAAGTGGTAAAAAGAAGAACATAAGGGATAAATTCAGAGTAAGCAATTGTCAGCCTGTAATTTTTGGAGATCAGATACTACTCTGCAGTTGCATACACGCCTTCTGATCAAAAAGAATTAAACTGCAGTGAAAACCATCCACTCTTCCATCCTCCACCGTGCTGCCACAGTCTGCTAATTTGCCATATCTTGGTTGTACACTTTAATTCTCTGAACAGCTGGAAACATATCACATGCCTTACTCATGCATCATTTGGAAAAAATTAACATTTATCTTCTTGTTATAACTTCATGATGCAATATTGTATGCCTGCAGCTATATGAGACATACCCATTCTATTGAAACAACAAGAGTAAATTGAGTTAATGAACTATTTGGGACAGTAATTAAACTACTGAAAAGACAATGCTAAGAGGGAAAAATGCTAAACAAATCTTGACCCTGGACATCCTTTATTAAACAGCTGTAAATTTTTATTAGCTTCTCAAAATTATTTTACTGCATTGTACATTATATGTTCTGAGAGCCAAATATTTTAATGCATTGTTCTCTCCATGAATAAGCTGTCAGATCATAATTGGATTCAGTATTGCCTTTAAGCAAATGTGCTTCCTTTAGCATTTATCTTTAAACAGATTTCTACCTTATTATTAGTTCCTTTTTTTAATGCTTACACAGAGAACTTATTTCCCTAAGTTATAATTTAAATAACTCTTGGTCTTCACTAATTCCAAATTGTGTAACATCATAAAATAATCTAATTAAAAAAAGCAAAGGCCTCTACTTTACATAATGTATTCAACAACCAACAACTAAAAACTCCTGTGATTTTTTTTATCTGTAAGGGAATTATATAGACAAGTGCTTAATTAAAGTTGATCTCCTTCCATTTTATATCATTACAGATAGAGATGGGGATGAATAAGGCTTCAAATTTCTAAAACTAAAATATCCATCTCTACCTAACTCAAAATGGTTCTATTTTTATATCAAAGAAAGTCTGCTTAAAATTGTTGTTTTTATCAAAAACTAAATCACAAACACCACTTGAATCATATATAGAAAAGAATGCCTAAGTTTTATAAAATTTTTGCCTCTTCCAAACTATAAAATGTGACTCATGTTCTTCTCTTGCAAAATAGTCATGGTTGCAGATAAAACATGTAGTTAACAATGAAGAGAATTATCAATAAAATATTTTTGGAAAAAATATTTATTGGACTATTTCTGTAATATCAAACTACAAAGTCACAAGTTGAGGACATTTTTTATTTGACAGAGTTAGACAGTGAGAGAGAGAGACATTCAGAAATGTCTTCCTTCTGTTGGTTCACCCAACGGCCGGCACTGCGCTAATCCAAAGCCAGGAGCCAGGTGCTTCCTCCCGGTCTCCCATGTGGGTGCAGGGCCCAAGCACTTGGGCCATCCTCCACTGCCTTCCCGGGCCACAGCAGAGAGCTGGACTGGAAGAGGAGCAACCAGGACTAGAACCCGGCGCCAAGCGGAGGATTAACCTAGTAGGCCATGGCTCTGGCCCCAAGTTGAGGACATTTTATGACAAATTCTTGCAGTCTGAAAATCATATATAAATCTGATCCTAATTTCAATAAGAAGAAGGAAAAAGCAATCAGTTTGAAATCAGCCTCTCTATGGCCAACCACCCGGCAGGTGCCCTATGTCACCGGAAAATGCTCCAGACTTCCTGTTTTACTTAACGAAGTCCTCTCTCAAGAGAAACTCTATTACAGTGTCTGAACAGTTGCAGTTTCATCAGAGTCTAATTACCTGATGTATTAGGATTATACGTGCAAACAGTACACAAGCACACCCACGGAGACTGGGGGCAGAAAAGAGGGTTTATGGCAAAAAGCTCACATGATTATGGAGGCAAATAAATTCCTCTATGCAGTCTGAAGCTGGGGAACCTGGGAAGCCAGTGATAGAGTTAAGTTTGAATCCAAGGCATGACAATCAGGAAAGTAGATACACAACTCTTAGAAACTTATGGACCTTGGGATAGGTCCTGAAATCCAAAGACTGAAACATCTGGAGCTCTGATGACCTCAGGTAGGAGAGACTGGTGTCTCAGCAACAGCAGAGAGCAAGTTCATCCTTCCTCCACCTTCTCTCTGGGCATTCAACAAATTGGATGCCAGCCTATGATGAGAACAGTTATTCTTTTGCTTATTCTACTGTTTCAAATGCTAATCTCTTGTGAAACACCCACACAGGTTCACCTAGAAATGTCCTACCAACAATATGGGTATCCCTTAACCCAGTCAAGTTGACAAAATTAACCATCACAGCTGGGAAATAGAGAGACCCAACTCCAGCTGCCTCTAGACTTGAGACCTAAAGTGCCCAACTTAGGTATTAACTACAAAGAAAAAAGTTTTAATTAATAGACTATAAAATGCTTTCCCTCCCCCACTCCTTATCACCACATCAGTAGGACGCTTGTGTAATCATGGAAAATTAAACCTAATGATCTACATGCCTGATTAAGACTCCTAATTAAGGAGGCTATAGAAAAAGCCAGAAAAGCATACCTTATTTAGCCTGGGATACCTCAACTACAGTAAATCACAAACACAATCTCACTTCTTGCCATATAACTAAAAACCACATGCTAAAGGCCTATCTACCTCAGTTCCTTTTTCATGCTACACCATGTTCAACTTTTGACAAAAAAATGTGAGTCATGCTAAAAGACCAAAAACAGTCTGAAGAGAAAAGAAAGCATCAAGAGGAGATTCTGATATGGCAAAAATTTTGGAAGTATCACATTGAGATTTAAAATAACTGTGATCCAAATGCTAAAGGCTCCAGAAAGGGCAAGAATATGCGAAAATAGATGGGTGATACAAGCAGAGAAATGGAAACTCTAAGGAAGAATCAACATGAAATGCTGGATGTCAAAATCACTGTTAGAGAAATGAAGACTTCCTCTGATGGGACTCAACAGTGGACTGGAATGACTGATGAAAGAATCGGTAAGTTTGAAGATAGGTCAACAGAAATTTTAGAACTGAAAAAAAATAGGTGAAGTGAAAAAAAATACATAGAAACAGATAGAATATCTAAGAACGTTGGGACAATTTCTCATGGGAATACCAGAAAAAGAAAAAGAGAAACAATATGTAGAAATATATGAAATAATAATGCCTGAGATTTTTCTAAAATGAATGACAGACACTAAACCACAGATCCAGAAAGCTCATGACAAAAAGCAAAATACCAAAAAGAGTCTGTATGTAGGCATATCATATTCGAAAGCCATAACAAATTGGATGTGGATCTTTGGTGCAGTAAGATGACACTTGAGATGTCTCCATCCCATATGTGCAGTGCTCAGGTTCAAGTCTCAATTCTGCTTCCAATCCCAGCTTCTTGCTATTGTATACCCTGAGAGGCAGCAGATGAGAGCTCAAATACCTGAGTCCCTACCACACATGTGGGAGACTTGGATGGAATGCCCCACCCCTTCTCTCTCTCTCTTTCTCTCATGACTTTGCCTTTCAATTACATAAATCAATTAAGTAGCCTTTTTAAAAAGACAGAAAATCAAAGATAAACAAAAGGAAATACCAGAAAAATCCTGATGGGGAAAAATGTCTTCTCTTTAGAGGAAAAAGATGCCTTGAGAGTTAAAAAAAATTGGTGAGATATTACATTATTTCAAGAAAAGAACCACCAACCTAAAATTATATATTCAGTAAAACTATGTATAGCACATATCAAAAGTGAAAGAAAAATACTTTTAAAAACAAAAGTTAGTGATTTTGTCACCAATAGACCTGCATTACAAAAAAAAAAAGTTAAAACAAGCTCTTCAGAAAGGAGAAAGTTATATATATCAAAAATTCAGGTATACTTTAAATAGAATAAATGAGTTTAATATTAAAAATGGTCAAAAACTTAAACAAGTACATCAGAAAAGTTGCTTAACATTGTTAGTTAACAATATATGCAAATTAATTGAGATATTCCCCATCCACCCACTGACCAAAACTAAAAGAAACTGTCAAGCTGTGGTAAGGATATGGAGCTGTTGGAATTCTACACACTACCTCTGGGAATATAAACTAGATCATCCACTTTGAAAAACTTCTGGGCAGCATTTACAAAGTTTGAATACATCTATGATGCCCTGGAGAACTCTATTCCCCTAAGAATGAACCCACCAGAAATGCAATCGTAAAACTCATCACAGATACATCCAAGCATATTCATTATAGCACTGTTTCACTAACCAAAATCTAGACATTATCCAAATATCCATCACCAGCAAACTATATGTGGAATAGTCACATAATTGACTACTATAAAGCAATGGAAATGTCCCTTATATAACAGAATAATATGCAGGAATTGCAAATATAATGTAATGCAGAGCAAAAGACGCCAGATACAAGAGAGTATAGACTGAATAATTCTGCTATATGAAATTCAAAATCAGGCAGAACTAGCTACACTATTTAGAGTCAGGTTAGTGGTTATGTCTGAGTAAGAAGAGCAGCTGGGAAACGGTACAAGGGAGGCTTTTGGAACATTGGTCAAATTCCATTTCTTCTGGGTGTTAGCTAAACACTAAAATTTTATTCATTTGTGCACTTTTGATGTATATATGTTGCATGACAGGAAAAAGTTAAAGATACACTTAGATTCTAAAAATATGAATCTTTAAATAGGCAATGATTTTGATTTTTAAAAACTCCTCAAATAAAAAAGGATACCTAAGACATAAACTAAATGAAGCAGGGTTAACTCTGTATACAATCTGAGTTCAAGGACCTAAGCACCCACATACCTGCACCTTACATTTCTTCCCTCCATCCTACACTTTTCCAACCCTTGAGATTCCCAATAAGAGCTCCAAGGAGACACCTTCTAGCTTATGGAATAAAAGAAGAGAGCTCTGCAGATTAGTTTGGCCATTTGGACCCTTAAGGGAGCCTAATCCAAATTTGGACAGAACTTATCCAATTGGAATCTGGAGTGGCAGGAAGGCTTGGGTGTTTATATTTCTAATCAAACAATCTTGATCATTTTTATGCTTTGTCTGATCGAGGAAATGCTTAGGGCAGTGGTTTTCACAATTCCAGAGGCAGGCATACTATGGTGTTTCCTCAAAGAGCTCTAAATTTAGAGCCCCATCCAAGAAACTCTAATTTGCTATGTGTGGTGTAGACTCCAAGAATCTGCATTAACACTTCCTCACTTTGAGAAACATGTCTTAGTAGTTACATAGTTACAGCCAAGAAAGGTCAGATCCTAAAACATAAAGGAATCTCATCAGGTCATAAAGCTACAGTGGCACCAGGAATGAACTCCAGTCTCCTTAGTCATAGTTTGAGGCTCCTTTCACAATATCCCTCCCTGCCTGTGGCTACTAATTTCCAGTCTTCTTGGCAGAGCCTGTGCCCATGCCATGTGCTTTCCTAGTTTACCTCATCAGGAATCTGTTACAAAATCAAATTACATGGTGACGCTCCTCTAGACACATTTCACCGTATGGTGACACAGAACTGAAAACGGCAAAACCCTTTGAACAATTCAGAAAGTTATGACTTTCAGAGGCATTCTGTGAATTATCCATTGCCCTTTTCCTCCTGACACTGTTGCCATAGCAGACTGGCTTTCACCCTATCTTGCTTTCTGTGTTGTGAGGAAGGATTAAATAGATAAAGTTCATCAACTGCCTGGGACTCAGGTCAAAGTTGACTTGGCTCTTAGAGAGATCATTATTATGCGTATTATATGTTTCTTTTCAAAGAAAGGAAATCCAAAAAAGAAAATTCTCCATCAGTCCAATGGGGATTTTCAGGTCCACAAATTAGTTATGGAGTATACCTACTGAAAAAATGGACAGCAGTTTTCATTATGTTAGAATTTGCTACATACAATGATTATAACACTTTGCCTTACTATATTTTTTGTAATTGCTAAGATGCAAAGGGTAGTAACAGCAAAATATATTATGAAGACTAAAGTGCACCATGAAGGAATATAGCAATTGGTGAGCTATAGGGGAAATGGAGCCCTCATGCTTTGGAGATGGAGTCTACACTGGTACACATTACAAACCTGTGCAATTAGTTTGGGTCATATGCTTATCTTATGATGTACAAATTCTGTGTAGATGTACAAGCAATAGAAATGCATATATATTTTACCAAACATATGCATAAAATATTCATAGCAACACTATCCATAACTCCAAATAGGAAATTGTCATGAATAGTAAAATTGCTAAACACCTTATATTTAGTCACAATGAGAACAAGCTAACTGCAACCACCCACAAAACTTTAGGCTAAGATGCATGACACAAAAGAGGACATATTTTATCTTATTCTATTTATGTAAAATTCAAGAGCTGTCAAATCTAGTTTACAGTGTTTCAAATCAAGGTAGTGATTAGCATCATTATTACTTCATGAATGGAACAGTGAATGCAGAGAATATGAAGACTTCGGGCGCTGGGAATGTCATATTATGCCAACAGTGTGCTGGTTACAAAGGAGTATTGGCTTTGTGAACTTCAGTGTATCTCCATTAAGACACTATCACATTTCTTTTTTTTAAGATTTAATTATTTTATTTGAAAGGCAGAATTATTAGGCAGAGGCAGAGAGAGAGAGAGAGATCTTCAATCCACTGGTTCATTCCCCAATTGGCCACAACAGCCAGAGCTGTGCCAACCTGAAGCTGGGAGCCAGGGGCTTCTTTTTTGTCTCCCAGATGGGTGCAGGGACCAAAGCTCTTGGGAAATTTTCCACTGCTTTCCCAGGCCTTAGCAGAGAGTTAGGAAGGAAGTAGAGCAGCAGGAACATGAACCAGCACCCATGTGGGATGCCAGCACTGCAGGGGGCGGCTTTACCCTCTGTGCCACGGCACCACCCACTTTTCTTTTCTTTTAAATTATCCATTTCGCATACCTTGTTTCAATTTGTGACATACTCTTATAGTAGGCAATATTATTTTTCAAAGGTTTATTTATTTATTTGAAAGGTGGAGCTATATATAGAGAGAGGGAGAGACAGAGAGAGAGAGATCTTCCATCCACTGGTTCACTCCCCTAATTGTCACAATGGCCAGGGCTGAGCCAGGCCAAAGCCAGAAACCAACAGCTTCCTCCAGGTCTCTCATGTGAGTGCAAGGGCCCAGGCACTTGGGTCATCTTCTGCTGCTTTCCCAGGGAGCTGGATCAGAAGTGAAGCAATGTGACCAGCGCTGTGGTGCAACGGGTTAAAGCCCCAGTCTGTAGCGCCGGCATCCCAGATGGGCGCTGGTTCTAGTCCTGGCTGCTCTTCTTCCCATCCAGCTTTTTGCTATGGCCTAGGAAAGCAGTAGAAGATGGCCCAAGTGCTTGGGCCCCTGCACCCGCGTGGCAGACCCGGAAGAAGCTCCTGGCTTCAGATCAGCTCAGCTCTGGCCGTTGCAGTGATTTGGGGAGTGGACCAGCAGAATGGAAGATCTCTCTATTTGTCTGGTTCTACCTCTTCTCCCTGTAATTCTGTCTTTCAAATAAATAAAATAAGTCTTAAAAAAATAAGTGAAGCAACTGGGACTTGAACCAGCATCCACGTGAGCTGCCAGCGCCACAGGCAGTAGTTTAACCTGCTACACCACAGTGCTGGTGCTATCATATGTTTCTTTACACATTAAGTGTATTTCTCCTCAAATTATTATAAGAAAATATTTCTACAACTTGTAACTTTTTCAGAAAAACTGAAATTTCATAAGATATGTACCTAAAGGAAACTTTCAGAAGATTTTTTAACTTGGAATTCAACAACAGTTGGAAGGTTTGCTTTGGGCTTAATCTAGGCCAGGATAAGCCAAGCTAACCCTTTCATGACAGGTTTTCAGCTCTAATAAAATGACTTCTTCCTCACTCAGAAGTCTCATTGCTTACATGGAGTCCTTTTCTGTTTATACTGAGATGGAAGCGATTAATTTTACCTGGGTACTGTCACCTCTATGAAACCTTTAGGTTTACTCACTCTAATTTTTATAAAGGCATGAAATATTCCAAGATGTCGTACCAATAGCTTATTTCCTTTTGGTACCATGAATTTGGAAAGGTTGTCTTTAAGATTCAAGTTTTATGTGTGGAAAACTTATGACAATGGTGCTCTGTTGTGTTGTGTGTTATCGTATTAATATCTCATCTTAACAAATGTATTTGCTAATATTCTTAGATATTGGTGAGGGTTTTGCTTTATTTTTTAAACAGAAGTTTGTGCCGCTCCTTTATGTGGCCTTTGCCTTATCATTCATTATGCATTAAAGTATAGATATTTGTCTACAGACATTTCTTTGGGTGATTGCTGAGACAAATGGCTAGCACTGATAACCTGAAAGTCCTGTGTTGTTAGCTTTCTTCTGACATTTAGGAGCCAACAACTAAAAAACTTTGTAAAATATGGGTTAGCAGGGCACCCTCTTGAAGCAGTAGGAACTCTGATTTGATGTGTAGGTGGTAATTGGGTTTTCAGAAGACAGGGCTGGCTGGGGACTCACTTGTGCATGTTAGCGAATGCAGTTGAAAATTCAGCTTTCCTTGACGTAATCGTACAGGAAGGCACTACTTAAAGAGGCAAAATAAGACAGAGAAGGGATTCTAAGAAAGAGATAAGAGCCAAAGTTCAACATGCAGTGACGAGGCAAGATTGTGCGAGCTGAGCCAGGAGCAGCAGCTTACAGCAACTCTTAGTAGGATGACGCTTGCTGCAGAGGACGTGAGGTCTTCAGAGCCCACATCCAATCAGAACAAACCACCCTCATTTCTGTGAGAAACACTGTCATGGCCCATTAACTAGGGCCACGAATTCTTCACATTTCCTTTCAGTGGACAGCGATTATTTCCCAGCCTCTTAAATCTCTGATGGCCACTTGAACCTGTTCCCAATAAACTGCAGCAGAGATGAAATAGTATGTGTCCCAGAACCTCAGCCCCAAGATGTCTGGGTGTCTCTACCTGCTTTTTTCTTGGAAATTGCCCAGAGATTGCTGTGGGAAGAAGTTGGTGCAGCCTACTGCAGGATCTAAGGTCATGTGGAGAACTGGAGCCTCCCATGTGATGGCTCAATTGCCAAGCATGGGTGAGTCCATCTTAAGCCTTCAAGGTAGTCACATGAATGCTGGAGAAACACTCAGCAGCCCATGAAAATGTGAGAAATAATAAAGCATTGCTTAAGCTGCTAGGTTGATACATTTTGTTGTGCAGAAATGGGTAATGGATATAGGGGTTTGTTCTGAGAGTCGGGAGCTGCCTTAGAGAGCCTCATGTGGCACTGGCTTTGGGACTGGACAGCAGGTGGGAGTTGGAGAAGTAGAAAGGAACCTGTTTTCAAGGGTGAGAAACTGGAAAGGGGGATTTTAATGGTTGGAGAAAGTGTGACCTGTATTGAATACCACACAATTGAAAAAGTGCCAGAAAGAAAAAAAATAAACCTATTAAATTTTGTTGTTCATTGTTCATTTCATAGTTAGGCCATCTGTACACAGAATGTGGGAAGGACCAGCTTGCTTTATCTTTGATGAATATGATCAGGTACAAGATGAAAGATAAGAGCTGAAAAAGGAGTTATTTAGTGTGCAGCAAGAATTTAGTGGAAAAAAAAAAAAGGCCCAAGACTTGCTGCAGTAGAAAACAAAAGAGTCTTAGTCCCAATCTCTCCAACTTGCAAAAATTTTCAAAGTAAAATAATTTCTTGGACCAAATATTAAAGTAAGCATTTGTAAAGAGCTACAGAGGGTCAGAGCAGAGACATTTAAGACAAGAAGTCAAAATGCAAGCAGCCAAGCTTTGGATCAACCACAGAGATGGTATAAATGAGAGACTACATAAGCAGCAGAATGTGCTGGCTCTGCCAGGATTCCATTTTATCTCAGGAATTGTGGAAGGAGCCCCTAGGAAAAGGCTCTTCCCAAATGATAAAATGGAAGCAGGAGTGAAACAGGACAGAGTGAGGGCAGAGAAACTTGCTCTCAAAGTTCTGCCCTCCCCGAAAAAAGAGGTCATGAGAAAGACTTTAGCCAAACTTGCAAATGAAGAGGTCTCCAGAAAGAAACGTTTGAGCTAGAATATGGATAAGTTAAGGGAACAGGCAACCAGCGCTGGGACACTGAAAGCAGCTCCCTCTTGAGATTGAAGTGCCCTGGTTGAGCCTCAAGCCCAATTAGGAGGGCGGCTTTCTCCCCTAAAGCCTGCCAGGGCAAATTTTGCAATGGCCTTGGATTGGAAGGGAGAGGAAACTGAAAGATCATACATAGATTTGTGGTATGAAGGTTGCTGGATGTAGTTATAGGATTATTTATTAAATTCTGACTCATTTTATGTCTTGCCTATAGACCCTTTCAGTGATAAGAATCTTTTCTATTTTTTTATTATTTATTTGAAAGAATGACTGAAAGAAAGAGAGAGGGAGAGAGAGAGAGAGATTAAGAGAGAGAAAGAGATCTTCCATCTGCTGGTTCACTTCTCAAATGATTACAAGAGCCTGAGGCTGGGCCAGACTGAAGTCTGGAGCCAAGAGCTTCTTTCAGGTCTCCCACACCACGTTGGTACAGGGGCCCAAGCACTTGGGCAATCCTCTGCTGCTTTCCCAGGCCATAGCAGAGAGCTAGATCAGAAACAGAGCAGCCAGGGCTCGAGCTGGCGCCCAGATGGGATGCTGGCATTGCAGACAGATAGTAGCTTCACCTGTTTTGCCTCAATGCTATCCCCAATAAGAATCTTAAAAATATTTTCCCGGGGCGGAGCCAAGATGACGGAATAGTGAGGGTGCGCACCGATAGTCCGAGAAAAGATAGTTTAATAAAAGTGGAGTTACGGTAGCCTCAGGAAAAGGATCAGGAAAAAATTGCAGAGGAAACTCTTCCGCATCTAGTGGATGTGACTCGGAGGACCTATGGGGAGAGCAAGGTCGCCCACCCCTTGGAAGCAGAGCCGTGGGAGCCGCGGGAGCCGAGCCACAGAGTTTGGGCACCAGCGCTGGGAGGGGAGGTGAGACAAAAACTTCTCAGTAACCTGGGACATTGGCGGGGAAAGGCAGAAAGAGACTACAGAGAACGAGGCCTGAAACCCCACTAGGGAAAGTTCACCAGGATGGCGGGAGGAGAGAAAAAATCGAATAAGGGGAACTGGCACGGACATTAGCCTCTCTCTCCACTCACCTTACAAAGCCAAGCAAGACAAAGGGCAGGCACCATTTTACATAAGTAAAGCAGCATGCAAAATTTTGAATATGTAAAGCATGTGCCCCTCGTTAGCCAAGTAGAAAAACCTAACTCTGGTGGGGAGAAATCACAGGAGGTTAACACCTAATGTAAGTGTGGAGCTAACCAACTGAGACTGGGAAAAACTGGGGGGGGGGGGGGGGCGAGAGAACTCACAAACTCCATAACCTGGGCAACCTGGTGAGAGACTGTGGTGAAATCTGAGACCACACTGAGGGCTGCATAAACTCTTTGTGTGGTCCCAGCAAACGAATACACACAGGGGCCAGATTTCATACATCAACTACTCTCAATTCCACTCAGCTGTGTGGAATTACTTCCCAACTGAGTCAAAAAAAAAAAAAAAAGTGATCGAGAGAGTGAGTGAGAGTGAGCAAGAGAACAATCAGGGTGAATCACCTTTTGTACACCCTTAACACTGAATAAACAAACAGAGCTCTCTGGACACACCCAGCACAGCCTCTAAGGATCCATCAAAAGCAGACAGTCCACTTAATCTAGAGTCACAGTATAATGAGAAAAAACACCACAGTGAAGAAACCAATGAATATCTCCAATATGCCAAACAACAAATGCAGAAAACGAGCTGACAAGAACAAGGAAGACACTATGATGCCCCCAAATGAAATGGACACCCCAATTCAAGATTATGAAGATGATGAGATAGAAGAAATGCAAGAAGCAGATCTCAAAAAATTGATAAGAACATTAAGAAGTTCTCAAAAACAAATTCTTGAACTACAGAAATCCTTAATGGACTAGATAGAAAATCTCTCACATGAAAATGAAATATTAAGGAGGAATCAAAATGAAATGAAACAACTAGTAGAACATGAAACTGTGATAGTGACGAGAAATCATAATGAAATGAAGAATTCAATAGATCAAATGACAAACACATTAGAGAGCCTTAAAAACAGAATGGGTGAAGCAGAAGAGAGAATATCAGACTTAGAAGACAAAGAACAGGAAAATATACAATCAAACCAAAGAAAAGAAGAGGAAATTAGAAATCTAAAAATATTGTCAGGAATCTTCAGGATACTATTAAAAAAACCAACATTCGGGTTCTAGGAGTTCCTGAAGGCATGGAGAGGGAGAAAGGATTGGAAGAACTTTTTAGTGAGATATTAGCAGAAAATTTCCCAGGTTTGGAGAAGGACAGAGACATCCTAGTACAGGAAGCTCATAGAACCCCTAATAAACATGACCAAAAGAAATCCTCACCACAACACGTTGTAATTAAACTCACCACAGTGAAACATAAAGAAAAGATCCTAAAATGTGCAAGAGAGAAATGTCAGATTACTCTCAGAAGATCTCCAATCAGACTCACAGCTGACTTCTCATCAGAAACCCTACAAGCTAGGAGGGAATGGCGAGATATAGCCTAGATACTAAGAGAGAAAAACTGCCATCCCAGAATATTATATCCTGCAAAGCTCTCATTTGTGAATGAATGTGAAATAAAGACCTTTCATAGCAAACAGAAATTGAAAGAATTTGTCGCCACTCTTCCAGCCCTGCACAAGATGCTTAAAGATGTGTTACACACAGAAACACAGAAACACAGTCATCAATATGAAAGAAAGTAAATGAAGGAAACCTCACAGCAAAAGATCACTGGAAGTTCAAAACATATATTAGAAAATATCTTTGGCAAATGGCAGGGCAAAGTTACTACTTATCAGTAGTCACATTGAACATAAACGGCCTGAACTGTCCAGTTAAGAGACACTGATTGGCTGATTGGGTAAAGGAACAAAACCCATCTATTTACTGCTTACAAGAAACACATCTTTCCAATAAAGATGCATACAGACTGAAAGTGAAAGGCTGGAAAAAGATATACCATGACAACAGAAATGAAAAAAGAGCAGGCGTAGCCATCTCAATATCGGACAACATAAACTTTACCACAAAAACTGTTAGGAGAGACAGAGAGGGGCACTATATAATGATTAAGGGATCAATTCAACAGGAAGATATAATGATTATCAATGTCTATGCACCTAATTACAGGGCACAGGTTTATTTAAAAGATTTGTTAAGGGACTTAAAGGGAGACTTAGACCCCAATACAATAGTACTGGGGGATTTCAATACTCCACTCTCAGAAAGAGACAGATCAACAGGACAGAAGATCAACAAGGAGACAGTAGAATTAAATGACACTATAGCCCAAATGGATCTGACAGATATATACAGAACTTTTCATCCTACACAGAAAGTATTTACATTCTTCTCAGCAGTACATGGAACCTTCTCTAGGATTGACCACATACTAGGCCATAAAGCAAGTCTCAGCAAATTCAAAAGAAATAGAATCATACGATGCAGCTTCTCAGACCATACAGAAATGAAGTTGGAAATTAGCAACTCAGGAATCCCTAGAGCATATGCAAACGCATGGAGATTGAACAAAATGCTCCTGAATAAACAACGGGTCACAGAAGAAATTAAAAGAGAAATCAAAAATTTTCTGGAAGTAAATGAGGATAACAGCACAACATACCAAAACTTATGGGATACAGCAAAAGCAGTGTTAAGAGGAGAGTTTATATCAATAGGTTCCTACATCAAGAAATTGGAAAGGCAACAATTAGATGAGCTTTCAATTCATCTCAAAGATCTAGAAAATCTGCAGCAAACCAGACCCAAATCTAGTAGGAGAAGAGAAATAATTAAAATCAGAGAAGAAATCAACAGGATTTAATCCAAAAATCATTACAAAAAAATCAGCCAAACGACGAGCTGGTTTTTTGAAAAAATAAATAAAATTGACACCCCATTGGCCAAACTAACTAAAAAAAGAAGAGAAAAGACCCAAATCAATAAAATCAGAGATGAAAAAGGAAATGTAACAACAGACACCACAGAAGTAAAAAGAATCATCAGAAATTACTACAAGAACCTGTATACCAGAAAACAGGGAAACCTATCAGAAATGGAGAGATTCCTGAACACATGCAACCTACCTAAATTGAACCAGGAAGACATCGAAAACCTAAACAGACCCATAACTGAGACAGAAATTGAAACAATATTAAAGGCCCTCCCAACAAAGAAAATCCCAGGACCACATGGACTCACTGCTGAATTCTACCAGACATTTAAAGAAGAACTAACTCCAATTCTTCTGAAACTATTCAGAAAAATCATAAAAGAGGGAATCCTCCCAAATTCTTTCTATGAAGCCAGCATCACCTTAATTCCTAAGCCAGAAAAAGATGCAGCATTGAAAGAGAATTACAGACCAATATCCCTGATGAACATAGATGCAAAAATCCTCAATACAATTCTCGCCAATAGAATGCAACAACCATCAGAAAGATCATCCACCCAGACCAAGTGGGATTTATCCCTGGTATGCAGGGATGGTTCAATGTGCGCAAAACAATCAACGTGATACACCACATTAACAGACTGCAGAAGAAAATCCCTATGATTATATCATTAGAGGCAGAGAAAGCATTTGATAAAATACAACACCCGTTCATGATGAAAACTCTAAGCAAACTGGGTATGGAAGGAACATTCCTCAATACAATCAAAGCAATTAATGAAAAAACCATGGCCAACATCCTATTGAATGGGGAAAAGTTGGAAGCATTTCCACTGAGATCTGGTACCAGACAGGGATGCCCACTCTCACCACTGCTATTCAATATATTTCTGGAAGTTCAAGCCAGAGCCATTAGGCAAGAAAAAGAAATTAAAGGGATAAAAATTGGGAAGGAAGAACTCAAACTATCCCTCTTTGTAGATGATATGATTCTTTACTTAGAGGACCCAAAGAACTCTACTAAGAGACTATTGGAACTCATAGAAGATTTTGGCAAAGTAGCAGGGTATAAAATCAATGCACAAAAATCAACAGCCTTTGTATACACAGGCAGTGCCACAGCTGAGGAAGAACTTCTAAGATCAATCCCATTCACAATAGCTACAAAAACAATCACATACCTTGGAATAAACTTAACCAAGGATGTTAAAGATCTCTATGATGAAAATTACAAAACCTTAAAGAAAGAAATAGAAGAGGATACCAAGAAATGGAAAAATATTCCATGCTCATGGATTGGAAGAATCAATATCATCAAAATGTCCATTCTCCCAAAAGCAATTTATACATTCAATGCAATACCAATCAGATACCAAAGACCTTCTTTTCAGATCAGGAAAAATGATGCTGAAATTCATATGGAGACACAGGAGACTCGAATAGCTAAAGCAATCTTGTACAACAAAAACAAAGGCAGAAGCATCACAATATCAGATTTCAGGACATATTACAGGGCAGTTGTAATCAAAACAGCATGGTACTGGTACAGAAACAGATGGATAGACCAATGGAACAGAATAGAAACACCAGAAATCAATCCAAACATCTACAGCCAACTTATATTTGATCAAAGATCCAAAACCAATCCCTGTAGTAAGGACAGTCTATTCAATAAATGGTGCTAGGAAAATTGGATTTCCACATGCAGAATCATGAAGCAAGACCCCTACCTTTCACCTTACACAAAAATTCAATCAACATGGATTAAAGACTTAAATCTATGACACAACACCATCAAATTACTAGAGAGCTTTGGAAAAACCCTGCAAGATATAGGTACTGGCAAAGACTTCTTGGAAAAGACCCCAGAAGCACAGGCAGTCAAAACCAAAATTTACATTTGGGATTGCATCAAATTGAGAACTTTCTATACTTCAAAAGAAGCAGTCAGGAAAGTGAAGAGGCAACCGAAGAATGGGAAAAAATATTTGCAAACTGTGCAACAGATAAAGGGTTGATAACCAGAATCTACAAAGAAATCAAGAAACTCCACAAGATCAAAACAAACAACCAACTTAAGAGATGGGCCAAGGAACTCAATAGACATTTTTCAAAAGAGGAAATCCAAATGGCCAACAGGCACATGAAAAAATGTTCAGGATCACTAGCCATCAGGGAAATGCAAATCAAAATCACTATGAGGTTTCACCTCACCCCAGTTAGAATGGCTCACATTCAGAAATCTACCAACAATAGATGCTGGAGAGGATGTGGGGAAAAATGGACACGGACCCTGTGTTGGTGGGAATGCAAACTGGTTAAGCCACTATGGAAGTCAGTTTGAAGATTCCTCAGAAACCTGAATATAACCCTACCATTCAACCCAGCCATCCCACTCCTTGGAATTTACCCAAAGGAAATTAAATTGGCAAACAAACAAGCTGTCTGCACATTAATGTTTATTGCAGCTCAATTCACAATAGCTAAGACCTGGAACCAACCCAAATGCCCATCAACAGTAGACTGGATAAAGAAATTTTGGGACATGTACTCTATAGAATACTATACAGCAGTCAAAAACAACGAAATCCGGTTATTTGCAATAAGATGGAGGAATTTGGAAAACATCATGCTGAGTGAATTAAGCCAGTCCCAAAGGGACAAATATCATATGTTCTTCCTGATCGGGGACAACTAACTGAGCACCAAAGGGGAAACTTGTTGAAGTGAAATTGACACTATGAGAAACAGTGACTTGATCAGCTCTTGTCCTGACTGTTGATCTACAATGTAATACTTTATCCATTTTAGTATTTTTTTGTTTTGTTCTAGTACTATTGGTTTAACTCTGTAATTAACACACAATTATTCTTAGGTGTTTAAATTTTAATTGAAAAGTGATCCCTGTTAGGAATTTGGAAAACATTATGCTGAGTGAATTAAGCCAGTCCCAAAGGGACAAATATCATATGTTCTCCCTGATCGGTGACAACTAACTGAGCACCAAAAAGGAAACCTGTTAAAGTGAAATGAATACTATGAGAAACGGTGACTTGATCATCCCTTGCCCTGACTGTTGATGAGCAAGTTATTACATTATTCCTCTTAGTATTTGGTTTGTTTGTTCTACTTAATACTTTTGGTTGAATACTGTAATCAATACACAATTCTTCTTAAGTGCTGAAACTTAACTGAAAAGTGATCGCTTTTAAATATAAGAGTGGGAATAAGAGAGGGAAGAGATTGTCAATTCGGGACATGCTCAAGCTGACTTACCTCAAATGGTAGAGTTAGAAACATACCAGGGGATTCCAATTCAATCCCATCAAGGTGGCATGTACCAATGCCATCTCACCAGTCCAAGTGATCAATTTCTGTTCACAATTGATCATAATGATAGGACTAAGAGCCAAAGGGATCACATAAACAAGACTAGTGTCTGCAAATACTAGCTGACAGAATAAAAAAGGGAGAGAACGATCCAACATGGGAAGCGAGATACACAGCAGACCCACAGAATGGCAGATGTCCTAAACAGCACTCTGGCCTCAGAATCAGCCCTTAAGGCATGTGGATCCAGCTGAAAAGCCCATGAGAGTATTTCAGGCATGGAAAGCCAAGACACTCTGGTAAAGAAAAAAAAAAAAAAAAACCCTAAATGAAAGATCTCCGTGAGTGAGATCCCAGTGGAAAGAACAGGTCATCAAAGAAGGAGGTACCTTTCTCTGAAGGGAGGAGAGAACTCCCACTTTGACTACGACCTTGTCTTAATATGATCACAGTCAGTGAACTCAAAAGGCTTCCATAGCCTTGGCAACTCATGACTAGAGCCTAGGGAGAGTACTGATGCCATAAACAGGAGTGTCAACTTGTAAAGTCAACAACAGGAGTCACTGTGCACTTACTTCTCATGTAGGATCTCTGTTAATGTGCTGTACATTGTGATTTAATGCTATAACTAGTACTGAAACAGTATTTTTCACTTTGTGTTTCTATGTGGGTGCAAACTGTTGAAATCTTTACTTAATATATGCTAAACTGATCTTCTGTATATAAAGAGAATTGAAAATGAATCTTGATGTGAATGGAAGGGGAGATGGAGAGGGAAAGGGAAGGGTTGCGGGTGTGAGGTAAGTCATGGGTGGGAGGAAGCCATTGTAATCCATAAGCTGTACTTTGGAAATTTATATTCATTAAATAAAACTTAAAAAAATATTTTCCCATAGTAACCTTATGCATAGCACAATTAAGCCCTTTTCAAAAAGAATCATGGATGCAGCTTTTGGAACATGGTTCCACTCAATGCATAGGCAAACTTTTAACAGAGTATCATTGAAGAAGTACTGAGTTTGAACTAAATAGGATGGAATTTAAAATAATAAGAAACTTTTGGGCCTCCCATCTGTCTATGGTGAGCTATTCAGCTGCTAACACAAAATGTTCTGCTCTAAGAGGAAAGACCCATCAGAGCAGGGAGGCAGCATCTCCTCCAAGGAGTAGCAGGCTTTCACAAGGACTGCCCTGCTGGTGAGAAGGGGAGCAGATGTTGAGTGAGTCCCAGAGCCAAACACTGAAGAGACCTTGTAGCTCCAACATTGCTGCCCTGCACTGCTGTGCTGAGACTCTCTTTTCAATTGACAAGTATTTTTCTCATCTTTACAGTCACCTTGCTAAGTAGGCGTTATTATCTTTATTCCTCATATGGTAAAACTGAGAAATAAAGATGCTTCATGATTATGTGGGTAGTAATGGTGAAGCTAAGATTTAGACACAGCTCTTACTGGCTCAAATAGATAAGTCCTTTACTTGCTTTTTCTCCATTTGTTATGACCTGTTTTTTTCTATAAATGGACTGTCATGGAACAAACATGTTAATAAGTGAAGTTTTTGTACTTGATGCCTTTCTGTCACTCAATTCTTGTAATGACAGGCATCTCAGGAATTTATACCATGTACTGTCAGTTTATTATAAATTGCTTGATGCAAAGTCTTCAGAGTTCTACTATACTATTTACAAGATTTATTAATTGATTGATTCATTCATTCATTCATAAATTCAAAAGGCAGAGCAACAGAGAAGTGGAGAGGCAGAGGTGTGGGAAGACAGAAAGAGACAGAGATCTTTCATCCACTGGTTCACTTCCCAAATAGCTACAACAGCCGGGGTTGGGTGAGGCCAAAGCCAGGAGCCAGGAATTCCATCCTGGACTCCCACATGGGTGTCATTAGCTCAATGACTTAGATCATCATCTGCTGCCTTTCTATGTGCATAACCAGGAAGTTGGATCAGAAATGGAGCAGCCAAGACTCAAACTGGCAATTTGATATAGGATGCTGACCCCACAAGCAGTGGCTTAACTTGCTGCACAGCGATATTGGCCTTATTACTGAGTTTTGATGAACCTGTATTTATGATGGTCACCTCAAAGCACTCTGCAACTTTTAAGTCATTTTGTCTTTACATCAGACCTTTCAGAGGGAAATGGCTTTCTCTTCTTTTACAGATAAAATCAAGCAGACTAGGTAAAGAATTCTCCAAGATCACATAGCAAGAAAGTGATAAAGAACCTATAAATCATTTCCTGTTGTATGTTTCCTCCAAAATATCACTTCAGCAATTTTCCTTCTGAATTTTTAAAGCATTTTTATTTATTTGTTTTTTCTTTTATTTGCTGAGAAGCAGAGAGAGAGAGAGAGAGAGAGAGAGACAGAGAGAGAGAGCTCTAATCTGCCAGTTCAGACCCCAAAGTACCTGCAACAGCCAGGGTTGGGCCAGGCTGCAGACAGGAGCCAAGAACATTATCCAGGGCTCCCATCTGGGTTTCAGGCTGCCGAACATTTGAGCCACCATTTCTGCCTCCCAGCATGTGTGTCAGTAGAAGGTTGCTGACGAACCCCAATATGGGATATGGGCGTCCCCAATGGTACCTTAATCACTTTGCCAAGTGCCTGCTCAAGAACATTATTTTCCCTTTATGAAAAATAAGTCACCCTGAAAATAGGACAAGAATTTTAAGAAAAAGAAACTATTTTAAAAAGGACAACTTATGTAAAGGATAAGAAGTGTTTTCAAAGAGGGCTAGGAGATTTCTAGCAGCACCAGCTGTTCATGAAGGAGTTAGAAGTGTGTTGATTCATGGCCATTGCTAGGTTCTGAGCATTTCTAGCTCACCAAAAGTCCTTTGTTGAAACTTATTGTTAAAGTTAGTTATACAGACCCATTAAATTCCAAGTTTCCAATTCTGTAAATGCTTGATCAAAATTGTATCTACCTTAAAAATACCATCAGTGGTCTATTTGTTGTCCAATTTAAGTTTTGCTAGGTGTCCTATTTATAGGATGATGGAATGAAATGTGTTAAAAGGTCAGATCTTTCAGAGACAATTAGTGCCCCTTTAAAAGAGTTTTGAAGGAGCCCATTTGCCTAATCTCCTTCCAGATGGGAATGCATGGAAGGTATTATCTATAAGGGTCAGGTTCTTACCAGACACAGAATAGGCTAGTGCACTGGGCCTCCCAGCCTCCATAACTGGAAGTAGTTCATTTCTGCTGTCTATGCACGATCCAGCCTAAGGTATTTTGTAATAGCAGCACAAATCCACTAAGATTGAAAACAAATAGTTTCACCTCAATTTTCACTCTGTTTTTAAATTTATTGTTAACTTTTTAAAACTGTTTTTGAAACAAAGCACAGTATAAACAAATAATATATGAGTAAGCATACACATACACACACACACACACACACACACACACACGCATTATCACCTGGCTGTAGAAGTGATTTGTCGAATTAAAAGGAAAAGTAAAATAAAAGGATAGCTTGAATTAAAGGTAGAGGAAATGAAGTGTAGAAAATAGCAATAAGGTCATAAAATGGGTCCGGAATGAGAATCATACAACACTTTGTACCATAGCAATCTGCTACTGGGGGCTGCAAATCTAGCCATAGCTTTTCAACAGTCAGTGAGAAAACAGCAACCTGGTCAGTTACACATTTTACAAAATATATAAGATAAAATCAGACCAGTTGTTAGATGAGAAGCAAAATTATTGCTGTTACTAATATCCGACAGAAATTTCTCCCAATGGCCCTCGTAAAACCAGCAGCATGTAATAGTCTGGCTTAAATCTTCAACCACATTTTTGGAGTAGACACAATGATAAGTTCCATAGTGTTGTTGGCATTGCTCTAACAAGATTTCACTAAAGACAGTTTTTAGGGGTCAATACGATATCATCCAGGTATGCATCTGTCTTCATATTTGACTGAATCCAGGGGTCATGGATGGAGTTCATTTCTTAAGCAATTCTTCCTACATATTGTTACTTCCTGTATATTTTTGTGGTTATTGAGAAGCAAGTAGTTTGAAATTGTCCTCTTTGGCAAGCACTCAAGAAGGCAAATTATCTATACTCTAATTAACTATTAATCTAGTCACTTTAATTGACAATTTTTCTGGTGGGAGAGTTCCCACCTCTGACAAAAAAATTAGTGATGAGTCAGAGAAGGATCTATGCCTAAATAAAAGGCCACTTCTTTTGTACTCAAAAATTAACTATTGAGGACCCCATGGCTTGGCCCATAATTTTTTGGAAAGTCTGTTTAATACAACTAAGGTCATAAACACCCAGGCTGGAAATAGATTTTAGCTTGGGTAATGATGCTTAATTTCTAGGTAAAACAATCTCAATAAAGAACTCAGGGAATCATCCAGTTGAGGCTCTTCTAAATAATTTTTGTTTTAAATTTTTGGTCAATCCAAACTCCATTAAGAAAAATAGGCTTGGTACAGTGTTTGAGATATTGTTTGGGACACCAGCATCCCATATCACAGTGTTAGCTCTGCTTCCAATTCCAACTTCCTGCTAATGCACACCAAGAGACTCAACAGGTGATGAAGAGTTGGGTCCCTGCCACCCATGTGGGACTCTCAGATTGAGTTCCCTGCCACTAGTTTCAACCTGGCCCAATCATGACTGCTGTGGGCACTTTGGGGAGTGAATTAGTGGATAGATGGAAAAAAAGTTTTAGTTCTGGAAGGAAATTTAAAGACCACTTAACACAATATGACATTTAATCGATAGTGAACTTGCAAACAAAAAGCATAAAAGCACTTTCATGATTGTGTACCTAAAGAGTAACAAAGCTAAATGGAAGTCCCAGGTCTTCCTATGACACCATTCACTCAGGGCTCCTGAGTTTATGGGCAAATAGTTGAGAGGTCTCAAGGATCCTAACAAAACATTATGCTCAGTTCCTCCCAGTCTCATCTTCCCATCCCCATGAAAATTGGACTTCAAAGATAAAACTATTATGTTAATGCATATTTTTCTTTTTTTGTTTTCAAAAAAAGGTTGGTGTCCTATCATGTTAAAGTTCATGTGATGTTCATGGGTTACCCTCTCATTACCCGAAGCAAATAGATCATTGTAACCCTCAGATTGAAAGGAAGAAATATAATTATTTCTTCTTAATGCCAAATGAAGTGGTATGGTTAGACAGGAGTGTCAGTTTGTAAAGTCAACAACAGGAGTCACTGTGCACTTACTCCTCATGTAGGATCTCTGTCCTTAGTGTGCTGTACATTGAGATTTAATGCTATAACGAATACTCAAACAGTATATTTCACTTTGCGTTTCTATGGGGGTGAAAACTGTTGAAATCTTTACTTAATGTATACTAAACTGATCTTCTGTAAAAAAAAAAAAAAAAGAAAGAAAAGAAATTATCAATTCCCAACTTGACTCTCACTGGGATTAAACATGACAATAGGTCTGATCTGATTTCATCATCATTTAAAAAATCATCTATCATTTTTCACTTTATGTTTCTGTGTGGGAGCAAACTGTTGAAATCTTTACTTAATGTATACTAAGCTGATCTTCTGTATATTAAGATAATCGAAAATGAATCTTAATGTGAATGGAAGGGGAGAAGGAGTGGGAAAGGGGAGGGTTGCGGGTGGGAGGGACGATATGGGGGGGAAGCCATTGTAATCCATAAGTCGTACTTTGGAAATTTATATTCATTAAATAAAAGTTAAAAAAAAAAGAAGTGGTATGGTTAACGAGGGATGGAGGTGCGAAGCCTGACCCTCCAGTGAGGAACATACTATTACAATGACATATCAAGTCATGATGTGCAAGACTAGAAATTATTCCATTAGCCTCTGTACCATGAGTACTTACACCTATGAGTTGCCAAGTTCAAGCCACTGTGGCTTGTGCCATGTTTGCAGTCCTCAGGGCCACTTGGTAACAGGAGCTGCCGTTTTGCCTGTCACTGTCACTTCACATGTTCAGTCTCCAAAGCTCTGTTTGTTTCATTTGGCTCTATGTCTCCCCTAGGAGCAGCTTCATTTTCATATAAATAGAGCCTTTCATCAGACAGTGGCAAAGAATCATACAGAACGTATGACTTTCAATGTTACTGGGCACAATGGATACAGACATATTTGAACAAAGAAAGCAAAAAGAAAAATTAATGAAAGGTAACATTTATCTAAATATAATGCAGACTGTATGCCTGTCACAGCCGTGACTAAAAACTGAAGGGAAGGCTATATTATTGTGTTTGTGGTTATTGTCAGGATAAAAGGAACAGTTCTTTAAGAGATCCTCTAACTCCTATTTATGTTTTTAGAATCAGCTTACCTTTATAGCCGACTTGGAGTGAGGTGTCTGATGTGGAGGAATTATTGAATGCACCAGTGTCTTCTGATTTAGGACAGTCAAAAATATTTTCTCTGAGATGTTCTAAAGACATAACAAAAAGGTTAATACTGGTTTGCCTCACACGAATTGACCTAGGAGGTGAGGGTAGGGGCAATCATAAATTAAGGTAAACAGGGCAATGTGTTTTTTTTTTTTTTTTTTTCTTAGACTTGGCCTACAAAAGACTTTTTCGGCTTCTCATCGGCCTTCCAGTAATGTCTGGCAGTCTCTTTGGCCAGTGTCTTTCCCATTGTTATTCCCACTCTGTCTCCTCGTGGTCTGGACTGCCCCACTCTCAGGATCTACCACTCAGTGCAATGATCCCATCTTTTACTATCCTGAATGAATGCCCTATTTCTGCCCTGGCCTTTTCCACTGTCACTGCTCCTCTATCCCACCATTCTGAGAGAGGTTGTTCCTCTTGACATTGATTGAAATATTTTTTGGAATTCTGCAACATAAACCCATTGCTTTATTTTTATTTATAGGATGATACACGTACCTTACTCTTCTTACAAAAAATAAAATAATAGGGATTCTCTTGGAATAAAAATAGAGGCCAATTAAAAAAATAAAATAAAGTCTAGCAGAAGATAAAAGTTAAAATATAGAAAGACCATTATATTTAAAACCCTATCTTGGTAACAATTATGAATCAGCACCTCAGAAGAGAACCCAGACAACCAGACAAGTGCCTTAACTGTCTTACACATTACATACACTTTCACATCCACCTGATGTCCTCCTCCTTCCATTATCCAAACAGTGGGCAACCCAAATTTAATTTTGATTTTCGCTTAGTAAACATCAAATTGGCTTTGCCCACCCCCTGCCCATGTCTCCCTCTATTACTGAGCCCTAGGCTGGTGGTGGTTATCACAACCAACAGGTCTAAAGTGCAGTGTGTCTCTGGGCATTGTCTGGAGGCTGTGACAAACAGTAGTCATCTTTTAATAGAACAACAGGGCTTCTTGCTTACTTTGTTTTACTATTTAACATCTCTATAATTCAAAGCATTTTATAATCCAGTTGTTTGGCTACCATCCCTAACACACAGATAAAACATACTAAAAAATCATTTGAGTCATGGATTTTTAATGGATACTTTTCTGTTCACTTAGAAAATTAAACAAACATTTTTCTCTATTCTTTCTAACCATTATCATATTTTAAATCAAAAGAACAAAATAAAGTGCATCATCTTTATTTATATTGTACTTCAAGTCAGTCCATGGAAAAGGGAAGGAAGAAGGTAAGACAGACTCTGAAGCTTTGTTTTTCCTTTGCTTTTCTACATAGAAATTAACAAAGACCAAAAAGGTAGGCTAAAAGATAAGAGAGATGAGTATCACTTATGGAATGTATAAAAGAATGTTACAAAATTATTTCATTTATTTCTTAAATGAATCTTTCTGAAACTGGGGTTGTGTTATGCCAGCCCTGGGACACATAACAAGGAATTGATGTAACCAGAATTCAAACCCAGATTTGATAATTCTATAAATTACACTTCTTCATTTATGCTGTACTTACTCCCCCCAAAAGGAAATGCATTACAACTCTCCTTAAAAATAGAATTACCTAAGAGATAAGCCTTACACAGAATATCATAAATTACTAATTCCACATTACATATTTTATAAGATATCACTTTTTTCTTATCAGAATACATGTCTTTATTGCAATTACCCTCAGGCTTCTTTAAAACAGATATTTATTTTCTAACCTATGTTACAACATTTTTGATAAGAATTTTATTAGAAATAATTTGTGATATGGAAAATATATTTACAGTATATCCCAGTTCCTTTCATCAATAGCATCTATTTCCTCGGTTTTTCCAATCTGTCTGGACTTTTACCAATAAACTACAGCAGAATTGAGAATGCGAGGGTTGTGGTCTCAGCAGTCTTGACTAGCAAAACTACATAGAGAAACAGACCTAACAGTCAGCATCAAAGCTCCAGATATGTAGTCAAGTGACGTTAGGCCCTTTAGTCCCACTCTGAGCTACTAAATGATTGATGCCATTTGACTAGACTAGACCAAAAGAATTGTCCAGCTGAGCCCAGCCAGCAGAACCGTGGGAAATCCTAAATCATTATTTTATGTCACCAGGTTTGTCTTCCGTTTTATTTATTTGAAAAGGCATGGAGGGAGTGGGGGCGGGAAAGAGAGAGAGAGAGAGTAGGAAAGCAAGAGAGTGAGAGCGAGAGAGATCTTCAAATTGCCGATTTCCTGGTTCACTCTCCAAATGACTGCAGCAGTCAGGGTGGGCTTGGCTGAAGCCTGGAGCCAGCAACACCATCTGGGTCTTCCACATGAGCAGCAGAGGGGTATTTGAGCCATCTTCTACTGCATTGCTAGGCGCATTAGCAGAGAGCTGATTCAGAAACTGAGCAGCCGGAACTCAAACCGGCACTTGTATGGGATGCCAGCATTACAGGCAGCGGTTTGACCCAATATGTCACACACTGTCCCCAAATCACCACTCTTTATGGTGGTTTTTCACATAGCAAAAGTCAGTGATTAAACATTATAAGAGCAGGACTTTAGTTTACAGTCCTCTCTTGGTACGTGATTGTTTTGGCATTTGTTCATTCTATTGCTGTATAAAAATGGTAATTACTTATTGATAAACAACTTCAATATTTCTCAGCATATAGAATTTCAACAGGATTCAGTAAATAAAGCTGGCATCTGAATAAAGGGTTGTAACAATAAGTCATTATAATGTAAATATAATTTGATAATGTGAACATGTGCAAAAGACACAATTTATGGCTAGCTTGTCAAAAAGTATAGAATATAACATTTTGCTTGATGAGAAAAAATAATGGAACAAAAGAGTGGAATTAAAGCAACTGTCTTTCACAAACTCAGAGTTCTCACATGGAAATACATGTCTGGGTAAATAAGAAAATTCAAGAAATGGTACCTGTTACAACGAAAAGTGAACAAGTAAATGTTTAATTTTTGAAATGTAAAAATATATGCATTTTGTTTCCTGCAAACCAAATGAAGGAAGAGGGTTTGGTATGTGGCACAATGGATTAAGCCACAGCCTTTGACGCTGGCATCCCATAGTAGAGTGCTGGTTTGTGTCCAGGTTGCATGGCTTCCAATCCAGGTCCCTGCTGACATGCCTGGAAAAGCAGTGGAAGATGGCCCAAGTGCTTGGGCCCTGGCATCCACATGGGCAACCCCAATGGGGTTCCAGGCACCTGGCTTCAGCCTAGCTCAGCCCCAGCTCTTGTGGCCATTTGGGGAGTAAACCGGCAGATGGGAGATCTCTGTGACTCTCCTTCTCTTTCTGTCACTCTGCCTTTCAAATGAATAAATAAATAAATCTTTAAAAAATATAAGGGAAGTAAGTGAGAAGGATGGAGGAAGTGATAGATAATGGGAGGGAGGGAAAAAGAGCAAAGGAGTTTCAGTTCTATAGTCTCAAATGATTAGAGACTTCTGGGTTTGTTTATTTTTTTATTTATTTGTTTGAAAGTCAGTTAGAGATAAAGAGTATAATCCTTCATCCTCTAGTTTATATCCCAAGTGGCTGCAATGACTGGAGCTGGGGCAGGCTGAAGCCAGGGGCCTGGAACCTTCCGGGTGCCCCACACTGGTAGCAGAAACCTAAATACTTTGGCCATCTTCTGTGGCTTTCCCAGGAGCACTAACAGAGCTGGACTGGAATCAAACTGGCACTCACATGGGATGCCAACATTGCAGGTGATAGTTTAACTTGTTGCAACAGAATGCCAACCCCAAAGTTCTGTGTTTTATATCTATCCTCTTAGAAATTCATAAGTTGGCATTGTGGCCTAACAGGTAAAGCTACCGCCTATGATGCCAGAATCCCATATGGGCACTCTGGTTCAAGTCCTAGTTGCTCTACTTCTCATCTAACTCTCTGCTAATGGCCTGGGAGAGGCAGCAGAAGATGGCTCAAGTACATGGGCCCCTGCCACCCATGTGGGAGACTGGAAGAAGCTCCTGGCTTTGGCCCGTCCCAGTGCTGTCGCTGTAGCCATCTGGGTGGTGAATCTGCAGATGGAAGTTCTCTCTCTCTCTCTCTCTCTCTTCCTTTCTTTCTCTCTCTCTTTTTCTGTAAATCTGAATTTCAAAAATAAATAAATAAATCTTTTTCAAAAGCAATTGATGAGTATTAGACATGAGAACTTTATTAAAGCTAATATTTGCCAAATTTAGTTTAGCATAGAACTTCTTTTTAACATCATCTAAAATAGGCCGGCGCCGCGGCTCAATAGGCTAATCCTCCGCCTTGCAGCGCCAGCACACTGGGTTCTAGTCCCGGTTGGGGTGCCGGATTCTGTCCCGGTTCCCCCTCTTCCAGGCCAGCTCTCTGCTGTGGCCAGGGAGTGCAGTGGAGGATGGCCTAAGTGCTTGGGCCCTGCACCCCATGGGAGACCAGCTCCTGCCATCGGATCAGCATGGAGCACTGGCTGCGGCGGCCATTGGAGGGTGAACCAAGGGCAAAAGGAAGACCTTTCTGTCTCTCTCTCTCTCACTGTCCACTCTGCCTGTAAAAAAAAAAAAAATCATCTAAGATAGTCGTTATGACACGATTTTTTCACACTGTAGATCAGAGGTCATTAGTGGTTTGTGAAATCAATTTACTAGTATGTGACTGTTATGTACATAAATAAAACTAGTTGAAATGGAAGACAATGAAGCAAATCAGAGTATAACACACACAAAGGCACATTTCATTCCACAGATGCTTTCTTTCTACTGTGTGTGTGTATTTGTATGTGAGAAATGGGCTGAGATTTAAAATCTGGATTATTAATCTTAAAAATGTTTAACCTTTCTGATTTTTAAATGAATAAAACTTTAAAAACTCATCAGGTGATGCCATGAACAAAATTTTTTTCAAGGAAATAATGTTCCTGTAATGTTTATTAACACTTTGGAAAATGTATAGGTCATATGAGTAATTAACAGAACCATTTTTTCAGTAATGAATTGCTAGCTGGTAATTTTGACCAAGTTCTCAGTGTCATACTACAACTTATTTTTTAATTATAATCTTTGAGTTAACATTCAGGTTGAATGTTTAAAATGTAACAAGCATCTGAATCTCACCATTTCACAAATTTTGAACTTTGCTCAAAGTTATTTACTTTGTTTATCATCTTTACTGGTAAATTTAATGTTACTAATCATCTATAGTCTGTAATTTCGTCACTACCAGTACTGTTTATGATCTACTACTTAGCATTTACTTAGGAAAGGGCATGCTTTATACTAAGCAACTTACATGCATTATTTGATTTAAACTCAATGGCATTTTGTGGTTAAGACTATTACAGTCCCATTTTCCTACCTGTGGAAATTGAAGCAAAAGTTCACTAATTGAATGTGGTGAAGCTGAAATTTCAAACTAGGTATTTACCATGCAACAATAATCTCGATACCAAAATCTGTGAATCTATGACTATCATATTTCCGAGAGTTCATTATAAATAAGTAAAACTAGGCATTTAAACTGTTGTGCATGCGATTCATTCAGACATCTCTAGCTTTTGGGACTGATCCTATCATTCAAACAGATACTTTAAATTGAATATTTTTTGAGGCATCCCCTGAGACTGCTATATTAGCATTTGGACTTATAAATATCTTTTTCATCAAGCTAGAAATGTTCAAGAACAGCCCCCACCACAACATGCTCACCCCTAACCATACCTGCACTCTCTTGCCTAGACCCATAGCACCTCAAGGCCTGGGTAGATGAGATAATTGAGGTTGAGCAGAAGAGAGCAAGTATTATGAGTGAAGGCTTAAGGTCCCCAAGGACATCTTGCCAGCATGGAGAAGTTGAGCCCAAATTTAACCCTAAATCTGGTTTTTTAGAAGTGAATGTTTCAAATGGAGATTAGAATTTGTAATTAGACAACTTCAAAAGGGTACTGTCAAAATGTGACGTAAGATAGAGAAAGACAAAGAAAAATTATATTATAAAAAAGGACCAATAATTCTTAAACATATAAAAGGGAATTTAACTTCACAGATAACAAAAGAAATTCAGATTAAAGACATTATACCTAGATGCTATTTTCACCTCAGATTCTTGGTGAAATTGTCACATATTGCTCAGACATTTCTAGTGGGATGTGAAATAGAAAAAAAATACCTCCATGGAGATCAATTAGAAAATATTTACCAAGATAGCAATTGCATATACTCTATGATTCAACTATTCTTTTCACTTCCAGAAATATATTGACATATATACTAGCACATGCAAAAAGATAAATTATTCATTAAAGTTTTACATTCTATGGCTAAAAATTTAAAACAACTTAAATGACATATCAATATAGGAAACTTTTTGATAAACAATTATGTATTTATACAATGGAACACTTTCCCCCTATTTAAAACAAAATGAGCCACTCTTGCACATTGTTAAAGATGCAAAGATCAGTAGCACATATTGTCTAAAAACTACTTCAAAGTTGAAGAACTAATACATTCAAATGGAAATCACTGTATTCTACCAAGTATAGCAGCTTATTGTTTTTCACAAACTATATTTTCTCCAGAAATGAAAATAGAAGATCATGAATTGATTAAACAACATGATTTGTATATATCATGTATTGTGCTAATTGTGAGCAAATAATATGCACGTTCTAAATCCTTGATAATTACAGTTATCTAATTATGGGTACATGTGCTTTAAGTATTTAATAAAATTTTTAGCTAAATCTGTATGTTATTAATAACATACTTACAGGTTCTTTCTGTTATTGATGTGGAACGGATTAAACTAACAGATGACAATATCTTCTTATATGCTCTTGTCATCAGCATTCTTTCCATACACATTACCAGGACAGTCTACATGCTAATAATAATTTGAAAATGAATGCATTTCAACTATACTAAAAGTAAAATGAGTTAGCCCTTTTTTAATTTAAAAATTTAGTAATACCAAAGACTATTTGACATTCTATTAGATTATTGTTATTATTATTGATACATATATTTTTCAAAATTGTTTCAACTGTTCTCAGAGCTTCATCAGTTCTAGAAATAACACAATAATTTTCATACCAAATTCAGAATAAAGGATTATAGTTATAAACAAAGATGACAGTTTGATATGTTGCTTTAGATTTTCAACTTTCTATCCAACAGATATCTATTAACCTAATGACAATAGATTGGAGACAAATAGCAAAATGTCAGTCCACTATGCTTTACTGTTTGAATAATGGTGAGTGTGTATTTGGATTTATAAAATACTTCTCTTTTAATTATTCTTCCTTATCGTGCTTTACCTTAAAAACTAAAATTAATATATATTCATGTGAGCTGGAATTTTATTTTGCTGATAATCACCCTGTTAGTTCATGATGATTGTTCATGTCAGTGTTGACAGGGAATGACATCATAGGCTGAATTCAGCGATCATGGCACTTTCTCAATGTCCTCCACGGAGAGTACAATTGTACCTAGAATTTAAAAATTTGAGTTCAAAAATTATATTTTAAATTTTTGCTTATGTATTTATACTTATGTAGTTGAAAGGCAAAGATCCAAAAACAAAGATCTCCCGTCCATTGGTACACACTGATGCCCCAAATTCCCACAACAACCTGAACCGGGCCAAGCCAAGGCAAAGAGCAAAGAATTCAATCTGGGTCTGTCACATGGCTGGCAAGAATGCAATTACCTGACCCATCTCTGGTGTTTCCTGGAGTGTCCATTCACAAAAATCAAGAACTGGAAGTGGAGCTGGGACATGAACCCAAGGACTTCCATTTGGGATGCAGGAATCCCAATCAGGATCTTAACTTCTGAACCACATTCCTACCCCTATAGTAATATATTGAATGTGCAATCTCGGTTAGGAATTTACAAAAGTCAATTGTGAATACTTATGAATACTATTATTACCAGAGTATTTTCTAGGTGTCTTCTTAAGGTTTCCTTATGTACAGACACAATGTGAGTACTCCCTTACACGTTTAAAATTAGTAATGGACATGGGGACAAAAGATGCCTGAAAACACAAGTGGATTAGTATATTCTTCTTGTCTTCTTTTGTACCATCTACAGTAAATCCTTTCTGTCAGATTCTCAGTAGAGGGAATTTAATAGCTGTAATAAAGCTTATGGTAATCATGAAACTTCTTGTATTCAACAGGTGTTACCTGGTGAAATAATGAGAATTTATAATTTTTCAGATTTAGTCAAATTTATATCAACATTTCTTTCATCAGCCTTACTAGACTGTATCTGATCTTATTTTGTTTATAGTTAGATGAATATTCATTTTATTTAGAGTAGTGACTGAATCATATTAAGTAATCCAAAATGTTAATTAATACTAAAATGGATAGGTACAAATAGAAGATTTGAGTTCATTAGCCAATGCAATGATGGGACTGCTCAGGAGGGTCTGAAGCTAAGAAGCTGTGAATTGGGTGAACTATGAGGAGTGAAAGTCAATAATAGAGGCTATGGTAATTAGTGATAGATAGAAATGACCAGGGAGTCCTAGAGTGGTAGCAACTGTTACAGTAGCATGTAGGAGAAAAAGCAGCAGATAATCTAGGAGTAAAAAATTTGTAGAAATTAATTTCTATTTGACCCATTCAATAAGCATTATCTAAGCAGCTAAAAAACATTGTTCATGAACTGCACCTGATTTGGAGGCTGAAATTGCTGCTGAAAAACCAGATGAGTAAACCCACAATGATGATGCTACACAAGCTGTCCATAGAGCAGGTTGTTAAAAATTGAGAGCCAAGGGAATGTGCATTGCCATTGTTGCCACACATGGATTCAGAAACACTATCCTAGTCACAGAGAGGAACTGTGAAATCAAGAAACTATATGCCATAGGATCCATGGGATCAGTCAGGTTCAAGGCTCAGGACAGACCCTAAACCACAGAAGAAGAAAATAGAGACCAAAGTGCAATACATGGGTTAAAGTGGGATACAGCCATAGGAATGAAGCAGAAACCCAGTTGTTAGACTAAAGAATCAGAATGGATCAGTAACATAGTCAATTCTTTGCTGCTCTTTCTCAGAAGATGAAATGGGGCAATATAAAATCCCTCCCATTAGAGACAACTAGGACTCATCTTTTATGGTGTGTTTTTTTTTAAAAGGGGAAACAATGTGGCTGGCTTAAGGGAAGAATAACTGACAGGATAATGGTAGCAAAAAAAATGATGACAAATAAGTAGATCCAAAAGTTAAATATGATTTGTGTCAGTGTTTTCTAACACAGAGTCATTTAGCATTATGGGTATTTAGAAAATGGCAATAATATGAATATATGTTCAAATTTGCCAAAGCAAAGAAATAGAAAAATATTTGTAAGACAGCATCAAATCTGAAAAGAAGCTCAGCAGCAAAGTTCATGCAATTAATCTAGCAGTGAAAGGAAGAATATATTATATATGTAGATAACATTTTATATACTCATATCTATAAGCTTAGCAGTTATTGTGTGTCATGACACATAAGAAATACTTGGTTGATTAACTTTACTAACCAACAAATATTAACCAACCATATAATAATGCAATTTGCTCCTTGACAATTATGACATATTGGTAGTGGTTGATAACAGAAGACACAGTCCTAGACTGGGACAATGCAAGATCTGGGGTCCAAAATACAAAAAGAGAGATTAGCCTGGGTGAAAGGAATAGAAATTTCTATTGGTAAAGGAGGTAAGAAGGAGAAGGAGATAATCCAATCATTATATAAAAATAAGAGATGAATATGACATCCTAATAACCAAGGGTGGAACAGGAAAGCACTAGAGTCAAACCCACCAGGGCTCCAATCCTGGTCCTCCCAACTCACTATTAAAATGTGAATATGGGAGCAGGTGTTTGGTACAGAGGTTAAGACACTGCTTGGGATGGCAGCCCCTGTTCCATACTGGAGTACATAGCTCAGTCCCACTCTGCCTCTTATTCTACCTTCCCACTAATGCACATCCTGTGAGAACAGGTGATGATTCTAGTACTTGGGTCCCTACCACCAATGTAGAAGAACTGGATTGAATTCTGGGCTTTTGGCTTTGGCTTGGCCCAGCTCCTATTGTGGTGGGTATACGGGAATTGAACCAGCAGACAAAAGATTCTCTCTCTCTCTCTCTCTCTCTCTCCCCCCCCTTCTCCTTCTCTCTGCCTTTAAAATACAATGAAAATAAATTTTCAAGTGTGTTTTGGGAATATGAATGTAGTAAGTTAAGGGCAAATTTTGAATTAAGTTATAGTCTGAAGTTTGGCAAAGATTGCATAATATTCTTGGGTAACTTCTTTTCCAAAGATGGAAAACTCTTAAAAACTAAACATACAATATTAAATGCATACAGATGTAGCAAAGAACTCATTGTCAAAGAAACCATCTACCATCGGTGACAGTTTCTAATTTGCTACAAATAGGATCTACCTTCCCAGGAGTTTTATTCTTATCCTTGTTGAGCTATTTGTAATACCAAACGGATGTGCGAAATCCTAGAGGAGAGACAAGTTCTCAGCAGTGACCTGTACCCCTGTAACAAATGCTTCTAAACTGGATACATACAAAAAACAAATGGCAAGAGGCTCCTATCCCTAGGAAGACAGATAATCAGATACATTTTTGAAACCAAATTGAAAGAGTAATCTCAAAAGTAGTTATCTATATGACTCAGTGGAAAGTTCACAAAATGGACTGACAAAAATATCTTGCTTCTCCTTACTACCCTTAATTAGCTATGTGTTCTCAAACAAATCACCCAATCCAATATGTAGAACAGTTTCCTGACACATGATAGGTAGTCAATAAACATAGATCAGGGCTGGCATTGTAGCAGTGGGTTAAGCCTCTGCCTACACCAGCACCCCAAATAAGTGCTGGTTCCAGTCCCAGCTGCTCCACTTCTGATGTAACTCCCTGCTAATCTCCTGGGAAAGCAGCAGAGGATGGCCCAAGTACGTGGACCTCTGCCCCCCACCGGAGAAACCTGGAGGGAGTTCCAGGTTCCTGGCTTTGGCCTGGCCCAGACCTAGAAGTTGTGGTCATTTGGGGAGTTAGCCAGTAGATGGAAGATTTAGTCTCATTGTTTCTTTCTTTCTCTCTGTCCTCTTTATCTCTTTTTCTTTTTCTCTGTGTCTCTCTCCTTTACTCTTTAACTTCTCCTGTCAAATAAATTAATTTCTAAAAAATAAATGTAGATTAATCAAATAATGGATAATCCTAACTTCTAAGGCAGTAATCTCAAATTTAAAGTGAGTTTGTGGGTTGGCACTGTGGCACAGTAGGTTAATCTTCCACCTGCAGCACTAGCATCTCATACGGGCACCAGTTCTTGTACTGGCTGCTCCTCTTTCGATCCAGCTCTCTGCTATGGCCTGGGAAACCAGTGGAATATGGCCCAAGTCTTTGGGCCCCTGCACCTGTGTGGGAGACCTGGAAGAAGCTCCTTGCTCTTGGCTTCAGATCAGCTCAGCTCTGATCATCGTGGCCATTTGGAGATTGAACCATAGGTTGGCAAACCTTTCTCTCTGCCTCTCTCTCTCTCACTGTCTGTAACTCTACCTCTCAAATAAATAAATAAAATCTGTTTTTAAAAAATGATGTGAATTTGTTGGATATGATGACAATCAATGAAATCTTTAGCCCAAACTGGCTTTTGAATTCTGTAAAGCTATAGGCTGCTCAGATATCCCAAGACTCAGACACCATTAGTTTAGGACACTAAAGCCAGGTGGTTTGTGTTAGGTGAAGAGAACACAGTGAAAAACAGTCACAGGTTCAGCACCTGCCACCCTTGCATGTTTGTGTTACCACAAAGCATTGAAGACTACTTATTACTTATCATTCTCAGGCATACAGATTTGCAGAAGGCCAGCCAAAATGCCTCAAGTGCATAATTTTGAAACATAGAGAATATGACCATACTTCCAGTAAAATAGAGCACACTTGTAAGTGTTCTTTTTTTTAATTTTTCTTCACTTTATTTGGTTAGTTAGGATAGCAACCTGGCTTTCATTCCTTCTCCTTTGAAGCTATGATATTTATTTTTGTTGAAATAATTTCTGCTTGGTATAAAAATACACTTTAGTAAGCATTAATTCAAGTTAGGGGTTCAGTTTTAATGAAATCTTAAGACAAAAAAAATCTTAAATCCAGCATGATTCACTTCAAAAGCATAGGTCAAATATCACACTCCTTAGGGAAATATTTTTTTCCGTCACCCCTTCCTTTACTCCTTGAACATTTTGACCTTCCATTAAAACTGTGATATTAGGTATTACCTAAAAATTAGCTTTTTTTCCCTAGCATCTATTTATTCCTCCTTGTATTGCTTGTTTCTCTCACCACCGTCCCACCCCATCCTCATCTTCACCATCCTATCTCCATCATCTCTCCCTTTCATTCTTCCTCTTGGATTTGACCATTGTAGAATTCTCAAGCTCAACTGCCTGGTGTCAAACCCTAAACCCAGCATTTAATGGACATGTGACCTTAAGCTAGTTAAACTATCTAAGCTCCACTTCCATACTTTTAAGTTGGTGACCATATTTAATAATAGTACTTACCTCAATATTGCTTTGAAGAATTAATGAGTTAATATTATGTGTATAACACTTAAAATGATGCTTAAACCATGATCAGTGTCTAATATTATTGTCCTTATTTCACAAACATCTACCTGGCTTTCCTAAGCACCTTGTTCTACTCAAGACACCCTATCTCAAACACTTCTGTGTGTTCTTGGCTTACCTATTACCTCAGGTCTCAGGTCATATTCATACGCATACAGAGATTAAAAAAAAATCCATGTAGTACTCCCATCCAACCACTCACTGAGCACACCCTGCCCTGGGGATTGGCTTTTGAGGAGAGGGAGCATTTTCTACATCTGTCCTCAATGATAAACCTTCAGGGAAACAGCTATAACTCACAGCCATGTATCTATTTGTGGTTCTGATTCTTTATATCACCTGTGTTAAAAATATCACAATATTTCAGCTGTTAATTGAAGCACTCTGGCGTCTCAAGTTATTTTTATAGTCAACTTGAGATGACATGTGATAGTTCAGATTAATGGAAGCTTTGAGTCAGAAATCCTGTCTTCAGTTATGGTTATAACTTTTAACATGTGCTAACATGTGATATCTGTAATCACGTGATCTGTGGTTATTTCTAAAATGGCCATTTGAAACACAGAACTTTTGTCATGGTAGTAACACTTCACGCTAAATGAAAGCAACACTTTAGTCTCTCATAATGTTTTTCTCCTGGTACCACATGTCTTAATAAAAAGCAGTCCTTCTAATGTTTTTCAGATGTCTCTGGAAAACTCAAGGATATTTAAATAGAATAAGGCAATGCTAGGTGAAATAGGTTTATCAAACTGCACAAGATTATTTGTAAAAATGGTGATTTGGAGGAAGAAAACTGATTTGTGGGAAGGAAAACAAATCTGCTTATTAAATTCCTCCGCTTTGTAGGGAATATATTCCTTCTAAGTCTAAGAAACATTTGCAAAGCCAAGGCAGAGAGAGAATGACCTCTCTGAGAAGGCAGCCTGGGGATCCTTTTAAGTGATGTGAGCAGTGAAGCTCTTAACGTGGGGCTAATTAGCTGTTGGATGTACTTGACAGAGAAAGATGTCTGCAAGCAGAGAGAAAAGACTGCAAACACAGATATCCCTGATTGCATTATTGTCCAAAACTTTAATTAATTTCTTGAGGACTATCTTTTCCATAATTTAAAATGGTTTAAAAGATGTACAACTAACAGGTTCACAGTGTTTCTTTAGCTAATCACTTTCACTGCAGGAGGCTGCAAATTATAGAGCACATTTTACACACTCCTCAAGCAGCCCAAGAATTAGTTGTACAGGTTCCGGCTTTCATTCTGCCTTGTTTGCGTAATGGCATTGAGAAATGTGTGACTTGACTTCACTAATACGTTGTTCCAATCCCAAACAGTCCTGACAGGGCCTTTCAAGACACAGAAGGCTCTAACTGTCTTTGGTGTGAGAATATTCTGGTTCATGTGGGTCTCACCCATTTTTAGGCATCATATCTGTGTTATGAGATAAAATCTAACACTGGTTATGGGCCCATTAAGAAATAAGCTTTTCTAAGTTTAAAATAAAAACAATTACCTCAGCTAGGAGTGAGCATTTCTGTAAAATGCATTTCATAAGGAAAAAAAAAATGTTGAATACCAACTGGGGACAATTTTCTGACTAAAATGTATCATGACAGCTTTTACACACAGTAGCACCTAAAACCTAAATATGCAAATGGATATCTAATCATTTCCATTTATTTTAGTTATCTGAACACAAATTATAAATTGCCCCTACTTCTCCTACTTTCTCTTAGCCAGAACTTTTCTTCTACTTTCTGCAGTTTTATAAGATGTCATTACTTCAAGACCCTTCTTCTAGTATATTCAGGATAATGGCACATCTAATGGTCATTAGTAAAAACAAAACACATAAATAAAAATAATTATAAAACTTTAAGAAACAGTCAATTGAAATGTTTGAAGATAATAACCTGAATGTTTTATTTTCATAGAAGCTTTAGTGTCATCTTTGAGATGTCCAAATGTACTAAGTATAGTTACTAGTCAAGAAATTCCATTACAGGGGACTTTTATTAGCAATATCTAGGATTTTTGCCAAAATCACCAATGACACAACTTCTTTGAACCTGTCAATCTCCATATTGTTTTAATGTACCAGCACTTGTGGGAATATTCGCCCATTCTTGTGAACAAATGTTAACAGAGGTTGAACTAAGTATACCAATTACTGGGGATACAGCAAAAAATCAAACAGACAAAACTTCCCTCAAGGAGCTCACCTGCTAGTTGGGGTGGAAGGACTAACTAAACAATTTAAATAAGTCACTTAAATGTCATGCTAAAAGGTAATATGTTCAGTACAGAAAGAGGCCAGAGCATATCATGTGGGAGCGTGTTGCTTACCTGGAAGAAAGGGGAGGCTTTGATCCAAAGAGTAGCATCAAATGATTGGCACTGCAAGGTTCACTCTGGCTGCTGGTTGTGATTATTCTAAAGAGGAGCAAAGGCGGGGTTAAGGGGAGCACTTGGGAATTATTAAAGTGATCCCAGCAAGAGACGATTGTAGCCTGGGCCACCACACTTTTGGAGTGGGGAGAGCTACAAAGGAGCAAATGATTACAATCCACAGGGACTGTAAGGGCAGGCAAACAATGTTGTCCTTCTGCACTTTTGATCTTACCCTTTATCATCCTCTTCTGGACTAGACTCCATTTATTATCTTAGCCTATCACTCTCTCGCCTCTACTATTTTCTTTCCCAAACAAGGATCAAGGCACTCTCATTAAAAATAATAATAATAATAACAACAATAACAATAATAGGGGCCAGTGATGTGGCATAGTAGGCTAAGCCTCCACCTGTGTACCAGCATCTCAAATGGGCACAGGTTCATGTCCTGGCTGCTCCTCTTCTGATCCAGCTCTCTGCTCATGGTCTGGAAAAGCAGTAGAAGATGGCTCAAGTGCTTGGGCCACTGCACCCACCTGGGAGACATAAAAGAAGCTCCTGGCTTCAGATCAGATCAGCTCCAGCCATTGTGATCATTTGGGGAGCGAACCAGCAGATCAAAGACCTTTCTCTCTCTGACTCTCCCTCTCTCTGTCTGTAACTCTACCTCTCAAATAAATAAATAAAATCTTTAAAAAATAATAATTTTTTTCCTTTAGCCTTTGTAAATGTCAGAGAAAATGTTGATATTTGAGTTGAGGCTTAGAGAATTAGTAAAAGTCTAACAGGCAGATAAAGAAAAAGAACCCCTGTCCAGGCAGCATGTGGTCTGCAGCAGCCTTGTCACCAGGGCTCGGGGGGACACGGATACTCAGTGGACTGTAAGGAGACTGAGTTGGGCATTGCTGCAGTGTCTTGGGGATGAGGAGGGGAAGTGGGTGGTTTAAGACCAGGTCACCTCATGCCATCAGACTGTACAGCATTCCAGAGTCTCGTGTTTATGCTGGCACCTTTGATATGGGTGCCAGTGAGACAGGACAGAAATAGAACCCCCTACCCCCAGATGACATGCAGATCCATCTCCAGCTCCTAACCAGTCAGGAGCAGAGCATGTCCAGTCACTAACCACTAAAGACCCCGGGCTGTCTTGATGGGGTCTTCTCAACCTGCAAGGCCAGAATAGCCTGATGTGACAGATAGACGAGCTTCCAGGGCTGGCAGTAGTGAGCACCCTGCCATTTTGAGGATGTCATGAGCCAAAGAAGGAGTGGTGCCCGTGCAGATGCAAACTGAAGGGCTGTGTGCTGAGGGGCAGCATCACACCTCCACACCCAGGAAGAGCCCTTTCCAACTCCCCTCGTTGAGCCAGACTGTGGAACTTCTTCCAACCATGCTAGAGTCTGCTCACAAACCCCCTAGAAACCCTATCTGCATTGCACATTGGCCTCTTGGCAATTTCTAATTGCAAGTGAGTCAAGAAAATCTGTGATTGGTAACACCAGGGAAGAGCTCACATTGATGGAGAAAGAAGGAGGTATTGTTTTAAGAACTCCTGTCTTCGTCAGATCAGAGTCCAGGATGAGAATGTTAGCGGCCTCTTCTTCTTAGGAGGCACTGTGTACAGTGGAAATCTTACAAGGAGAAAAGTCCGTTCAATGAGAGGCCTAACTTGTGTTTCAAGGGTTGGTCTTCTCTGAGTACATCAGGGGAAGTGAACCCCTTCACAAAAATAAGCCACTACCCTTTGAAACACATGACTGCAGGCCAATTACTTTGATATTTCCAACATAGCTTTGCTGCCGAAACCGCTTCCATAAGTTTATAAACCAGAGGCAGTTGACTACTTCTAGGGTCCTATCTAATGACCAGAAGAAGCAATGCTCTCCAATAAATAGATATCTACTTAGGCTCTCCCAGCATCTCACATAAGGGGATTTTCAAGGGGCCTCATGGACTTGGAGGGACAATAGGAAATTACAAAAAGAGAAATAATAGGAGTAGAACTGCATTTTAGAAAGGCTCTTTTGGAAGAAACGTATTGGTTGGATTAGGTAGTGAGAAGCTAGTTATGTTACAGAGACCTGTAAGGGGGCTATTGCAATACTTCATACAAAAGTGATGTGGGCTTAAAAATGCATCGGGTCAGTGCATGCACATACATCAGTATTATATTAATGTGTTGGCCCTGAGCAGGACGACATTCAGAAATAAATTTTGGAGAAGAAAATATCACAATGGGAAATCTTGCTAGCAACTGGACCTCCTTAATAGTGAGATGTTGAGTATGGTCAAATAGCAATTTATTTGATGAGCAATTGATATCTGGCAGGGGAGTGACAGCCTTGTTGCCAAGAGAGCCTGGTTACAGTCTCAGCCTGCGACTTTAAAAACTTCACTGGGGGAAAAATTACAGTCGGGCAAGCAGCAGCAGGGCATGGCCTACGGCACAATATGCCGATAACTAAGTCCCAGGGAAAACTGATTTGTGGCTTCTGATCGCATGCGCTGAGAGCCCCTGCTATTGACTAGATGTGGTTCATCGGGATGTAGATCTATCTTGGCTAACAAGAAAGCACAAGAGGTCTTCATTTAGCCACTGAGCCTGTCTCCAGGGACTGTGTGCAGCTGTCTTTACCTTCCTACCAATCAACACATCAAAAGCTGCAGAATATATTTTCACTTTCAAAAAATGCAAACTGCAAGCGAGATAAAGTTGCCAAACTAGACTTGCAAAGGGGTGAATGATTATAGCACGGCTCCACATATAAAGAATAAATCAAGTGTGCCCAGCCAGAATTTTCTTGTATGTGTCAACAAGAAAGATACCTGAGTCTGTATCCGCATGACATTCACATCATATTAATTTGACTAAAAAGGATTAAAACCATTTACATTGGATTTCTTACTTGAATAATTCTACAGAGTTTTCTCAGGATTTCTCACTGAAGATAACCAGTTATAATAAAATTATTGAAATATTCATCCTGGTAACCCTAATAATTACTTTACTTTGCATAGGTTTCTCAATCAATCCATATAGACCAAGTCAAAGCTACAATTCATTTCTCATTTAATTTTGACAAGTTCTTCCTTTCCTGGGAGTTTGGGACTCTACTGGAAATAAACTCTGAATCTTGAAATGTTTTTTCGAATTATCAATTCTTTTGCCATTGATTCTAATATCATCAAGGTCTTTCTTCCCATATGTTTTCCAGGAAGACTTAATTCACAAAAGGTCAGTGCAGACTGCCTGCTTTCAAGGATCATTTAGTTTCAGCACTCTTGATTTGGGATGTGTGCAGGTGCATGAAAAAGAGAGAAGGTTCCCCTTTGCTAAGCTCTATTTAATTCTCTAAAATGAGTGAAAGGTCACGCTGAGGAGGTAGGCTCTGTATGCATTTTAAGTAAAAGCCAGTGCTTTAGCTCTGAATTCCAGGTGGCCCAGTACGGATTGGAATGTATGGTTAGGACTGCTTCCCTTTCAGGTACCTCTTCAAGGAGATGCCACTTTGATTTACTGGACTAACTGAAACCGGCTCCTCTGGGCTGTTGGCAGGGCAGGTGCTGGATTGTCATGTCAGTGTCTGTGTTTCTAGCCAGTCAGTCTTCCTGGGAGTTCCAGTGGGAGGGGGTCTGCCCTGGCCCCACAGTTCCTGGTGTTAGAAGTGTCTCCTAGTATAATTTTTCCCCAGCTCCCTTTAAAGACTTCTATTATCTTGCGATTTCATATATCACTGAGTTGTTAGCACAAGATGGTTGCTGATACCATAATGGGCCCCAAATGCTTTTTCATAGTCTCTCTCCCACATTATAAAAGTGAAAAAATTGTGTCCAACATTATTGTGTGATGAAGAAACAATAAAAATGACAGTAGAATAAAAGCCACATGCAGATTCAAAATATGCATTTCTTTAACCTTAATTCTAAGCTTCTTAATTTCCTTGTACATATTTTCATATTCCAACGTGAACTCTGGGTCTCATTTCAACACTTTTATTAAGAAAGTCAACATCAGTAGCTTTCCAAGACCATTAAGTCTACAAAAAGTTCCAAGCAGCTTTAAAGGATGTCTATTTCCACCTGAAGAACCAGACAACACATAAACTAACCTTGCAAGACATGCCACTTTGCATACCTCTGTAACATCAGGATTAGACTGTGACAGTACCTGCCTCCTGGGGCAATTCCACAGACCACCCAGGAAACTCAGCGCCATACAGCCAGCCACAGCCTGTTGACTTAAGCGTGGAGAACATTGCAATGGCATCTACACTATTACAGCAAGCATTTATTCGGACCACAATTAAAAAGTTGAAATGCAAAAATTAAATATTTTGCTTCTCTGGAAGGTAGCCCCTTGGGAGGAACAGTTTTCACATCTTCCCCTCTGAGGCCAATATGTTGCTTATAAAGCAGAGCTTGGCTCACTTTGTGTACATCTATATATGCAACTCCAGAGCTTTGACAAGGATCTCATTTAATGTAAGGCAATGCCCAAATAAAATAAAATCCTCCCAGTTAAGCATAACCATAATTGTCTAAATTGACACACCGACTTTTATAGATACAAGTAAATAGAGTTTTTAAAGCTTATGAAGACTTATGATAGGGTTTCTGACACCATGTGGCTGTTTAATGTGTACTCTAGCTAAGGTCAAAGGTCAGAGGGTTTGAATAGAAAGAAAACATTTACATAAATTCCTTTAGTAAATAGATGGTCTACAAGTTTTGGTTCTTCTCTCTAACATATAGCTTCCTCTGTAAGGGAATCATCAGAAACTTGACTCTGGATGACAAAACAAGGAGTTTGTCCCTTTTAATTTGTTATTTTATCAATCCAAGATGGTCTTACTGCAGCTACATGTTTACTAAAGATCCCAGTGCTGTGTCTATAAGGGATGCACCCTTGCTATCTGTCCTTATATGTCAGCTTTCAATATGCATGTGCAACTATAGTACCAGCGCTGACAACAAGGCAACACATGTCAGCATTTCTCATCTAGATAAAGACAGACCTAGATAAAACATGAATATACAAGTTGAGGCTTCACCTTATTTTATTCACATGGTAGACAAATATATCCTTCCTTTTACTAAAGTGAATCAGCTTTATTATAAACATGCAGTATGATGATCTGAGATACTTTTTTCAAAAAATGTTTCTTTTTATGTGAGAGATTGAGAGAGACACAGACAGATAGCATTTCCCATCCACGTATTTTTCCCAAATGCCCTCAGCAGCCAGGCTCAGGGCAAAACTCAGTCTAAATCTCCCACATGAGTGGCAGTGACATAACAGCAACTACTGCTGCCTCCAAGGATGCACATTAGCCAGAAGCTAGAGCTATAAGTGCAGCTGGAACTTGAACCCTGGCACTGCGATGTGGCATGCAGACATCCCAGACACTGGAACAAACACCCTTCCTGTCTAAGATACTTCTAACATACAGTATGCCAAATGTTTTAGAGTCGGAAGTTGTGTTTTGAGGGTGTTAAGAATTTTCTGTGCAGTACTGGGAGAGGGATTTGTCTGAGGTTAAGTAAGAGACAAGTGAGAAAATAAGTCTCTGACTCATGGACCATTGAGTAAAGCATTTCTTTTCTCTTGGATAAACAGTTGAAGACAAGATAATATACTGTGCTTCCACTGATGACACTGTCTCGTTATTGCTCTATTTTCACCAGGTAGCTCTCCATGACTAGAGTAAAATTGTTCAAATAGTCGGTTGGGCTGGGCTTTTGGCACAACAGCTAAACTGCCTCTTTTGATGCTCACATCCCATCCTGATGCCCATCCCAGCTACTTCACTTCCAATTTAGCTTCTTACTGATGCAGTCCTTGAGAGGCAACAGATGATGGCTCCTGTAACTGGATCCTGCCACCCACTGGGAGATCTGGATTGAGGTCCAGGGTCCTGGCGTTGGTCTGCACAGCCCTGGATGTTGCAGGCATTTGGGGAATTTACCAGTGGATGAAAGATTTTTTTCCATCTCGCTGTCTCTCTCCCCTCACCTGCCTTTCAAATAAGATTAAAAAAATAAAAACTTTTAAAAAACAGTCCACAATACTATTTTGGAATTCATGAAAGTAATTATATAAGGGACTTCAAAATTATTAATATATGGAAATATTGATGCAGAAAACAAAGTACACCTTTTTGTTGCCATGTAGAGATGTGGCAACATCATGTAACATAATCAGTTAATATTCCTTTGAGTTGTGCAATGCTGTGATGCTCTCGCCATCGGGTGGCCACATAATATCACACAAACCAGAACCTTTGGGGAATGAGTAGGAATCAGTGAGTTCTTGAACCAGTTAAAACCGTCCTAACACAGGAAAACATAGGAGGGTGCTTCAAAAAGTTCAAGGAAAAACAGAATTAACAGAATTAAGTTTATTTTGCTGTCAAAGAATGTGCTGTGTATGCACAGTTTTTTAATAATATGCATTTCCCACAAATTCTTTGAAGTACCCTCATATAATCAGTCTATGCACAAATAACAAATCACCTTCAGAGTCCTTTAAATAGATCCCTTTTCCACAGATTATAATCCATTTCATTTTCATGTTAGCCTTCACAATAGAAATGATGACCTAACATGCCATTTTAATCCAACTCGCTATCTTCTTATTAACAAAAGAAATTCTCAAATCTATGTGTCTCATATTTTCCATGTCATCACTAATAAATATTTTGATTCTAGAAGTTAGTAGCTATTTGTTAAATGGAATCTAATTTTATAATCTATAAAACATACTTACATGTAAAATATTTTTCATTGGCCTACATAGCCCTGGGAATTCCAAAAATGGTTATGAAGTAAGAGCAATACACATTCTTGAATATTATCCATAATAAAGAAAACTTTCAGTCATTCAACACATGTTTCACTAACTTGAGTGACAGTGCACAAGCAAGTGTCCGCATTTGTTGATGGGTGGCAGTATGAGAGAAAGACTATTCACCCAATTTTTCGTTCAAAGCAAATGTGGTCAGTTCTCTTATCTATTGTTTATTTGGGATGTTTGCTCTAACTTATATGTTACATTTTTTAGACAGGAGGGTACTTCAAAAATTCATGGGAGGTGGAATTGAAAGATAAATTTAGGGATGAGCATTAGGTGCATTGGTTAAAATGACCCTTGGGACACCTGCATCCCACATCAGAGTGCTTGGTTTTCACTCCTGGCACCACTAAAGACTCCAGCTTTTTTCTAATTGCACGCTAGGTGACAGCAGGTGATGGTTCAATAGCTGGATCCCTGCCACCATCATGGGAGACCTGAATTAAGTTCCAGACTCCTGGCTTCGGTTAGGTCTGTGCCCAGCAGTTCTGGCATTTAGAGGGTGAACCAATGGATAGAAGTTGTCTCTCTCCATTTCTTTCTCTTTATTTCAAATAAATGAAGATAAATAAACAAAAATTTAAAAGATGAGTTTATTTTGGTGCAAAATTTTTGAAATCTATGCATATTAGAGATCTTCAAAAACTTCATGAACTAAATGTATTACGAAAAAAACTGTCAACAGATTGCAAAACTTTCGTGCACCAAAATACATCTATCTTTTAATTCCATTTTTCCACAAACTTTTTAAAGTACCCTCTTCTTTTAAGTAACCTGCTATAACAGAAGCTTGAACTAGAACTGAAATGTCAAGTTAAATCTCAGCACAACCTCTTCTTTTTACGACTCTGAGAAAACTACTTAAACTTTAATTCTCATTTTCTGGTTTGTAAAATGAGGACTATACCGCCTATTATAGAAGACCGTTTTGAAGATTGGTGACACTTCACACACTGCCTGCCTCATCCTAGGCACTCATTAAGTAATTATGCTAAATTATCCAGTTTTAGAACAATCATAAAATAAAATATACTATGCTAAACAAAATTAGCTGGGCTTGACTGATTCAAAAGACATTTCAGGTCTTGCAATATTTTGAAAAGGAATGGTTTGAATACTTTTAATGCATTGTATTTTAAGTCTCATCTTAAAAATATAATGCTAGAAGAAAATAATAGATAATATTTTATTCTTTAGTAGTTTGAGGCAATTTATATAATTTATGAATAAATAGTAAGCAAAAAGATTTTCTTTACAAATACATGTCTTATTTAAAAAATGCCTTTCTCCTTAGTCTTGTGCTAAATTAAATTATGAATTGAGAAACTGTACAAATTTGTTGCAATGATTTTTTATAATCTTAGGGAAATTAAAAATCTCTTCTGAATTTTAAAGTTACCTCATGTATAAAATGAAGATTTGAATTATGTAATCTTTGGGGCCTCTTTTATCAATACACTTGATTATACTTATTACTTTCATTTTTAAGACATAGAATCTGATAAAATTTCAAAATTACTGATTTTATAAATATACAAAAACTGTTTCTGCCATTTGTTTGTATCAACTGGGAAACAACTTGGCGCTGAAACACAGTTCATAAACGAGTATGGATTTACCTTCTGTATTCGTCTGTAAAAGCGTGGTGGAAGGGATGGAAATTAGAGAAAGAACATGCACAATAGCAAGTTGGCCTGATTTTAAAGAAAGAAAGAAAAAAAGAAACCCACCATTAATCAAAATGGCCCTGACTGAAACTTCTTGATAGAAGACTTATCTCGCACCTTCTTGGTCAAAAGAATTAAAGGTCGTTGGGACAACCTTTTCCACATGTGCTGCGTTCCGCCTCGGCGAAAATCCTGCTTTTCGTGTTGAATCCAAAACTCTTCAGATGACCGGAGGTGTAAAAGGAAGATAATCTTCTGTTATGTCCTTTTTTCCTGCAGAAAATATTCGGTTGTCTGGGAAGATACACACACACACACACACACACACGCATGTAAATATGACATTTGCCTTTCAAAAATATATATGTTTTTAAAAAGCCTACTCAATCACAAACACATCGCAGTCAGTAGCTGTGCCTCAGAGTACAAATCAAAGTGAAAGCCTGCTCTATCTATCTATGTAACCCATAAAATGCCTTTTTAACCCAATATGGTTAGACACATTCTACTCCAGATTTGAAAGGATTTCCCTATTATTTTCAGCCCAAAAGATTAAGTATTAAATAATGACCCCCAAAATAGATACCGCCTTGTTTGTTAAGGAGACCTGTCTTACACTTTCCTAACATTATAGCCAGATTTCACGGTCACAGGAAAACAAAACACACATAATGGAGTGGTTATTAATTCAATAAATCCAGCAGCTCTCGTGCTCTGGGCAAAAGGCAAAGTTAAAAGCAGCTGCTCATTGACGACATATGGGACATGGCCAGGGTGAGGTAGCTGCTTTCGCACATCATCCACCACTTTTAAGGCTGACTGCACTCAATTTCTTAGACAATCTACACACCATTTTCAGTTCTGTACCTCCATAATTTATCACAACAATACCTCAAGCTCACAGATCGGAGGGGGAAAAATGAAAGCAATTTACAGTATCAAGATGAAAGTACTGGGGTGGATGGAGAAGACCTACTATGTAAATCATATCCACAACTTCAAGGAATGTTGACATAATATTCTGGAATTAATTTTTTCCAGCATTCCTATGTAGGTCACGGAAAGGTAAATCTAGTTTCTCCTCCCCACCTCTTATATCTGGAGTTGTTTATCAATATGTTAAAGAGGAAATTGATTTTACCCCTCCCTTCTACAGAGACAATAAGAACCTTATGTATAAAACTTACCAATAACAATGAAAGGGATCAGTTGAAACATTAGCGTGCAGTCTTTATATATGTCTCCCAGTTGAAGGTCATAGGCAGAACACATATGAATAAGGGATAGCCTATTTGAAATAGCAGTCTAGACTATTGTAGACTAATCTCATCATGTTTCTTTTAAAATATGCCTATAAAACCTGCCTACAACTCATATTGGAAAACTACGTTTGATGACAAAGCCCTCACTACAGAACATTCCAAGACATGAAATTTGTTGACTGGTGTATAATGTCTATTTCGTGTAGGAGTCTTTTTTTTTATGCTCTAATGAGAATGGCATACTGATAACTTTGTCAAAAACTAGGCAACTAACTATTTCAGTCTTTTTGGAACTGACTAAAGTGGCTCAAGCACTGGCAGTGACAAGGTAGTGAAAGAAAGTGCAAGAAAGCCAGGGTTCCAGGACCAAAGGGAGTAAGTAAAACTCAGGACATATAAGAACATCCTTAGAATCTTTAGTAATACTATGAATGACTCTTTATTTCCCCCGGGGGGGGGGGTGGGATGGGGAGCAGCCAGGGGATCAAACTCTTTCATTTAGAGAGTAAAGCCCACAAAACTGAAAAACTTTGCAACAAATTCAAGAAAAACATTCCATGTTCTCTAAATTAAATTAATAGAATAATTCCCATTTTTATTTTCTAAATATAAAAGCACTTCATTTATTGTAGACAATATGGAAAATACAACAACCGATAATCATTCTTTTTTTTTTTAAAGATTTATTTATTTATTTGAAAGTCAGAGTTACACAGAGATAGAAGCAGAGGCAGAGGGAGGTCTTCATCTGCTGGTTCACTCCCCAGTTGGCCACAACAGCCAGAGCTGCGTTGATCTGAAGGCAGGAGCCAGAGCTTCCTCTGGGTCCCCCACCAGGGTACAGAGGCCCAAGGAGTTGGGCCATCTTCTACTGCTTTCCCAGGCCACAGCAGAGAGCCAGATTGAAGTGGAGGAGCTGGAATTCAAACCGGTGGCCATATGGGATGCTGGCACTGCAAGCAGCAGCCCTACCTGCTACGTCACAGCGCCAGCCCCTGGATTAATTTTTTTTTTCTTTTCACTTTATGCCTAGAAAGTGTCTGCCTACCTATGATCAGACACAAAGTCACTTCCATTTTTCTTCTACTTCCTTTATATTTTAGTTCTTTATATTCCTGCAGATTATTTTAGGGTATGCTATGAGTCTTCATTGTTTTTATAACTATGTTGTTAACCAGCTAATTTAGGATCACTTATCTGACAGTGATTTTTTTTTCTGCTTTGGTTCACTATTTAGCAATGTGGTAAAATAAAACAAAGCAAGTCACCCATTCATCTGTTTTCAACACATTTTGCCTAAAATTCATCTATTTATTTTTCCACAAAAACTGTATAAATTGTTTGGAAAATGTTGGAAAAACCCTCAGGGGTTTTGCAGAAATTGCATTAAGTTTCTAAATTAATTTTAGCTATTTGATTTCATGACCAAATGCTGGCTTTAATGACGTGCAACACGTAACTCAATTGGTTTTGTTCATTTATTTTTCATGATTTTGGTGTGAGTCTTAACCTTAGAAACCTACTGTGTTTCAGACACAAGGTCTGGATACAAAAAGATGAATAATTTCAGTATTTAACACTGAGTCCATAATATGTACCATTTTTCTAAAGGTTTTACTTATTTAATCCATAAATAACCCACGTCCTAAATACATCCTCTTGTCAACTCCGGTTTACAGGTAAGTTGCTTCTTTACCTGCCCTTGTTCATACGGCTAATAAGTGGTAGAGCTAGGATGTTAACCTAAGCACTATTAAGTCAGCATCTGTGCTCTCAACTTCTGTGTTGACTCTGACACATCACAATCAAATATTAAAGACTGAACCACTAAGCTATAATCTCAGCTACAGGTACTGGCAAGTACCACCTATGATGAGACACACAGAAGGGAAAGTCAAGGACGACTTGATGAATAAAGTAATGTAAACTGAGTTTTAAAGGATGAGTAGGATAAAACTAGGTGCCTAAAAGAAAAAAACAAATCTTTTAGGCAGAGTATATAATATGTGTCTAGTACAAAGGGGAGAGCTCATTTGAGAATGACAACAACCCGAAGCACTTGTGAGAGAACTGCAGGAGATGGAACCTGCGGCCAGGACAGCACAATTGCTCCTTGGATCACTTTGACTCCCTCTAGGAGCATTACCTGGAAATGAGGACAATCTGAACTCACATTCATTTTGTCACCCTGTTTATATGTTTACATCTTATATGTTTACCATTACTTAACTACCACATCTTGTTTCTCTAGAAATAATTGTATTATTTCAACTTTAGGGCAGTGGCAGGGTACACAATTATGGAAAAATACTCTATAAATTCGTCACGTTCTTCATTTTGAAGATTCTTTCATTGTCAAGATATTTTAAATAACCATACTGCTTACCAAGAGCAGTCAAACATGTCCTATAATTTCATTATTACAATAATCCTGAGAATGAGGAATCACATACAATAATTTCCTTTTTTCCAAAGAAGACACTGAATCTTAAAAATAATGAGAGATTTACAGAAAAATAGAAAGTTGCCTAAATTAGACAGGAACATATGCCAACCTGTAATTATATCAGCAGCCTATTTGTCAAAAAAAAAAAAAAAAACTGCCTCTTAGAATGACAGTGTGGAAAATCAGGAGGAAAGAAGATACAGCTTACATTAACTGGCCCTCTTCTCTACTAGAACTCCTACAACAATGAACATAATGTCATCAATACAGAGGGTAAAACTAATATAGTCCAACTGCTAACTGTTGAAATCACAGATCTTCTAACTGCTGTTTTTCATTTCTGAAAACTTGGCACTCTACGTTTCAATCTGTATAGAAATTATAGATTTGATCTAAGTAGGACAACACAGCGCCTCCAGCTAGTTTTATTCCACTGATGAGGAGATACAGAAAGAGACTTGTATTTACATTTTTAGAAATTTCTCCGCAAAACTAGTCATTTACATACTTCAGAGTTTCCCACTGCTTTCCAGAGATCTCTAGCATTTAACATAGTTAATCAAAGTACAAAGTATTTCAAAAACTTTGTGGAAAAAATGGAATGAAAAGCATGAGTTTATTTTAGTACAATTTTTGCATAATAAGTGGGAAATGTATATTGTTGGAAAAACCATGCATACATTTCAAAAAGTTTGTTGGAAAGGCAGTATTGCATAGTGGATTTAGCTACCACTTACAATGTTGACATCCTATATCATTACTATCAGTTCAAGTCTCAGATGCTCTACTTCCCATCCAGCTTCCTGCGAATGCACCTAGGAAGGCAGCAGAACATGGCCCAAGTACTTGTGCCTCTGCTACTCAAGTTTAGGCCAGGATGGATTTCCTGGATCCTGGCTTCAGCTTGGCCAAGACCTGGCTATTTTGACCATTTGCGAAGTGAGCCAGCAGATAAAAATTCTCTTTCTCTTTCTCTGTCACTCCATCTTTCAAAACAAATAAATCTTTTAAGGTTTTTCTGTTTATAATGCGAAGACTTGAGAAAAATACTTCTATTTTCTGAATACCTTTTGTTATTTCTAATTGTATAAATAATGTGGAAAACCCAACATTCTACTGAAAAATTGAACTTTATGCATTTTTACTGAAAGTTTTCCCTCACTAATGAGCTCCTTCACCGCCACTTCAAGACAGAACGAAGATGTGGGTGTGGGAGGGAGTCTCAGAGGAGGCCAAGAAACTGTCAGCCTATAGGACTATCAACAACATCATAAACTAACACGCATATAACACTTGTTGTTACCAAGTTTCAATCTAATGGCTTCACATCATCTACGGAATCTTCAGCAGTCCGATGAGGTAATCACTGTCATGTTTCGTACAGCAAGATAGAGGCAGAGAGATAAAGTGATTTGCTGAAGGTCTTCAGCAGAGTGTTTATGGTGGAGGTTTTTTTTTTTAATTGTTTATCCTGATGTTCCACTTCTTTATTTATTTATCTATTTATTTATTTGAAAGTCAGAGTTACACAGAGAGAGAAGGAGAGACAGAGAGAGAGAGAGCAAGAGAGAGAAAGAGAGAGCCTTCCATCCACTGAATCACTTCGCAGTTGGCCGCAACAGCCGGAGCTGTGCCGATCCGAAGCCAGGAGCTGGGAGCTTCTTCCTGGTCTCTCACGTGGGTGCAGGGGCCTGAGGACTTGGTCCATCCTCTACTGCTTTCCCAGGCCTTAGCAGAGAGCTGGATCAGAAATGGTGGAATTTATGGGACGAACTCTCACATCATAATGTACTCTACCTTGCTCCAGAAGAATAATGAGTAATATGAATACTAAACTGAGTCTTAAAATGATATTTAATAGGACCTGTGAACATCCTCTGAGATGACTATTGATTCTAAAGAGTTCTGCTTATGGATACTGCAAAGACTAATTCACAAGCTGGACCAACACAATAATACATGCATCACTTAAAGAAAAATATTATATAAAGAAATTATGTGTTTGGGGTCCCGGTTGCTCCTCTTCCAGTCCAGCTCTCTGCTGTGGCCTGGGAGGGCAGTGGAGGATGGCCCAAGTGCTTGGGTCCCTGCACCGGCATGGGAGACCAGGAGGAAGCACGTGGCTCCTGGCTTCGGATCGGCCCAGTGCCAGCTGTAGCGACCATTAGGAGAGTGAACCAACGGAAGGAAGACCTTTCTCTCTGTCTCTCTCTCATTGTCTATAATTCTACCTGTCAAAAATTTAAAAAAAAAGAAATTATGTGCTTACCAGTCTCCTAATTAGTAACCAAAGTAAAGTGTCCACTCCAAAATTGGATAAGAGGTCAAGGTTTCTCTTGCTAAAAGGAATCATGACAAAGTGAAATTATTTAAATAGTTCTGCTGAAGTGGCATATCTAGGCAGGACATGGAGTATTTAAAATTATCTTCATATCAGGGTTTAATTGCTAATGAATTTGCTCTTTTGAAAACCTGATGACAAAGATTGCACTTATATAATTTCATTGGGAGTAGAATTAATTGAATTAATTGATTAAGAACATTACAAAACCAGTCTTGTGTTTATTATTAGTCTCAGTGTGCAAATACTTAAATGTTTTTTTTTAGAATCATCTCTCCCTACATCAAAAATATTTTAAGCAATTATAAAGCAAATTTAGCAATAAGCCATGTATAGGTTCTTATTCTTAGGCTAAGTTCAATAGCAAGCCACTTATCATTATTATTCCTCCAGGATCAGTGTCCTCATTATTATGTCTGTATTATCAATGTACTTGAATTTTTTGAGGATTAGTTGAGATAGTATATAAGAAATATTTTAAAAAATAAAATAATAAATGCTGGAATTATTAAAGATAGTGTGTAGGTTTTTTGCCCACATATTTGAAAGTCAATAAATAATTCATTTTATTAATTTTTATAAAAAATTGGAACTCAGTTTCATGGGAACTAAGAAAAGGCACTCACATGTTACTTCAATTCTAGAATCAAAATTTCTCTACCAGGGGCTGGCGTTGTGGCACAGCGGGTTAATGCCCTGGCCTAAATTGTTTCGGCATCCCACATGAGAGCCAGTTCGAGACCCGGCTGCTCCACTTCCAATGCAGCTCTCTGCTATAGCCTGGGATAACAGTACGAAGATGGCCTAAGTCTTTGGGCCCCTGCACCCATGTGGGAGACCCAAAAGAGGTTCCTGGCTCCTGGCTTCAGATCGGCGCAGTTCCACCAATTGCGGCCAATTGGGAAGTGAACCATCGAATGAAAGACCTCCCTCTCTCTGCTTCTCCTCTCTCTGTGTAAAGTCATTTATTTGAAAGTTATTTATTTGAAAATAAATAAATAAAACTTTTAAAAAATTCTCTAGCAATCTTCAATACAAAGCCTTCTACTTCTTACTTCATAGACAGGAAGATACAATAGCTATTAGGCAACTTATAATACCTTTTTTCTTTCACCTTAAGTGTGAATTGGACCTTTTTCATAGAAGCGTTATTTTAGTAAAGATTCCAGAATCTTTGGAAAAATGTGTTACTTTTATTGAATGCTATCACTTTTCTCATCTTTTATATACGATTAGGTCAAATCACATGCAGGTAAAGAAAATAAGGCATTACTTAGTTATCGGAAAAAATGCTATTCAGCTTAATTTGTTGACTATTATGGTTCCTCAAAATGCTCAGATGACTTTAGGAATTGCGTACTGTGATTTTTAGAAATTGACAATAAGTTAATAATAAGGTGAAAGCTAAGAATTTTAGATAACATATTTTATCTTAGGTCACATGTTTTATCTTCATCTTATATGTTTTCTCAAGATAAATACAACTCACAAGGTTGTAAGTATTAGCATATTGCCATATCTCTTTCAAACTAAAATATGCCCTATTGGTCTAAAATTTATTTACATTTCTCTTTCTCAAAGAAAATTGGGCTGAAAATAGAAAATTAAGTTCCATGACCTCTTTTTATGATTTTCTAAAATATTTATTTTGTTTATTTAAGAGGAAGAATGACAAACAGAGATCTTCCATCCAGAGGTTTACTCTCTAAACAGCCACAATGGGGCCAGCTCTGTGACACACTAGGTTAGTCCTCCATCTGCAGCACCGGCATCCCATATGGGCGCCGGGTTCTAGTCCTGGCTGCTCCTCTTCCAGTGTAGCTCTCTGCTGTAGCCCAGGAGGGCAGTGGAGGATGGCCCAAATGATTGGACCTCTGCACCGCATGGGAGACCAGGAAGAAACTCCTGGCTCCTGGCTTCGGATCAGCGCAGTTCCTGCCATTGCAATCATTAGGAGAGTGAACCAATAGAAGAAGACCTTTATCTCTGTATCTCTTTTTCACTGTCTGTAAACTTTACCTGTCAAATAAATTAAAAAAAAAAAAAGATTAAACAGCCACAATGGCCAGGGGTGGGCCAGGCTGCATCTAGGAGCCCAGAATTCCATCCAGGTCTCCTACATGGGTGGCAGGAGCCCAAGTACTTGGGCCATCTTCTGCCACCTTCCCAGGCCATTATCAGGGAGCTGGATCACTGCACCATAACACCGGTCCTTTTTGGTGACCACTTGATGGCATATCTTCCAGGACAAGAGAATAACCATTTGTGATATTATGCTGAGTATTTTGTAAGGTAAGCTAATTTATGAAACTTAATACTTGATGTGGCACCTTCTCAATTCAGATTGTGCCTTGCTTGACATAAGATCAACCTTGTGTTTCTAAGAAAAGGTACATTTAATACCATAAAATTAAATGTATAGCACATTTGCCCATTTAACTGCATGGCAGTCTGTGAGGAGAGCAAAACAATTTAAGTGGATGAGTTAGGATTTTGCTTTTAAGGCCACTAGCTCAGTGTTTTAGCCAAAGAGGAATGGACTATCTACAAATGAACTTGATCAAAATTAAGGTTTTTGGTGTGTTCAGTCATGTTTATATATCTCTAATAGAATCAAAACAATCACTGAACCACAGTTAAGATGCTGATTGAAAATAACTCTGCTATTCTATGGGAAGATGCAAAGGCCTATGTCTTTTGGCCAGGATATAAATGAATTAAGAAAGAAAAAGCAGTTTTCTGAGTGCTTACTGTATGCTAAGCACTATCTGAAGTGTTGAAGATTGTAAAGTGCAGCATTCAGTAGGTTATTGAAAATAGAACCTGTTAAGAAGCTGAACCTTCGACATGTGGAGAAGTAGAATGGGAGGACAGAGTGGGGAGGAAGGTATGGGATGATCTAATCATCACCGACTCTTCTTGTCATGCTTCTGCTTGAAAATTTGTAAAAGCATAGTGAAGGTGAAAGGAGGTGCACATCCACCCAGCACCCTCAACTTCTAATATTGCATTTAGTAATCTCGTTGGCCTTCTTTCTTTCACGACTGAATCATATGTTCCTGCTTCTTCATAGGCTGAGCAATCGTGGGCTTGATTCCAGACATTATTAATGTTATATTTATGGAATACATGGGTTTTATCAAAGTCTCCGAAAAGTGTTAATCTTGTTGTTTCAGCACACAATTAATTTAGTTGAACTCCTCCTACAAACTGTATCTCAGATGGCAGCTCCAGTCCCTTTTCAGTTCAAAGCTTGGCCAGACTCCTTGCAATCTTATTAGTGCATGTGTGTTTCAGAAGTCGGCCAGAGGCTTAGGAATGTTTATGCACAAGAATGTAGGAAATCTCTCCTTTCCAGCATTCTGCCTCCACTGTACAGGGCCTCTTGTGCCCCAGACACTATCCACTTATTCTTTTTTTTATTATTTTTTAACAGGCAGAGTGGACAGTGAGAGAGAGAGACAGAGAGAAAGGTCTTCCTTTGCCGTTGGTTCACCCTCCAATGGCCGCAGCGCCACGCTGATCCGATGGCAGGAGCCAGGAGCCAGGTGCTTTTTCCTGGTCTCCCATGGGGTGCAGGGCCCAAGCACCTGGGCCATCCTCCAGCAAAGACTGTGATATTCCTTCAGGAATTTTGGACACCTTAACGGATGCCAACTTTAGGCTACTCTTAAGATAAAAACCCTGGAATGGGACACCCATATCACGCTGGTCCCTTCTTCCAACTGCTAAGTCAAAGCACTGAAGATTCTACCAAATCTATTTTTTTCCTGAAAATTTCAGAATATGTGGGTTGAAACAACAGCTTTGTCTCCCAGGCAAATGGTGTAACCATGACCAGGAATGCGTGTTCTATGACTGTAGATATTTGTCCACTTTGGTCATCTCTGCACTTTCAGTACAGAGTGCAATACTGGTTACATAGTTGACACTCAAAAAATACTAGTTTGAATCTTCCAATAAATAAGAAATGAAAGTATAATGAAAAAAAAACCCACAGTATTTGGAATAAGAAAGTTTATATTTGAATCCTAGACCCAGTGGTGATATTTTGCGCATAGCAGTTAAGCTATGCATCAATTATTGTTATCTATTATATAAGCATAACAGTACTCAGTACCCTAAATAGGCTTAAATCATTGGATTGTGAGACAAAGTGGCCTAAATCAAAGCAGAATAAGAATGGGTCCTTTAGATTTACTGTCAATAAACTATTTCTAATAGATTTAGAATAAAACTAGTATTTATATAATAACACATAACCAGAGGATATGCTACTGATAAAAGACTATGGCATGGGGGCTGGTGCTGTGGCATAGTAGATTAAGCCTCCACCTGGAGCGCCAGCATCACATATGGATGCTGGTTCCAGTCCTGGTTGCTCTTCTTCTGATCTAGCTTTCTGGTAATGGTCTGGGAAAGCAATGGAAGATGTCCCAAGTACTTGGGACCCTGCACCCACATGAGGGACCCAGAAGAAGCTCATGATCTTGGCTTCTGATCAGCCTCACTCCTTCTGTCGCAGCTATCTGGGGAGTGAACCAGAAGATGCATGACCTTTTTCTCTGTCTCTCACTGTCTGTCTGTAACTCTACCTTTCAAATAAATAAATAAATCTTAAAAAAAAAAAAAAAACACCGTGGCATGCCATGTTTCAAATTTACACAATTAAATCATTCTATCAGTCAGTGATATAGGTACCGGCAAAGACTTCCTAGAAAAGACCTTGGAGGCGCAGGCAGTCAAAGCCAAAATTAACATTTGGGATTGCATCAAATTGAGAAGTTTCTGTACTGCAAAAGAAACAGTCAGGAGAGTGAAGAGGCAACCAACAGAATGGGAAAAAATATTTGCAAACTATGCAACAGATAAAGGGTTGATAACCAGAATCTACAAAGAAATCAAGAAACTCCACAACATCAAAACAAACAACCCATTTAAGAGATGGGCCAGTCTGTGTATAGAAAGGCTATTGACTTTTGTGTGTTAATATTATATTCTGCTACTTTAACAAAGTTTTTTATGAATTCTAATAATCTACTAGTGGACTCTTTTGGCTTCCCTATATTGAGAACCATGTCATTTTCAAATAGGAATAATCTGAATTCCCACTTTTTAATTTGTATCCCTTTGATTTCCTCTTCTTATCTAATGGTAATGTCTAAAACTTTAAGGTGTATATTGTTTATCTTTTTAAACAATAAAATTATGAACTGAATTAATAGAAAAAAAAGAGATGGGCCAAGGACCTCAATAGACATTTTTTAAAAGAGGAACTCCAAATGGACAATAGACACATGAAAAAATGTTCAAGATCACTAGCAATCAGGAAAATGCAAATCAAAAATACAGTGAGGTTTCATCTCACCCCAGTTAGAATGGCTCACATTCAGCAATCTACCAACAACAGATGCTAGAGAGGATGTGGGGAAAAAGGGACACTAACCCACTTTGGTGGGAATGCAAACTGGTTAAGCCACTATGGAAGTCAGTCTGGAGATTCCTCAGAAACTTGAATATAGCCCTACCATACAACCCAGCCATCCCACTCTTTGGAATTTACCCAAAGGAAATTAAATTGGCAAACAAAAAAGCTGTATGCACATTAATGTATATTGCAGCTCAATTCACAATAGCTAAGACCTGGACCCAACCCAAATTCCCATCAACAGTGGACTGGATAAAGAAATTATGGGGCTGGCTCGCGGCTCAATAGGCTAATCCTCCACCTAGCGGCGCCGGCACACCAGGTTCTAGTCCCGGTCGGGGCGCCGGATTCTGTCCGGGTTGCCCCTCTTCCAGGTCAGCTCTCTGTTGTGGCCCAGGAAGGCAGTGGAGGATGGCCCAAGTGCTTGGGCCCTGCACCCCATGGGAGACCAGGAGAAGCACCTGGGTCCTGCCTTCGGATCGGCGTGGTGAGCCAGCTGCAGCGTGCCAGCCTTGGCGGCCATTGGAGGGTGAACCCACTGCAAAGGAAGTCCTTTCTCTCTGTCTCCCTCTCTCACTGTCCACTCTGCCTGTCAAAAAAATAAAATAAAAAAAACAAAACAAAAAACAATGAAATCTTGTCATTTGCAACAAGATGGAGGAATCTGGAAAACATTATGCTGAGTGAATTAAGCCAGTCCCAAAGGGACAAATATCATATGTTCTCCCTGATTGGCAACAACTAAACTGAGCACCATAGGGGAAACTTGTTGAAGTGAAATGGACACTATGAGAAACAATGACTTGATCAGCTCTTGTCCTGACTGTTGATGTACAATGTAATACTTTATCCATTTTAGTATTTTTTTTTATTCTAGTACTATAGGTTTAACTCTGTAATTAACACACAATTATTCTTAGGTGTTTAAATTTTAACTGAAAATTGATCCCTGTTAAATATAAGAGTGGAAATAAGAGAGGGAGGAGATGTACAATTTGGGACACGCTCAAGCTGACTTGCCCTAAATGATGGAGTTAGAATCATGCGAGGGGATTCCAATACAATCCCATCAAGGTGGCATATACCAATGCCATCTCACTAGTCCCAGTGACCAATTTCTGTTCACAATTGATCATAATGATAGGACTAAAAGCCAAAGGGATCACATAAACAAGAATAGTGTCTGCAAATACTAACTGACAGAATCAAAAAGGGAGGGAATGATCCATCATGGGAAGCAGGATACACAGCAGACTCATAGAATGGCAGATGTCCTAAACAGCACTCTGGCCTCAGAATCAGCCATTAAGGCATGTGGATCCAGCTGAAAAGCCCATGAGAGTATTTTAGGCATGGAAAGCCAAGAGACTCTGCGGAAAAAAAAAAAAAAGAAGACCTAAATGAAAGATCTCTGCGAGTGAGATCCCAGTGGAAAGAACAGGTCATCAAAGAAGGAGGTACCTTTCTCTGAAGGGAGGAGAGAACTTCCACTTTGACTATGACCCTGTCGGAATAAGATTGAAGTCGGCAAACTCAAAAGGCTTCCATAGCCTTGGCAACTCATGACTAGAGCCTAGGGAGATTACTGACACCATAAACAGGAGTGTCAAATTGTTAAGTCAACAACAGGAGTCACTGTGTACTTACTTCTCATGTGGGATCTGTCCTTAGTGTGTTGTCCAATGTGAAGTAATGCTATAACTAGTACTGAAACATGATTTTATGCTTTGTGTTTCTGTGTGGGTGCAAACTGATGAAATCTTTACTTAATATATACTAAATAGATCTTCTGCATATAAAGATATTGAAAATGAATCTTGATTTGAATGGAATGGGAGAGGGAGTGGGAGATGGGAGGGGTGTGAGTGGGAGGGAAATTATGGGAGGGGGGGAAATCATTGTAATCCATAAACTATACTTTAGAAATTTGTATTTACTAAATAAAAAAAAGTAACTGAGACATTGGTATCAGAGTAACATAATCTATTTTAGATGTTTAAATTAGCTAGAAGCTAAATTCCAAACCATTAAAAATCTTTCCAGACTCTGGAAAAATATTTGCCCTCTCTGATGCAATAAACCAAGAAGACAAATATTTTCTCCATTATCTAGTTACAGGAGTATAAACTCAGTGGCAGTGTAAGCTATGCACATGCAGACATGAAACTTGACATGAAACCAGTAACACCAATGGAAATAAATAAATAAATATATAAGCAGTACAAAACATTTTAAATTAATAACCTTTTTAAAAAAGATTTTTTATTTATTTATTTGAAAGACAGAGTCACAGAAAGAGAAGGAGAGACGGAGAGAGAGAGAGAGAGAGAGAGAGAGAGAGAGAGAGATCTTTCATCTTTCATCTTTCACTCCCCAAATGACCAAAATGGTTGCAGCTGGGCTGGCCTGAAGCCAAGAGCCAGGAGCTTCTTCTGGGTCTCCCACTTGGGTGCAGTGGCCCATATACTTGGGCCATCTTCCACTACCTTCCCAGGCCATTAGCAGGGAGCTGGATCGGAAGTGGAGCAGCAAGGACTTGAACCAGCATCTATATGGGATGCCGGCACTGCAGGTGGAGGCTTAACCTATTGTGCCACGGTGCTGACCTAAATTCATAATCTTAACAGTATAAAATTGTGTTATTGATTGTGCTTCAGAATTCCACTAATGCTTTTATTTTACCAAAACAATATCTTTGTTATGCCTTCTTCCTTCCAAATTTGAAAAAATATACTGCAAAACCCCCTATGAATCAGAAGAAGAAGAATAAGAAGCAGTCTACTCAACTTATATCTCTGTTTTCTCCTTCAAAGGATGTAATTTATTGATTCCTAACTTTAGAGTCCTGAAATAATAAGCAATGACATACCAAGCATGTTTAAAAATAATCTACTTAAATCTGTCTGTGTGTATATATGCACACATATATGTATCTATATACATGTATATGTGTATACACACAAACATATGTTATAAGTAACTTATCTCTGTATACTCTCTTGAAGCAGAAAATTTGATAGAATATTTTACTGCTCTAAAATTCTCAAAAACTTGAAGAGGATATAATAAATAGTTTTGAATACTCTCCAATATAATTCATAATTTTTGCCTATCTTGTTTCATTCTTTAATGTGAATTTGATTAATCAAGGTTCTTACTTTGTTAAAGGAAGTGTTATAACTGTGAATATGAAATTCCTCAAATTCCACTAAGCTTTTACTTAACCATTGACTACAGCCCCTAAAATGAAATTGGATTCAACCTGACATTCCGTGAAGTAGCATTTATTCAAAAAAATAGGCTTGTAATACATTTTCCTTTATTTCTACATAAAATTTTTAAAAACCCTGTGATTTTAAAGGTGTGCTTTTTTCCAAGTGTATTTACTCATTTTTCCTGATTTGAAAAGCAGAGCAACAGAAAGACGAGAGGTTTTCCAGCCATTGGTTTATGCCCCAAATGCCTGTAACACATAGGGATAGACCAGGCTAAAAGTCAGGAGTGAGGAACTCAATATGGGTCTCACAGGTGAGAGGCAAAAACCAGGTTACCTGCTGCATCACCTTCCCCATCTCATGGTGTGCAGGTGCTGGAAACTGCACTGGAAACAGAAATGGGACTTGAAAGCTGGCGCTGTGGCTCAGTGGGTTAATCCTCTGCCTGTGGCGCCAGCGTCCCATATGGGCGCTGGTTCTAGTCCTGGCTGCTCCTCTTCCAGTGGAAGGTGGTCCAGGTGCTTGGGCTCCTGCACCCACGTGGGAGACCAAAAAGCAGCTCCTGGCTCCTGGCTTTGGGAACCTTTCTCTCTGTCTCTTCCTCTCACTGTCTGTAACTCTACCTCTCAAATAAATAAATAAAATCTTTAAAAAAAAAAGATGAAGAAGAAGTGGAACTTGAAAGTAGACACTCTAGGGGCCAGCGCTGTGGCATAGTAGGCTAAGCTTCTACCTGAGGCAGGAGCATCCCATATGGACGCTGGTTTGAGTCCCAGCTGCTCCACTTCTGATCCAGCTATCTGCTGTGGCCTGGGAGGGCAGTGGAAGATGGTCCAAGTGTGTGGGCCCTTGCACCCAGGTGAGAGACCCAGAAGTAGCTCCTGGCTCCTGGCTCCTGGCTTGGGACTGCCTCAGCTCCAGCCATTACAGCCATTTGGGGAGTGAACCAGTGGATAGAAGACCTTTCTCTCCATCTCTGCCTCTCTCTGCCTGTAACTCTGCCTCACAAATAAATAAATACAAATCCTTAAAAAAGAAAGAAAGTAGACACTCTAACCTGATGCAAGTGCCCCAACCAGTGGCTTAAGACACTCTCAGACCACACCCATTCCAAAAGGTAAAACAGTTTTAACTGAGCCACTGAAACATTAGTATTTATATGAGTTATAACCCTAATAGGATATCAAAACTTTACCTGAAATAATAAAAACAAAAGTTGAAAGTGTCTGGAATAGGATATATGTGCCTAATAAAATTGGCTTCCTAAAAATTTTCCAGGTGTGCCTTAAAGATATCAAAACTATCAGGCAATGAGAGCATGAAAAATTGCAAATAAAGGGGCTGGCACCGTGGCTCACTTTGCTAATCCTCCGCCTGCGGTGCCGGCATCGTGTATGGGCGCCGGGTTCTAGTCCCGGCTGCTCCTCTTCCAGTCCAGCTCTCTGCTGCGGCCCGGGAAGGCAGTGGAGGATGGCCCCAGTGCTTGGGCACCTGCATCCACATGGGAGACCAGGAGGAAGCACCTGGCTCCTGGCTTCGGACCTTAGCAGCCATTTTGGGGGTGAACCAGCGGAAGGAAGACCTTTCTCTCTGTCTCACTCTCTCACTGTCTAACTCTACCTGTCAAATAAATTAAAAAATATATATATATAAATAAAAAATTGCAAATAAAGACAACTTTAAAACCCAAGTAATGTTCCATCAATAACAATAGATACCTACCTGTAGATGAAATTATTAAAATAAGACATCTTATTCAAAGTTGAGAACAGAATTCTTACTTCCAAACTTATGTACAGTTTATAATTTCAAAAGATATAGGATTCATTTATTCAAAGCTTATTCTCTAATTTCAAGAACATTATTAAATGTTTTGTGTTGATATATATTTTGTGCTCTAGATTCTCCTGAGTAAAAGTAAAATTAATGATAGATATAAATATGTTTTATTTCTAATCTTACATATAAAATTTGAATTCTAGGTTTACTCTTGAAACAGCTGTATTTTCATGTTTACTCTCATCAGTAAGTCCATTCCATATTTTATCAGTAACAAATTGGTTAATGTGTTATCAATGTCCTCAAAATATTGTTTATGAGAAGAAAATGAAGATTACAAAACAAATGTAGAATGTGCATAAACATAGAAGGAAGAAAGACGGAGATAGATTGATAGAAATAAAATATTATATCTAAGTGTTTATCTGCCTAATAAACAGCCAGATATATTGAGGTAGTCTGTGGGGAGCAACTCGGACTAGACTAAGTTACTGGAATTAAGACTTATTCTATGCATCTGCTCTCCCACAATATGGCGCTGGGAGAGGAGAAAACAGCTTCTACGCAGCTGCCTCCAGTTCAGCCAATAAACTGTAGGACTTGCTCCTGATTGGAGGAGAGCAGCATACTCGGCGTGTGGGCAGCCGAGTTAGGATTGGCAGAGGAGGACTATAAAGGAGGAGAGAGACGGCATGCACCAGGAACATCTAAGGGGAACACCTGTGCAGCCCCCGAGAGAGCCGGCCGGCGATGTGCCACTCCCCTGCGGAAGTGGGGAAAGTGGCCAGGGGGAACCGCCCTTCCACGGAGGTGGAAGGGACGGCAGCCAACCCGGGAAGAACCAGCAGTAAACCCGGGGAGGGCCGAGCAGACCAAAGAACAGCGCAGGGTCCTGTGTCATTCCTCCACGAAGTGGGGGAGCGACAGTAGTCAGTATTTATATTCAGATGGTGATACCAGTTCTGTATTTTACTTTCTATGTATTCTAAATTTTCTATGAGGAGCAGTATAAATTTTGCATAAGAAAACATAATTTTCAAAACTTGTCATAGTATGAGATTGAAACAACTAATACTCTTATTATCTCCAATCATATTCCCTTATGTCTACAGGATGAGTAATGAAGTAAACCAAATGCTACACCTGGAATAATAATGTAAAAGGTGTTTGTAAATATTTCCATTACTTTTCCAAAAACACTGGAAAAATAGAATAAAGTGTTTCTTCAACAGTGACTTAAAATTTAAAGAATATATTTCAGAAGAAAGAAAAGCTGAGAGCAGAACGCAGCTGTTGTGATTGAGTTTTATGTTTCAGTCTCTACAGTGATTTTAGTGAGCATTCTGTCAACATTCAAACTTAGTCTAAGTATTGGCAGGATGGGATCTCATGTTGCTTAAACTGGAGAATGTTAACAAGTCATTTAACCTACCAAAGCTAATATAGCAAACTCTATCGCTCCAATGAGCAAATGGGGCCATATAATATAGATGGTACAGATTGCAGGGTTGGATACTGGGAGAACAGAATGAATAGAATTCATTCTATTCTTTGCACTCCCTTAAAAACACCCTCTTAAAAATGAGTAATAAGAAGATAGAAAATTTTTGTAACCAGATACTAGCCTAAATGTTTTTTCTACATTCCAGTTTTCCCACAGCTGAGGCCATTCCTCATCTTTCAGCTCTAAAATGTGGCTGAACTTCTAAGACGCTGCTTATAAAAACTGGTTTCACTGTACTTGTCATCTTTCAATGTCATAATTTGAAGATACTACATAAGACATCAAAGCAGCAGGTGGCTGAAAAACTAAAATGTATACATTTGAAATGTGATGATGTGTAGAAGGCTTTCAGATAGTGAAAACTGACACAAAATTACTGAGGGAAGTAATATATCTATTTAAAAGCAGATTACAATCCAATCTGGGATTTCAGAAAATTGTTCACAAGTGTTTCAGCAAGGCATGAAAAATTAATTAATGGGTACTATGTATCAACCTCTTGGTATACCCATACGATAATCACTGTACTAAATTTTAAATCTATTTCCCTGATTTATTTTAATTTTTAATTTTCAAATAACAAATTTATATATACGTAGGGAATTACAAGATATTTCAAGATGTGTATACTTTGCATAATATTCAGAGTAGATATATCTCTTCAAACACTTATCTCTTCACAGTAAAAACATTCAAAATCCTTTTGTTGCTTGATTTAAAGAAATACACAGCACATTATCATTACCTAAATCACCTTTCAGTGCAATAGAACAACTGAATGTATTGCCTTACTATCCCAAAAGGAAGTTCCTTCTTTGTATGTTTATAAAATTTATATTACATTATAAGCATTGTTCTGATACCTGACTGTTTCATTTAATCTCTGGTTTCTAATGAATTTTATTTATTTGTATTTATGGATTCAAATTATTTAAGTATATATTTATTGAATTATTTATATATTTATTGACATTTCTGGGGATTTGGGCTTTCTATGTGTGCTGTCTTTCTATACTTTATTGCATTACTTTAGATTGATTTCTTAATTTCATTTTCTAATCAATTAATTTACAAATTATATAGCATTTTAACTGTTTAGTACCACCATTGATTTTTATCAGGCTTACTAAAATTACTATGATCTTAAGACAGCATAAAACCAATTATACTTTCTATTCTTATGTATTATTATTTTACATGATATGAATGCCACCTTTTTACTGTCCCCATATTCATCATCATTATTTTTGTACAGCCCATATTTGTACAAATTTGACCACTTTTACCAATTTTCTTTTTTTTTATTTTATTTTTTTAACTTTTATTTAATGAATATAAATTTCCAAAGTACGGCTTATGGATTACAATGGCTTCCCCCCCATAACATCTCTCCCACCCACATCCCTCTCCTTTCCCACTCCCTCTCCCCTTCCATTCACATGAGGATTCATTTTCGATTCTCTTTATATAGAGAAGATCAGTTTAGTATACATTAAGTAAAGATTTCAACAGTTTGCTCCCACACAAACATAAAGTGAAAAATAATAGATGATTTTTTAAATGATGATGAAATCAGATCAGATCTATTATCATGTTTAATCCCAGCGAGAGTCAAGTTGGGAATTAATAATTTCTTCTTTTTTTTTTTTTTTACACAAGATCAGTTTAGTATACATTAAGTAAAGATTTCAACAGTTTGCACCCCCATAGAAACACAAAGCGAAATATACTGTTTGAGTACTCATTATAGCATTAAGTCTCAATGTACAGCACATTAAGGACAGAGATCCTACATGAGGAGTAAGTGTACAGTGACTCCTGTTGTTGACTTTACCAATTGACACTCCTGTCTATGGCATCAGTAATCTCCCTATGCACCAGTCATGAGTTTCCAAGGCTATGGAAGCCTTTTGAGTTCACCGACTCTTATCTTGTTTAGACAAAGTCATATTCAAAGTGGAAGTTCTCTCCTCCCTTCAGAGAAAGGTACCTCCTTCTTTGAAGACCTGTTCTTTCCACTGGGATCTCACTCACAGAGATCTTTCATTTAGGGTGTTTTTTTTTTTTTTTTTTTTTTTTTTTTTTTTTTTTTTTTTTTTTTTTTTTTGCCAGGGTGTCTTGGCTTTCCATGCCTGAAATACTCTCATGGGCTTTTCAGCCAGATCCGAATGCCTTTAGGGCTGATTCTGAGGCCAGAGTGCTGTTTAGGACATCCGCCATTCTATGGGTCTGCTGAGTATCTCGCTTCCCATGTTGGATCACTCTCCCCTTTATTTATTCTATCAGTTAGTATTAGCAAGTACTAGACTTGTTTATGTGCTCCCTTTGACTCTTAGTCCTTTCATTATGATCAATTGTGAACTGAAATTGATCACTTGGACTGGTGAGATGGCATTGGTACATGCCACCTTGATGGGATTAAATTGGAGTCTCCTGGTATGTTTCTAACTCTACCATTTGGGGCAAGTCAGCTTGAGCATGTCCCAAATTGCACATCTCTTCCCTCTCTTATTCCTACTCTTATGTTTAACAGGGATCACATTTCAGTTAAATTTCAACACTTAAGAATAACTGTGTGATAATTACAGAATTAAACCAGTCATATTAAGTAGAACAGACAAAAAAACTACTAAGAGGGATAATGTATTAAGTTGTTCATTAACAGTCAGGGCTATGCTGATCAAGTCACCGTTTCCCATAGTGTCCATTTCACTTCTACAGGTTTCCTTTTTGGTGTTCAGTCAGTTGTCACCGATCAGGGCGAACATATGGTATTTGTCCCTTTGGGACTGGCTTATTTCACTCAGCATGATGTGTTCCAGATTCCTCCATTTTGTTGCAAATGACTGGATTTTGTTGTTTCTTACTGTGGTATAGTATTCTAAAGAGTACATATCCCATAATTTCTTTATCCAGTCTACCGTTGATGGGCATTTAAGTTGGTTCCAGGTCTTAGCTATTGTGAATTGATCTGCAATAAACATTAGGGTGCAGTGCCACTTTTACCAATTTTCATCCTTGTTATTTCTCCTTATATCTCAAAGCTTGTCTTTGAAGGCATTTCCGTTTTTTTTCTCAAAAAAACACCTGAAATATTCAGAATGGTTGCATAGTCATCCACTTTGAATTTCCCTATTATTACATTCTCCTATTTTTAAACTTTTGCTTATGTAAAGGAAACAAATTTCATGCATTTCTTACATACAGTTTTAAGAGCATTTCAGCACTTCTCACCATGCCCTCATTCACTACTCCCACCCTCCATCCTCCTTCTTTTCTTATTTTTCTTTTAATCTTTACAATGACATGCTATCATTTTGCTTTATGATCAGAAGCATAACCCTTCACTAAATAAATAATTCAACAAGTAGTAAATAGAAAAGCCACTGTTCTTGAAGAGTATAGACAAAGGCTATAAACAATAATCAAATCTCAAAATATCAATTTCACTCATATACAATACATTTTTGTACTCTGTATATTAGTTACCATAAATCAGGCAAAACTTAAGAAGTTTGCCTTTTTTGAGATTGGCTTATTTCACTAAGCATAATGGTCTCCACTTCCATCCATTTAGTTGTGAAAGACATAAACTCATTCTTTTCTGTGGCTGAATAATATTCCATAATGTATATGCACCACATTTTTATTCAGTCAGTAGTTGATAGACATCCAGATTGATTCCATGTCTTAGCTGTTGAGTTGAGCTGCTATAAACATGGACATATAAATAACCTTTTCATATGATGATTTCATTTCAATTGGGTGAATTCCCAGGAGTGGGATTGCTGGGTCATATGGTAGATTTATCTTCAAGTTTCTTAGGAGTTTCTGTGTTTTCCACAATGGCTGCACATCTTTACCAACAGTGTATTAGGGTAACTTTTCCCCCACTGCCTCATCAACATTTGTTATTTTTGTGATTTTTGGATGATAGTCATTCTAACTGGGGTGAAGTGAAACCTCATTGTGGTCTTCATTTGCATTCCCCTGATACCTGGTGACTCACAATCTAGTGATGGTTATGTTCATAAGACTACAATTCAACGAACAATGAGAGAAGTATGCACTGAATGCCCTGCAAAGTGAGTGGACAATAATTAACACAGTGGAGAATAAAGGATAGGATGTCCACAGAAGGTTTATAAGAAAAAATGATACCTAAACTGGGTGTTTTCTTCTTTTTTTTTTTTTTTTCGTTTTTGACAGGCAGATTGGACAGTGAGAGAGAGACAGAGAGAAAGGTCTTCCTTTTCCATTGGTTTACCCCCCAATGGCCACTGCAGCCAGCATGCTGCGGCCGGTGGACCGCACTGATCCGAAGCCAGGAGCCAGGTGCTTCTCCTGGTCTCCTATGCAGGTGCAGGGTCCAAGGACCTGGGCCATCCTCCACTGCACTCCCGGGCCACAGCAGAGAACAAGACTGGAAGAGGAGCAACCGGGACAGAATCCAGCGCCACGACCGGGACTAGAACCTGGTATGCCAGCGCCACAGGTGGAGGATTAGCCTATTGAGCCACGGCGCTGGCCTAAACTTGGTTTTAAAATATTAACATTGGGTAAAGGCCAGGAACGGAGAAGAGAGTGGTAGGCATATGGAGTGTGGTTGTATCATCAAATAAAAGGAGCAGTACGAGCAAAATCTGAGCTGCATAGAATCTGTCAGGATTAAAATATTTCAAATATCTTATTAATCACTTAGTATCAGCTTCAACTCCCTCACCAGATTGTAAATTCTCTAAGGAAAGGACCATATTGGTATGATTTTTGCAAACTTCTCATTGCTTAGTACAATGCACAAAGTCTTTTCTCAGTAAGTATAGAACTATTAAATAATCATCTCAGAATGATAACATTCTAACATCAGATAATCCTACTGGGCAAGTAAGAGGAAGACAAGGAGACTTGTGAGTCTCATATAATCTCAGTTTCAACTTTAAATGGTTGTCCTAATTTAGAATTATTTCAAAGCAATGCTAGTACTATTGCTCTTACTAAAGTACTATTATCACCAACAAAAATATATAAGCACACTACTTTGTATTTCTAAATTACATTCTTACACATTGCCCCAGATGTTCTCCATATTGTTTGTGGCTAAAATGAAGAGAATTGGTAACTGCAGAGATCGTAGTAATTGAATTATCAAATAGTTGCTACCTTTTCACTATATTTTGCAATTGAATTACTACTGCATGAAAAACAATTCATTTTGAAACTATATGAATTGTGACTAAAATTAATGTTTAGTCCAATCTTCTCATTTTATTGGCAAATAATTACCACCCCACCTGTACACACACACACACACACCCAAAAAGTTCATGTAAAATGAAATTAAAATTTAAGTTAATTTTGTACAACAAAATTTGAAATCCATGTATATGAGGATCTTCAAAATTCATTAAAAAATTATCCTGATAACTTATACATAAAATTTGATTTTTCCCAAAATAAATTGATGTTTTAATTTCATTTTCCATGAAATTTTTTAATTTATTTCCTCCAACCGTATGTATAAATGAAGTGAATGGCAGATATGATATAAGGGACAGGAGAGATGAATGAGAATTATGTATCAATGAAGAGGTATAGAATTAAGTGAACATAGTCTTGGATTAATTGTGAATGTATATGGAAAACTCAGTTTAACCATTAAAAAGAGAAAGAAAATTATAATATATTCTGAGAAGGATGATAAAATATTCATTAAAATTACAAAAGGCATAAAAAGTGGGAGATACAATAGAACAAAGAACAACAGAAAACAGTAATAGATATGGTACATATTTATCTGTAAACATCAATAATCACTTTATTAATGATTTAAATACACCAATTAAAACAGATTGCCAGTGCCAACTATATTTACTATAAATACCAGTTTAAATATAAGGATATGAATAAATATAAAGGCATAAAGATGTGTTTGTGAGTATGTATGCATGATCAGGTGATAAAGAAGGATGTATCATGCTAACATTAAACAAAAAAAGTAAGACAGGTAAAGGGGCCAGCATTGTGGTGAAGGAAGCTAAACTGCCACTTGCAATACTAGCATCCAAAATCAGAGTGCCAGTTGGAGTCTCAAGTGCTCCACATCTGATCCAGAACCCTGTTAATGTGCCTGCAAAGGCAGTAGAGAATGTACTAATTCCTTGGGCTCCAACCACCCATGTGGAAGACCCAAATGGAACTCTGGGTGCCTGGGTTCAGCCTGGATCAGCTCTATTCATCTCATCCATGTGGGCATCCCACCCACTGTGATCATTTGGCAAGTGAGCCATTGATTGAAAGCTATCTCTCTCCCTCCCTCTCTCTCTCTTTCTATTTGTATGTGTGTCTGTGTCATTCTACCCTTCAAATAAATAATTTTTTGAAAAATAGGTGTAGCTATTTTAATTTCAGACAAAGAAAATCTCAGAACAATAAAATAAATTAGGGTAAAGAAAGGCATTATTTAATGAAAACGGGTCAATTCTCCAGGAAGACATAAGACTTCAACAGAGTCAAAATCCATGAGGCAAAATTGATTGAATTTCAAGTAGAAGGAATTGGATTTATTATACAACAAAACTCTTCTTTCAGAAATGGACAGATCCAGTGGGTAGAAAATAACTAAAGCTATCGTTGAATGCAGCAACACAATCCATCACCAGAATATCATTGCCGTCTATGGACTACTTACTTCCTACAAAAGCCGCAGCATAAATATTTCTCTCAAACTCACATGGACCTTTCACCATTAGGGCCATATAAAGGGTCATAAAACACTTCTTAGCCAAATTAAAATATTACAAACCATACCATATTTAATGTTGTAATGTACTGAAATTAAACTAGAAATATATACCAGACATAAAATTGGAATATATACTATCCCCACACCTCCCTTGCATCCCCTCCCCCCAAAAAAATATTTGGAGGCTTAGCAGCATACCTCTAAAATACATGGGTCAATTAAAATTTTTCTAGAGAATTCAAAAATTATTTTTGACAAAGTAAAATTAAAATGAAAATACAAATTGCCAAGATCTGTGTGATGTAATGAAAGAAATGTTTCAAGAGAAATATGTAGCACTGAAGAATATATGTGTAAAGACAAAAGATATGAAATATGTAAGTTCCTTCTTTAGGTACTCAGAAGAATAAACTAAATTCAAGTAACCCAAATATTAGTAGCAAAAAAAGAAAGAAATAACTAAAATTAAACAAACAAAATAGAAACCAAAGAAGATATAAAACAATCAATAAAATAAAGAGTTGGTTTAAAAAAAAATGAACAAAATCTATACATGATACAGCATTGGACCAACAAAACAAAATAAAAAGAGAGAGAGAGAGAGACTGAAGACCCAAAATATTAAAATCAGAGATGAAAGGAGATGTAACAACAGATACCACAGAAATAAGAGGAATCATCAGGAATTATTATAAATATATATGCAAACAAATTAGAAAATCTAGGAGAAATGAATAGATTTCTGGATACAAACAATCTACCAAATTGAGTCATGAAAACGTAAAAAAACTAGTAGACCAAAGACCATTCCAAAAAACAAACTCACAGGAGCAAATGGCTTCACTGCTAAATTCTACCAAACATTTAAAGAAAAACTAATTCAATTCCTCTCAAATTATTCACAAAAATGACAGGAAGAGAATTCTCCCAAACCCTTCCATAAGGCCAGCTGCACCTTAATTCTAAAAGCAGAAAAAGATACAAGAAAGGGAACTATAGACCAATATGCCTGACAAACATAGATGCAAAAATCGTCAACAAAATACTAGTTACTTGTAAACTGTGCAACTGATAAAGGATTAACATCCAGAATCGATAAGGAACTCAAGAAATTCAACACAACAACACAAACAATCCAGTTAAGAAATGGGCAAAGTACTTAAACAGGCATTTTTCAAGAGAAGAAATTCAAATGGCCAACAGACACTTCAGAAAATGGTCAGAATCACTAGCCATCAAGAAAATGCATAAATAACCTAAATGAAAGATCTCTGTGAGTGAGATCCCAGCAGAAAGAACGGGCCACCAAAGAAGGAGCCACCTTTCTCTGAAGGGAGGAGAGAACTTCCACTTTTACTATGACATTGTCTAAATAAGATTGGAGTTGGTGAACTCAAGAGGCTTCCATAGCCTTGGCAGCTCATGACAAGAGCCTCAGGTGACTACTGACGTCATAAATAAGAGTGTCAATTGTTAAATCAACAATAGGAGTCACTGCACTTACTCCCCATGTAGGATATTTGTCCTTAATGTGTTGTACTCTGTGAATTAATGGTAAAACTACTACTAAAACAGTACTCTATACTTTATGTGTCTGTGTGGGTGCAGTCTGTTGAAATATTTATTTAGTAAATACTAAGTAGATCTTCTGTATATAAAGATAATTGAAAATTAATCTTGATGAAGAATGGGATGGGAGAGGGAGCGGGAGATGAGATGGTTGCGGGTGAGAGGGAGGTTATGGGGGAAAAAGCCGCTATAATCCAAAAGTTGTACTTTGGAAATTTATATTTATTAAATAAAAGTTAAAAAAAGAAAATGCATATCAAAACCACAATGAAGTTTCACCTCACTCCAGTTAGAATGGTTCTCATACAGAAATCAACAAACAAAAAATGTTAGAGGATGTGGGGATAAAGATACCTTTGTCCACTGTTGGTGGGAATGTAAACTGGTGAAACCACTGTGGAAGATGGTATGGAGATACCTCAAAAATCTGAATATAGACCCACCATATGAGCCACCCAGCCCACTCCTGGGAATTGATCAAAATCAAAAGAAATAGTATATGAAAGTGTTATCTATACCTCCATGCTCATTGCAGCACATAACACAATAGCTATGATATCGAATCAACCCAGATCTCTATCAACTGTTGACTGGATAAGAAATTATGATATATATACACTATGGAGTACTACTCAGCTATCAGATGGACACAACTGGAAATCATTATACTTAGTGAAATAAGTCAGTCCCAAAAATAAAGATATCACATATTTTCCCTGATCCAAGATAACTAATAGAGTACCTGAAATGTAATGTATTGGAGTGAAATAGAAATTCTGAGAATTGATGATAGTTTATAATCCTTGTCTCTTCCATTGAGGAATGGTGTTTTGTTTTGTTTTATTTCCCATCATACTATTTGTTGAACTCTTTTACTTAGAGTATGGTTAAATATATGGTCATTAAGTATAATGAAAATAGATCATTGTAAAAATTGAAAATGGGGATCCAAGAGGGAGAGGAAGAATTGGAGTGTGGGTGGAAGGAAGGGTAGGGGGAGAGTGTCACTAAGTTTCTAAATCTGTATATATGAAATATATAAAATTTGTGTAATTCAAATAAAAAATTAGAAAAATGCTAGGCAATTGAATCCAACAACCTGTAAGTAAGATCATATACCAGACTAAGTGGGATTTATACCTGGTGGGCAGGGAAGTTCAACATATGAAAATCAATTAATGTGGTACATCACATCAACAAACTGAAGAATAAAAACCATACAATAATCCAATAGATGCAGAGAAAACATTTGAAAAAATACAAAATCCTTTCATGATAACAAAAATGTTACAAAAATTGGATATAAAAGGAATATCCCTTATATTACAAACCCAAAGCCAGCATCATACTGAACTGGGAAAGGTTGGAAGCATTTCCAATAAGATCCAGAATCAAACAAGGAAGAATGCCCACGTTCACCACTGATATTCAGTAATGTTCTGGGAATTTTACACAGGGCAATTAGTAAAGAAGAAATCAAAGGGACTCTAATGGAAGGGGAGAAATCAAATTATCCCTGTTTACAAATGACATAATTCTAAATAAAGGGAACCAAGAGACCCACGTAGAGACTAATGTAACTCATACAAGAATTTGATAAAGTTGCAGGATATAAAATTAAAACACAAAACTCAATGGCCTTTGCATACATAGACAATGCTATGGTTGAGAAAGAACTTTTAAGATTAATTCCATTCACCATAGCTACAAATATAAATACCTTAGAAGAAATTTTTTTTTCATTTTTTAACTTTTATTTAATGAATATAAATTTCCAAAGTACAGCTTATGGATTACAATGGCTTCCCCCCCATAACTTCCCTCACACCCACAACCCTCCCCTTTCCCGCTTCCTCTCCCCTTCCATTCACCTCAAGATTCATTTTCAATTCTCTTTATATACAGAAGATCAGTTTAGCATATATTAAGGAAAGTATTCAACAGTTTGCACCCACATAGAAACACAAAGTGAAAAATACTGTTTGAGTACTAGTTATAGCATTAAATCTCAATGTACAGCACACTAAGGACAAAGATCCTACATGAGGAGTTAGTGCACAGTGACTCCTGTTGTTGACTTTACAAATTGACACTCCTGTTTATGGCATCAGTAATCACCCTAGGCTCTAGTCATGAGTTGCCAAGGCTATGGAAGCCTTTTGAGTTCACCGACTGTGATCATATTTAGCCAAGGTTGTAGTCAAAGTGGAGGTTCTCTCCTCCTTTCAGAGAAAGGTACCTCCTTCTTTGATGACCTGTTCTTTCCACTGGGATCTCACTTGCGGAGATATTTCATTTAGGTCATTTTTTTTTTTTTTTTTCCCCAGAGTGTCTTGGCTTTTCATGCCTGAAATACTGTCATGGGCTTTTCAGCCGGATCCGCATGCCTTAAGGGCTGATTTTGAGGCCAGAATGCTGTTTAGGATCTGCCATTCTATGGGTCTGCTGTGTATCTCGCTTCCCATGTTGGATCGTTCTCTCCCTTTTTTATTTTATCGGTTAGTATTTGCAGACACTAGTCCTGTTTATGTGATCTCTTTGGCTCTTAGTCCTATCATTATTATCAATTGTGAACAGAAATTGATCACTCGGACTAGTGAGATGGCATTGGTACATGCCACCTTGATGGGTTTGAATTGAAATCCCCTAGTATGTTTCTAACTCTACCGTTTGGGGCAAGTCAGCTTGAGAATGTCCCAAATTGCACATCTCTTCCCTCTCTTATTCCCACTCTTATATTTAATAGGGATCACTTTTCAGTTAAGTTTCAACACTTAAGAATAACTGTGTATTGATTACAGTATTCAACCAAAAGTATTAAGTAAAACAACAAACAAAAATACTAAGAGGGATAACGTATTAAGTTGTTCATCAACAGTCAGGGCAAGGGCTGATCAAGTCACCATTTCTCATAGTGTTCATTTCATTTTAACAGGTTTCCTTTTTGGTGCTTGGTTAGTTGTCACTGATCAGGGAGAACATATGATATTTGTCCCTTTGGGACTGGCTTATTTCACTCAGCATAATATTTTCCAAATTCCTAACAGGGATCACTTTTCAGTTAACATTTAAACACCTAAGAATAATTGTGTGTTAATTACAGAATTCAACCAATAGTACTAGAACAAAAAAAAAATAATAAAATGGATAAAGTATTACATTGTACATCAACAGTCACGACAAGAGCTGATCAAGTCACTGTTTCTCATAGTGTCCATTTCACTTCAACAAGTTTCCCATTTGGTGCTCAGTTAGTTTTCGCCGATCAGGGACATCATATGATATTTGTCCCTTTGGGACTGGCTTAGTTCACTCAGCATGATGTTTTCCAGATTCCTCCATCTTGTTGCAAATGACCGGTTTTCATTGTTTTTGACTGCTGTATAGTATTCTATAGAGTACATGTCCCATAATCTCTTTATCCAGTCTACTGTTGATGGGCATTTGGGTTGGTTCCAGGTCTTAGCTATTGTGAATTGAGCTGAAATAAACATTGATGTGGCCGGCGACACAGCTCACTAGACTAATCCTCCGCCTTGCGGTGCTGGCACACCGGGTTCTAGTCCTGGTCGGGGTGCTGGATTCTCTCCCGGTTGCCCCTCTTCCAGGCCAGCTCTCTCTTGTGGCCAGGGAGTACAGGTGAGGATAGTCCTAAACCCCATGGGAGACCAGCATAAGTACCTGGCTCCTGCCATCGGATCAGCGCGGTGCACCGGCCGCAGTGCACCTGCTGCGGCGGCCATTGGGGGGTGAACCAACGGCAAAGGAAGACCTTTCTCTCTGTCTCTCTCTCTCACTATCCTTCTGCCTGTCAAAAAAATATTAATGTGCAGACAGCTTGTTTGTTTGCCAATTTCATTTCCTTTGGGTAAATTCCAAGGAGTGGGATGGCTGGGTTGAATGGTAGGGTTATATTCAGGTTTCTGAGGAATCTCCAGACTGATTTCCATAGTGGCTTAACCAGATTGCATTTCCACCAACACTAGGTTAGTGTCCCTTTTTCCCCACATCCTCGCCAGCATCTGTTGTTGGTAGATTTCTGTATGTGAGCCATTCTAACCGGGGTGAGGTGAAACCTCATTGTGCTTTTGATTTGCATTTCCCTGATAGCTAGTGATCCTGAACATGTGTCTGTTGGCCATTTGGATTTCCTCTTTTGTAAAATGTCTATTGAGGTCCTTGGCCCATCTCTTAAGTGGGTTGTTTGTTTTGATCTTGTGGAGTTTCTTGATTTCTTTGTAGATTCTGGTTATCAACCCTTTATCTGTTGCATAGTTTGCAAATATTTTTTCCCATTCTGTCGATTGCCTCTTTCCTTTCCTGACTGTTTCTTTTGCAGTACAGAAATTTCTCAATTTGATGCAATCCCAAATGTTAATGTTGGCTTTGACAGCCTGTGCTTCTGGAGTATTTTCCAATAAGTCTTTGGCCGTACCTATATCTTGCAGAGTTTCTCCAATGCTCTCTAATAATTTGATGGTGTCGGGTTGTAGATTTAAGTCTTTAATCCATGTCGAGTGAATTTTTGTGTAAGGTGATAGGTAGGGGTCTTGCTTCATGATTCTGCATGTGGAAATCCAATTTTCCCAGCACCATTTATTGAATAGCCTGTCCTTACTCCAGGGATTGGTTTTGGTTCCTTGATCAAATATAAGTTGGCTGTAGATGTTTGGATTGATTTCTGGTGTTTCTATTCTGTTCCATTGGTCTATCCATCTGTTTCTGTACCAGTACCATGCTGTTTTAATAACAACTGCCCTGTAGTATGTCCCAGAATCTGGTATTATGATGCTTCCGGCTTTGTTTTTTTGTACAGGTTTGCTTTAGCTATTCGAGGTCTCCTGTGTCTCCATATGAATTTCAGCATCATTTTTTTCAGATCTGAGAAGAAGGTCTTCGGTATCTTCATTGGTATTGCATTGAATGTATAAATTGCTTTTCGGAGAATAGACATTTTGATGATATTGATTCTTCCAATCTAAGAGCATGGAAGATTTTTCCATTTCTTGGTATCCTCTTCTATTTCTTTCTTTTTTTTTTGTTTTTTTTTTTTTATCTTTTATTTAATGAATATAAATTTCCAAAGTACGACTCATGGGTAACAATGGCTTCCCCCCCATACCGTCCCTCCCACCCACAACCCTCCCCTTTCCCACTCCCTCTCCCCTTCCATTCACATCAAGATTCATTTTTGATTATCTTAATATACAGAAGATCAGCTTAGTATACCTTAAGTAAGGATTCCAACAGTTTGCTCCCACACAGAAACATAAAGTGAAAAATAATAGATGATTTTTTTTAAATGATGATGAAATCAGATCAGACCTATTGTCATGTTTAATCCCAGTGAGAGTCAAGTTGGGAATTGATAATTTCTTCTTCTTTTTTTTTTTTTTTTTACAGAAGATCAGTTTAGTGTACATTAAGTAAAGATATCAATCGTTTGCACCCCCATAGATACACAAAGTGAAATATATTGTTTGAGTACTCGTTATAGCATTAAGCCTCAATGTACAGCACATTAAGGACAGAGATCCTACATGAGGAGTAAGTGCACAGTGACTCCTGTTGTTGACTTTACCAATTGACACTCCTGTTTATGGCATCAGTAATCTCCCTATGCACCAGTCATGAGTTTCCAAGGCTATGGAATCCCCTTGAGTTCTCCGACTCTTATCTTGTTTAGACACAGTCATATTCAAATTGGAGGTTCTCTCCTCCCTTCAGAGAAAGGCACCTCCCTCTTTGAAGACCTGTTCTTTCCACTGGGATCTCACTCACAGAGATCTTTTTGCCAGAGTGTCTTGGCTTTCCATGCCTGAAATACTCTCATGGGCTTTTCAGCCAGATCCGAGTGCCTTTAGGGCTGATTCTGAGGCCAGAGTGCTATTTAGGACATCTGCCATTCTATGAGCCTGCTGAGTATCTCACTTCCCATGTTGGATCACTCTCCCCTTTATTTATTCTATTGGTTAGTGTTAGCAGGTACTAGACTTGTTTATGTGCTCCCTTTGACTCTTAGTCCTTTCATTATGATCAATTGTGAACTGAAATTGATCACTTGGAATAGTGAGATGGCATTGTCACATGCCACCTTGATGGGATTGAACTGGAATCCCCTGGTATGTTTCCAACTCTACCAATTGGGGCAAGTCAGCCCGAGCATGCCCCAAATTATACATCTCTTCCCTCTCTTATTCCTACTCTTATGTTTAACAGGGATCACATTTCAGTTACTTTTCAACACTTAAGAATAACTGTGTGATAATTACAGAATTAAATCAGTCATATTAAGTAGAACAGACAAAAAAAAAATACTAAGGCGGATAATGTATTAAGTTGTCCATTAGCAGTCAGGGCTATGCTGATCAAGTCACCATTTCTCATAGTGTCCATTTCACTTCAGGAGGTTTCCTTTTTGGTGTTCAGTCAGTTGTCACCGATCAGGGAGAACATATGGTATTTGTCCCTTTGGGACTGGCTTATTTCACTCAGCATGATGTGTTCCAGATTCCTCCATTTTGTTGCAAATGACTGGATTTCGTTGTTTCTTACTGCGGTATAGTATTCTAAAGAGTACATATCCCATAATTTCTTTATCCAGTCTACCGTTGATGGGCATTTAGGTTGGTTCCAGGTCTTAGCTATTGTGAATTATGCTGCAATAAACATTAGGGTGCAGACCGCTTTTTTGTTTGTCAATTAAAATTCCTTTGGGTAAATTCCAAGGAGTGGGATGGCTGGGTCGAACGGTAGGGTTATCTTCAGGTTTCTGAGGAATCTCCAGACTGATTTCCATAGTGGCTTGACCAGTTTGCATTCCCACCAACAGTGGGTTAGTGTCCCTTTTTCCCCACATCCTCGCCAGCATCTGTTGTTGGTAGATTTCTGTATGTGAGCCATTCTAACCGGGGTGAGGTGAAACCTCATTGTGCTTTTGATTTGCATTTCCCTGATAGCTAGTGATCCTGAACATTTTTTCATGTGCCTGTTGGCCATTTGGATTTCCTCTTTTGAAAAATGTCTATTGAAGTCCTTGGCCCATCTCTTAATTGGGTTGTTGGTTTTGTTTTTGTGGAGTTTCTTGATCTCTTTGTAGATTCTGGTTATTAACCCTTTATCAGTTGCATAGTTTGCAAATATTTTTTCCCATTCTGTCGGTTGTCTCTTCACTCTCCTGACTGTTTCTTTTGCAGTACAGAAACTTCTCAATTTGATGCAATCCCAATAGTTGATTTTGGCTTTGACTGCCTGTGCCTCCCGGGTCTTTTCCGGAAATTCTTTGCCTGTGCCAATATCTTGAAGGGTTTCTCCAATGTTCTCTAGTAACTTGATGGTGTCAGGTCGTAGATTTAAGTCTTTAATCCATGTTGAGTGGATTTTTGTGTAAGGTGTAAGGTAGGGGTCTTGCTTCATGATTCTGCACGTAGAAATCCAATTTTCACAGCACCATTTATTGAATAGACTGTCCTTGCTCCAGGAATTAGATTTAGATGCTTGATCAAATATAAGTTGGCTGTAGATGTTTGGATTGATTTCTGGTGTTTCAATTCTGTTCCATTGGTCTATCCATCTGTTTCTGTACCAGTACCATGCTGTTTTGATTACAACTGCCCTGTAGTATGTCCTGAAATCTGGTATTATGATGCCTCCGGCTTTGTTTTTGTTGTACAAGATTGCTTTAGCTATTCGAGGTCTCTTGTGCCTCCATATGAATTTCAGCATCATTTTTTCTAGATCTGCGAAGAATGTCGTTGGTATCTTGATTGGGATTGCATTGAATCTATAAACTGCTTTTGGGAGAATGGACATTTTGATGATGTTGATTCTTCCAATCCATGAGCATGGAAGATTTTTCCATTTTTTGGTATCCTCTTCTATTTCTTTCTTTAAGGTTTTGTAATTCTCATCGTAGAGATCTTTAACGTCCTTGGTTAAGTTTATTCCAAGGTATTTGATTGTTTTTGTAGCTATTGTGAATGGGATTGATCTTAGCAGTTCTTTCTCAGTCATGGCATTGCTTGTGTATACAAAGGCTCTTGATTTTTGTGCATTGATTTTATATCCTGCCACTTTGCCAAACTCCTCTATGAGTTCCAATAGTCTCTTAGTAGAGTTCTTTGGATCCTCTAAGTACAGAATCATATCGTCTGCAAAGAGGGATAGTTTGACTTCTTCCTTCTTGATTTGTATTCCTTTGATTTCTTTTTCTTGTCTGATGGCTCTGGCTAAAACTTCCAGAACTATGTTAAATAGCAGTGGTGAGAGTGGGCATCCCTGCCTGGTGCCAGATTTCAGTGGAAATGCTTCCAACTTTTCCCCATTCAATAGGATGCTGGCTGTGGGTTTTTTATAAATTGCTTTGATTATATTGAGGAATGTTCCTTCTATACCCACTTTGCTTAGAGTTTTCATCATGAAAGGGTGTTGAATTTTATCAAATGCTTTCTCTGCATCAATTGAGATAATCATATGGTTTTTCTTTTGCAGTCTGTTAATGTGGTGAATCACATTGATTGATTTGCGAATGTTGAACCATCCCTGCATACCAGGGATGAATCCCACTTGGTCTGGGTGGATGATTTTCCTGATGTGTTGTTATACTCTATTGGCCAGAATTTCCTTGAGGATTTTTGCGTCTATGTTCATCAGGGATATTGGTCTGTAATTTTCTTTCAGTGCTGCATCTTTCTCTGGCTTAGGGATTAAGGTGATGCTGGCTTCATAGAAAGAATTTGGGAGGATTCCCTCTTTTTCGATTGTTCTGAATAGTTTGAGAAGAAATGGGATTAGTTCTTCTTTAAATGTCTGGTAGAATTCAGCAGTGAATCCATCTGGTCCTGGGCTTTTCTTTGTTGGGAGGGCCTTTATTACTGTTTCAATTTCTGTTTCAGTTATGGGTCTATTTAGGTTTTCGATGTCTTCATGGTTCAATTTTGGTAGATTGCATGTGTCCAGGAATCTATCCATTTCTGATAGGTTTTCCTGTTTGCTGGCATACAGGTCCTTGTAGTAATTTCTGATGATTCTTTTTATTTCTGTGGTGTCTGTTGTTACGTTTCCTTTTTCATCTCTGATTTTATTGATTTGGGTCTTTTCTCTTCTTTTTTTAGTTAGTTGGGCCAATGGGGTGTCAATTTTGTTTATTTTTTCAAAAAACCAGCTCCTCGTTTGGCTGATTTTTTGTAATGTTTTTTTGGATTCAATCCTGTTAATTTCTTCTCTGATTTTAATTATTTCTCTTCTCCTACTAGATTTGGGTTTGGATTGCTGCAGTTTTTCTAGGTCCTTGAGGTGCGCTGAAAGCTCATTTATTTGGTACCTTTCCAATTTCTTGATATAGGCACCTATTACTATAAATTTGCCTCTCAATACTGCTTTTGCTGTATTCCATATGTTTTGATATGTTGTGTTGTTGTCTTCATTTACTTCCAGAAAGTTTTTGATTTCTCTTTTGATTTCTTGAATGACCCAGTGTTCATTCAGGAGCATGTTGTTCAGTCTCCATGTGTTTGCATACTTTCTGGGGTTTCCTGAGTTGCTAATTTCCAGCTTCATTCCGCTGTGGTCTGAGAGGCTGCATGGTATGATTCTAATTCTTTTAAATTTGCTGAGACTTGCTTTATGGCCTAGTATGTGATCAATCCTAGAGAAGGTTCCATGCACTGCTGAGAAGAATGTGAAGTCTGTAGATGTAGGTTTGAAAGTTCTATAAATATCTGTTAGATCCATTTGGGCAATAGTGTCAATTAAATCTGCTGTTTCCTTGTTGATCTTCTGTCCGGATGATCTGTCTATTTCTGAGAGTGGAGTATTGAAGTCCCCCAGTACTATTGTATTGGAATCTAAATCTCCCTTTAAGTCCCTTAACATATCTTTTAAATAGACCGGTACCCTGTAATTAGGTGCATATACATTTATAATAGTTACATCTTTCTGTTGAATTGAACCCTTAATCATTATATAGTGTCCCTCTTTGTCTCTCTTAACAGTTTTTGTATTAAAGTTTATTTTGTCTGATATTAATATGGCTACACCTGCTTTTTTTGGTTTCTGTTGGCATGGAATATCTTTTTCCAACCTTTCACTTTCAGTCTGCATGCCTCTTTGTTAGAGAGATGTGTTTCTTGTAGGCAACAAATAGTTGGGTTGTGTTCTGTGAGCCAGTCAGCCAAACGGTGTCTTTTAACTGAAGAATTCAGACCATTAATGTTCAATGTGACTATTGATACGTAGTGACTTTGCCCTGCCATTTTCCCGGAAATATTTTCTAGTATATGCTTTGAGCTTCCCATGCTCTTTTACTGGTAGGTGTTCTTCCTTTCCCTTCTTTCATATTGATGGCCGTGTTTCTGTGTTTCTGAGTGTAGCACATCTTTAAGTATCTTTTGCAGGGCTGGACGAGTGGCCACAAAGTCTTTCAATTTCTGTTTGCTATGAAAGGTCTTTATTTCACCTTCATTCACAAATGAGAGCTTGGCAGGATATAATATTCTGGGCTGGCAATTTTTCTCTCTTAGCACCTGTGCTATGTCTCGCCATTCCCTCCTAGCCTGTAGTGTTTCTGATGAGAAGTCTGCTGTGAGTCTGATTGGAGATCCTCTGAGAGAAATCTGACGTTTCTCTCTTGCACATTTTAGGATCTTTTCTTTATGTTTCACTGTGGTAAGTTTAATTACCATGTGTCGTGGTGAGGATCTCTTTTGGTCATGTTTATTGGGGGTTCTATGAGCCTCCTGTACTAGGATATCTCTGCCCTTCTCCAAACCTGGAAAGTTCTCTGCTAGTATGTCACTAAAAAGGCCTTCCAATCCTTTCTCTCTCTCCATGCCTTCAGGAACTCCTAGAACTCGAATGTTGGTTTTTTTAATAGTATCCTGTAGATTCCCAACAATATTTTTTAGGTTTCTAATTTCCTCGTCTTTTCTTTGGTTTGACTGTATGTTTTCCTGTGCTCTATCTTCTAAGTCCGATATTCTCTCTTCTGCTTCACCCATTCTGTTTTTAAGGCTTTCTAATGTGTTTGTCATTTGATCTATTGAGCTCTTCATTTCATTTTGATTTCTCTTCACTATCACACTTTCCTGTTCTACTAGTTTCTGAGTTTCATTTTGACTCTTCCTTAAAATTTCATTTTCACGAGAGAGATTTTCAATCTTGTCCATTAAGGATTTCTGTAGTTCAAGGATTTGCTTTTGAAAACTTCTAAATGTTCTTATCATAAATTTTTTGAAATCCGTATCTTGCATTTCTTCTATCTCATCATCTTCATACTCTTGGATTGGGGTGTTTTGCTTATTTGGAGGCATCATAGTGTCATCGTTGATCTTGCTCCCTCTATTTCTGTGTTTGTTACTCGGCATAGTTAATTCTTCTTGCGTCACTGTGCGTTTTTTTTTTCTTTTCTTTTTTTTTTTATACTGTGTCCATGTTAAGTGGACTGCCTGCTGTTGGAGGAGCCTTGGAGGCTTGAGATGGGTGCGGCCTGAGAGCTCTGCCTGGTTCTTCCTGGTTAAGGGTGTGCAAAGGTGACACCCTCAGGTTATGTGTGGTAAATCTCTCTCTTTTTATTTATTTATTTATTTTATTTATTCAGGGGGTAAGTAACACTGCAGGGCATGGCTGTGCAGAATTGATGGTATTTAGCTTCCAGTCTTTGGCTCCTCTGGACTCCCACTGGGTTGCCTAGGCTACTGAATTGTAGTGACTCAGTTCCTTAGCTCTCCCCCATTGATATGTAAATCCAGAGAGGAGGCCTGCTCTTTGTCTCTTGGGAATTCTTCAAACCTTGCAGCCTTGTAACCTTTGCAAGGTTAGGGGGAAGAGAAACCCCGAAGCTTTTTTTTTCCTTCTTTCCGGTAGTGAGTTTGCTGCACTTTCCGGCAACCCTCTAGATTCTGACCCCCGTTTCCCCACCAATGTCTCGGGTTATTGAGCTCACCTCCCCTTCCAGCGCCGATGTGTGGACTCGGAGCCCTGAGCATCCCAAGTCTCCCCCACTGTTGTCTGTGTGGCATGCACTCCCCTTGGAGCACTGGCGCGCAGACCCTGGGGCTTCCGCGGCTCGGTCCCACGACTTGGCTTCCACGCGGTGGGCGACCTTGTTCTGCCAGTGGGTCCTCCGATTAACGGCTACTCCATCCAGAAGGGTTTCCCCTGCAATATTTTCCTGGTTCTTTTTTCTGTGGCTACGGTAACTCCCCTTTTATTAAACTAAATTTTCCCGGACTATCGGTGCGCGTCCTCACTATTCCGCCATCTTAGCTCCGCCCCCCTATTTCTTTCTTTAAGGTTTTGTAATTTTCATCATAGAGATCTTTAATGTCCTTGGTTAAGTTTATTCCAAGGTATTTGATTGTTTTGTAGCTATTGTGAATAGAATTCATCTTAGAAGTTCTTCCTCAGCTCTGGCATTGCCTGTGTATACAAAGGCTTTTGATTTTTGTGCATTGATTTTATACCCTGCTACTTTGCCAAACTCCTCTATGAGTTCCAATAGTCTCTTAGTAGAGTTCTTTGGGTCCCCTAAATAAAGAATCATATCATCTACAAAGAGGGATAGTTTGAGTTCTTCCTTCCCAATTTGTATCCCTTTAATTTCTTTTTCTTGCCTGATAGCTCTGGCTAAAACTTCCAGAATTATATTGAATAGCAGTGGTGAGAGTGGGCATCCCTGTCTGGTACCAGATCTCAGTGGAAATGCTTCCAACTTTTCCCCATTCAATAGGATGTTGGCTGTGGGTTTTTCATAGATTGCTTTGATTGTATTGAGGAATGTTCCTTCCAAACCCAGTTTGCTTAGAGTTTTCATCATGAAAGGGTGTTGTATTTTATCAAATGCTTTCTCGGCATCTATTGAGATAATCATATGGTTTTTCTTCTGCAGTCTGTTAATGTGGTGCATCACATTGATTGTCTTGCGCACATTAAACCATCCCTGCATACCAGGGATAAATCCCACTTGGTCTGGGTGGATGATCTTTCTGATGTGTTGTTGCATTCTATTGGCCAGAATTTCCTTGAGGATTTTTGCATCTATGTTCATCAGGGATATTGATCTGTAATTCTCTTTCAATGCTGCATCTTTTTACGGGTAGGAATTAAGTTGATGCTGGCTTCATAAAAAGAATTTGGGAGGATTCCCTCTTCTTCGATTTTTCTGAATAGTTTGAGAAGAATTGGAGTTAGTTCTTCTTTAAATGTCTGGTAGAATTCAGCAGTGAATCCATCTGGTCCTGGGCTTTTCTTTGTTGGGAGGGCCTTTATTACTGTTTCAATTTCTGTCTCAGTTATGGGTCCGTTTAGGTTTTCTATGTCTTCCTGGTTCAATTTAGGTAGGTTGCATGTGTCCAGGAATCTCTCCATTTCTGATAGGTTTCCCTGTTTGCTGGCATACAGGTCCTTGTAGTAATTTCTGATGATTCTTTTTATTTCTGTGGTGTCTGTTGTTACGTTTCCTTTTTCATCTCTGATTTTATTGATTTGGGTCTTTTCTCTTCTTTTTTTAGTTAGTTGGGCCAATGGGGTGTCAATTTTGTTTCTTTTTCAAAAAACCAGCTCCTCGTTTGGCTGATTTTTTGTAATGTTTTTCTTGATTCAATCCTGTTGATTTCTTTCTGATTGTAATTATTTCTCTTCTCCTACTAGATTTGGGTCTGGTTTGCTGCAGATTTTCTAAGTCCTTGAGGTGCGCTGAAAGCTCATTTATTTGGTACCTTTCCAATTTCTTGATGTAGGCACCTATTGATATAAACTTGCCTCTTAACACTGCTTTTGCTGCATCCCATAAGTTTTGGTATGTTGTGCTGTTATCCTCATTTACTTCCAGAAAATTTTTGATTTCTCTTTTAATTTCTTCTATGACCCATTGTTCATTCAGGAGCATTTTGTTCAATCTCCATGCGTTTGCATATGCTCTAGTGATTCCTGAGTTCCTAATTTCCAACTTCATTCCTTTATGGTATGATTCTAATTCTTTTTTTTCCTTCTTTCCGGTAGTGAGTTTGCTGCACTTTCCGGCCCCCCTCTAGATTCTGACCCCCGTTTCCCCACCAATGTCTCGGGTTATTGAGCTCACCTCCCCTTCCAGCGCCGATGTGTGGACTCGGAGCTGTATGTCAATGTCTTGCAGTTTCACCAAAGTTCTCCTCTGACAATTTGATCGTATAAATTAATAGATTTAGATCTTTTATTTACTTTGTGTTGATTTTTGCATAAGTATAAGGCAGGGGTCTTGTTTCATACTCTGCATGTGTAGATCCAATTTTCCCAGAACCATCTGTTGAAAAGACTGTCCTTTCTCCAGAGATTGATTTTAGCTGCTATGTCAAAGATTAGTTGGTTGTAAATGTAGACTGATTTCTGGGATTTCTATTTTATTCCATTTGTCTACATGTCTATTTTTTTTTTCCAGTACCGGGATGTTTTGATTATCTACCCTTTAGTATGTCTTGAAATCTGTCATTGTGATGCCTTCAGCTTTGTTACTGCTGTTTACAATTGCTTTATCTATTCAGGGTCTCTTGTGTTTCCAAATGAATTTTAGCATCTTTCTTTTTTTCTAGATCTGATAAGAATGCCAATGGTATTAATCCTAATCCATGTACATGGAAAATTTCTATTTTTTGTATCATATTTTTGCCTAATATTTTGTAAGTTTCATAATAGAGATTGTTTACATCCTTGGTTAAATTTATTCCAAGGTATTTAATTTTTTGTAGGTATTGTGAATGGGATTGATCTTAGAAGTTCTTTCTCAGCTTGACATTGTCAGTGTATACAAATCTATAGATTATTGTGTGTAGACTTTATATCCTGCCACTATACCAAACTCTTTTATGAGTTCCAATAGTCTCTTAGTGGAGTCCTTTGGTTCCTCCAAATATAGAATCATGTCATCTGCAAATAGAGATTGTTTGACCTTCTCTTTTTCCATTTGCATCCCTTTGATTTCTTTTTTTTTTTTTACCATATGGATCTAACTAAACCTTCCCAAACTATATTGAAGTATAATAGTAACAGTGGGCATCCTTGTCTGATTATGGATTTTATTAGAAGTGCTTCCAACTGGGGCAGAGCCAAGATGGTGGAATAGTGAGGGTGCACACCAATATTCCAGGAAAAGATAGTTTAGTAAAAGTGGAGTTACTGTAGCCTCAGGAAAAGGCTCAGGAAAAAATTGCAGAGGAAACTCTTCTAGATCTAGTGGATGTGACACGGAGGACCCACGGGGAAAGCAAGGTTGCCCACCATGTGGAAGCCAAGCTGCGGGAGCCAAGCTGTCACAGAGGCCAAGCTGCAGAGTCTCCACGCCAGCGCTGGAAGGGGAGGTGAGACAAAAACCCCGGTAACCTGAGACATTGGCGGGTAAAGGCAGAAAGAGCCTACAGGGAATGAGGCCTGAAGCCCCACTGGGGAAAGTTAACCAGGCTGACTGGAGGAGAGAGAAAAACGAATAAATAAGGGGAACCGGCATGGACATTAGCCTCTCTCTCCACTCACCTTACAAAGCCGAGCAAGACAAAGAGAAGGCACCATTTTACGTATGTAAAGCAGCACCCACCATTAGCCAAGCAGAAAAACCTGACTCTGGTGGGGAGAAATAACAGGAGGTTAAGACCTAGTGAACTTATGGAGATAATGAACACAGACTGTGAAAATCTGAGGGGGGGGGCGCGAGAGAACTCACCGAGTACACAAACTTGGTAACCTGGGCAACCTGGTGAGAGACTGCAAAGAAATTTGAGACCACACTGAGGGCTGCATAAACTTTTTGTGTGTTCTCAGGGTAAGCAGATGAATACCCACAGGGGCCAGATTTCATACATCAACTACCCTCAATTCCACTCAACTGTGTGGAATTACTTCCCAACTGAGTCAAAAAAAAAAAAAAAGAGAGAGAGAGAGAGAGAGAGAGTGAGCCAGCGAGAGAACAATCTGTGTGAGTCAACTTTGGCACACCCTTAACCCTGAAGAACCAAACAGAGCTCTCTGGCCACACCCATCACAGCCTCTAAGGATCCATCAAAAGCAGACAGTCCACTTAATCTAGAGTCACAGCATAACGAGAAAAAACACCTCAGCAAAGAAACCAAAGAATATCTCCAATATGCCAAACAACAAACACAGAAACCAAGGTAACAAGAACAAGGAAGACACTATGATGCCCCCCAGTGAAATAGACACCCCAATTCAAGATTATGAAGGTGATGAGATAGAAGAAATGCAAGAAGCAGATCTCAAAAAATTGATAAGAACATTAAGAAGTTCTCAAAAACAAATTCTTGAACTACAGAAATCCTTAATGGACAAGATAGAAAATCTCTCTCGCGCGCAAAATGAAATATTAAGGAGGAATCAAAATGAAATGAAAAAACTAGTAGAACAGGAAACTGTGATACTGACAAGAAATCATAATGAAATGAAGAATTCAATAGATCAAATGACAAACACATTAGAGAGCCTTAAAAATAGAATGGGTGAAGCAGAAGAGAGAATATCGGACTTAGAAGACAGAGAACAGGAAAGTATACAGTCAAACCAAAGAAAAGAAGAAGAAATTAGAAATCTAAAAATATTGTCGGGAATCTACAGGATACTATTAAATAAACCAACATTCAGGTTCTAGGAGTTCCTGAAGGCATGGAGAGGGAAAAAGGATGAGAAGGCCTTTTTAGTGAGATACTAGCAGAAAATCTCCCAGGTTTGGAGAAGGACAGAGACATCCTAGTACAGGAAGCTCATAGAACCCCTAATAAACCTGACCAAAAGAGATCCTCACCACGACATGTTGTAATTAAACTCACCACAGTGAAACATAAAGAAAAGATCCTAAAATGTGCAAGAGAGAAATGTCAGATTACTCTCAGAGGATCTCCAATCAGACTCACAGCTGACTTCTCATCAGAAACCATACAAGCTAGGAGGGAATGGCGAGATATAGCCCAGGTACTAAGAGAGAAAAATTGCCAGCCCAGAATATTATATCCTGCAAAGCTATCATTTGTGAATGAAGGTGAAATAAAGACCTTTCACAGCAAACAGAAATGGAAAGAATTTGTCGCCACTCATCCAGGATGGCACAAAATGCTTAAAGATGTGTTACACACAAAAACACAGAAACACGGTCATCAATATGAAAGAAGGTAAACAAAGGACACCTCACAGGAAAAGATCACAGGAAGTTCAAAACATATTAGAAAATATCTTTGGCAAATGGCAGAGCAAAGTTACTACTTATCATTAGTCACATTGAACGTTAATGGCCTGAACTATCCAGTTAAAAGACACCGATTGGTTGAGCCAGCGCCGTGGCTCACAAGGCTAATCCTCCGCCTTGATGCACTGGCACACTGGGTTCTAGTCCTGGTTGGGGTGCCGGATTCTGTCCCGGTTGCCCCTCTTCCAGGCCAGCTCTCTGCTGTGGTCAGGGAGTAGAGTGGAGGAGGGCCCAAGTACTTGGGCCCTGCACCCCATGGGAGACCAGGAGAAGTACCTGGCTCCTGCCATCGGCCGCAGTGCGCCAGCCTCAGCAGCCATTGGAGGGTGAACCAACAGCAAAAGGAAGACCTTTCTCTCTGTCTCTCTCTCTCACTGTCGACTCTCCCTGTCAGGAAAAAAAAAAAAAAAAAAAAAAAAAAACACCGATTGGCTGATTGGGTTAAGGAACAAAACCCATCTATTTGCTGCTTACAACAAGCACATCTATCCAACAAAGATGCATAGATGCATACAGACTGAAATTGAAAGGCTGGAAAAAGATATACCATGCCAACAGAAATGAAAAAGAGCGGGCGTAGCCATCTCAATATCGGACAACACAAACTTTACCACAAAAACTGATAGGAGAGACAGAGAGGGGCACTATATAATGATTAAGGGATCAATTCAACAGGAAGATATAATGATTAAAATGTCTATGCACCTAATTACAGGGCACCAGTTTATTTAAAAGATTTGTTAAGGGACTTAAAGGGAGACTTAGACCCCAATACAATAGTACTGGGGGACTTCAATACTCCACTCTCAGAAATAGACAGATCAACTGGAGAGAAGATCAACAAGGATACAGTAGATTTAAACGACACTATAACCCAAATGGATCTAACAGATATCTACAGAACTTTTCATCCTACACAGAAAGTATTTACTTTCTTCTCAGCAGTACATGGAACCTTCTCTAGAATTGACCACATACTGGGACATAAAGCAAGTCTCAGCAAATTCAAAAGAATTTGATTTCTGGTGTTTCAATTCTGTTCCATTGGTCTATCCATCTGTTTAATACTATACCGCAGTAAGAAACAACGAAATCCAGTCATTTGCAACAAAATGGAGGAATCTGGAACACATCATGCTGAGTGAAATAAGCCAGTCCCAAAGGGACAAATACCATATGTTCTCCCTGATCGGTGACGACTGACTGAACACCAAGAGGGAAACTTGTTGGAGTGAGGTGGACACTATGGGAAACGGTGGCTTGATCAGCATAGCCCTGACTGTTAATGAACAACTTAATACATTATCCCTCTTAGTAGTTTTTTTAATCTGTTCTACTTAATATGACTGGTTTAGTTCTGTAATTGATGCACAGTTATTCTTAAGTGTTGAAAATTAACTGAAATGTGATCCCTGTTGAACATGGGAGTGGGAATGGGAGAGGGAAGAGATCTATAATTTGGGACATGCTCAGGCTGACTTGCCCCAAGTGGTGGAGTTGGAAGCATACCAGGGGATTCCAATTCAATCCCATTGAGGTGGCATGCACCAATGCCATCTCACTGTTCCAGGTGATCAATTTCAGTTCACAGTTGGTCATGGTGGAGGGACTGGGAGTCAAAGGGAGCACATAGACAAGTCCAGTACCTGCTAACGCTAACCGATGGAGTAAATAAAGGGGAGAGTGATCCAACATGGGAAGTGAGATACTCAGCAGACTCATAGAATGGCAGATGTCCTAAATAGCACTCTGGCCTCAGAATCAGCCCTAAAGGCATTCGGAGCTGGCTGAAAAGCTCATGAGAGTATTTCAGGCATGGAAAGCCAAGACACTCTGGCAAAAGATCTCTGTGAGTGAGATCCCAGTGGAAAGAACAGGTCTTCAAAGAAGGAGGTACCTTTCTCTGAAGGGAGGAGAGAACCTCCACTTTGACTATGACCTTGTCTAAACAAGATAAGAGTTGGAGAACTCAGAGGGCTTCCATAGCATTGGAAACTCATGACTGGAGCATAGGGAGATTACTGATGCCATAGACAGGAGTGTCAATTGGTAAAGTCAACAACAGGAGTCACGGTGCACTTACTCCTCATGTAGGATCTCTATCCTTAATGTGCTGTACATTGAGATTTAATGCTATAACGAGTACTCAAACAATATATTTCACTTTGTGTTTCTATGGGGGTGCAAACTGTTGAAATCCTTACTTAATGCATACTAAACTGATCCTCTGTTAAAAAAAAAAAAAAGAAATTATCAATTCCCAACTTGACCCTCACTGGGATTAAACATGACAATAGGTCTGCTCTGATTTCATCATCATTTAAAAAAAATCATCTATTATTTTTCACTTTATGTTTCTGTGTGGGAGCAAACTGTTGAAATCCATACTTAATGTATACTAATCTGATCTTCTGTATATTAAGATAATCAAAAATGAATCTTGATGTGAATGGAAGGGGAGAGGGAGTGGGAAAGGGGAAGGTTGTGGGTGGGAAGGACGGTATGGGGGGGAAGCCATTGTAATCCATAAGTTGTACTTTGGAAATTTATATTCATTAAATAAAAGTTTTAAAAAAATTGATTTTTTTATTTAAAAGTATAAGTTAGAGATAGAAGGAGAGGCAGAGAGAGAGAGGTCTTCCATCTGGCTCTCCAGATGGCTGCAACAGACAGAGCTGTGCTCATCCGAAGCCAGGAGCCAGGAGCTTCTTCAGCATCTCCCACATGTTTGGGCCATCTTCTACTGCTTTCCCAGGCCACAGCAGAGAGCCGGATCAGAAGTGGAGCAGGTGGGACTCAAACCGGCACCCATATGGGATGCCGGCACTGCAGGCAGTGGCTTCATTCGCTGTGCCACAGCACCAGCCCCAATACTTAATTTTCAAAATTGGCCAGCACCATGGCTCACTAGGCTAATCCTCCGCCTGCAGCGCCGGCACCCCGGGTTCTAGTCCCGGTCGGGGCACCGGATTTGGTCCCGGTTGTTACTCTTCCAGTCCAGCTCTCTGCTGTGGCACGGGAGTGCAGTGGAGGATGGCCCAAGTGCTTGGGCCCTGCACCCTCATGGGAGACCAGCAGGAAGCACCTGGCTCCTGGCTTCGGATTGGTGCAGCACGCTGGCTGTAACAGCCTTTTGGGGAGTGAACCAATGGAAGGAAGACCTTTTTCTCTGTCTCTCTCTCTCTCATTATCTAACTCTGCCTGTCAAAAAAAAATTTTAAATAAAGACATTAACAATATCATAATTCCTTGTATCCCACATGCAACCAACACTTCTACTAACCCTTTCCCAGAACAGAGGATAAATTCTTTGAGTAATATTTACTCTTCTAATTGATATTTCGTAATTCAAATCACTAGTTTAAATTTAAATTTAACTATTAATGAAGTCTTCTAAGGCCTAGTAGCAGGCCAAAAAAATGTTTCTCAAAAGGAAAATAGCTGTGTGCATAGAATGGCATGGCTTTACTCCAAATTCCTGATACCTGTGCTGTGATGCACCCACAGGGGTCTGTGAAGACTTCAGAGAGCTTACTTGTCAGCTTCTGATGAGTCACAGCACTGTTAGATCTAATGGATCATATAGCTCACGCAGCACAGCAGCTGCACCTCTTGCAAGCACTTCAGCTATTCTCTTATTCAAAACCAGCAGCCTTTTGTGTCACTCAGTAGACAGACTGCATTAAAAAATGTGCTGCTTCCAAAATTCACAGAGAACCACTGGGCATTCTGCTTCATTTTTGGTTGTAGGAGGGGCCAGATGCAGTAACTTACCCTTCTCCTCAGACTGGATATCTTAACATCCCTCTCTCCACTGAAACTCTAGAAATTTCATCAAGGTTGAAGGTTCATGAATTTTGTTTTGTTTTATTTACTACTCTCTGACACACAAATATCTTACCAGTAAGTCTAGAGTCGTTGTTACGACTTTTTAATAAAAATTACTGTTTTTTAAAGATGAATTTATTTATTTGAAATGCAGATTTTCAGAGAGGTGAAGCAGAGAGAGTGAGGTCTTCCACGCTCTGGTTTATTCCCCAGATGGCTGCAACAGCAGGAGCTGGGCCAATCCGAAGCCAGGAGCCAGGAGCTTCTTCTTGGTCTCCCATGTGGTTGCAGAGGCCCAAGGACTTTGGCCATCTTCCACTGCTTTCTTAGGCCATGGCAGAGAGCTGGGTTGGAAGTGGAGCAACCGGGACCAAAGTGGCACCCATATGGAATCCCGTTACGAACTGCATGCAGTGGCCCCACCTCCTATGCCACAGTACCGGCCCCAGTAGTTGCTACATTTTACTCATTAGATCAAGTCAGCATGATGTCAATATGGAATGGACCAGTGTGTTATTTTCTAGAAGGAAAAGGAGCTAAAAATCTCTGAAACTAAATTATGACATAGAACTGTACTCCAGAGATAGAACATAGCAGGTGAAATGCTGGCTTGCCAGTTGAAAGGAAACAGGTTCTGATAGTTTCTACTCATAGTTATCAAGAATAAACCACTTGTCATAGCTATAGCTGCATAGCAGGTATCAGGGGACGTGTTAATTTGTTCAAGCCATGGAACCATATCCGGTATAGCAGCTGCAATTGCATTCACCACTTGGCTAGGCTTACAATAATTCACCGTCATTCTACAAGATCCATCTGTCTTCTATTCAGGCCAAATAGGCAAGTTGAGTGGGAATGTGCTGGGAATCACCACCTTTGAATATATCAAATATTGTGTAGTCATTCTAATCTCCATAATCCCTTCCAGAATGTTGCTTCTGGTTCACCATTCTCCAAGGAAGAGGCAGTTCTAATGGTTTCCACTTGGTCTTTCCCACCCTTCTAGCCCTCACTCTATAGATCAAGAAACCAGTAAAAGGAGTCTGCCATTGTTATGTAGTCCAATTATCCACTCCAGAACTAGAGAAATCACTACAGGATGGGGTTATGGACCCACTGGGTCTAGTGTGAAATGAACTACAGTTAAAACTTGATACATCTCCTGGCCACCATTAGTCCCTACACTGACTAGTGGACCACAGTGTTGTTTTGGGTTTCCTGTTATTAGCATAATACCAAAGTCAGAATCCAGTGTTTCCTGAATGTGAAAATACCCCCTCTACACTGCCATTACTATAATGTACAGTTACCATGGTAAATGGTTGTGAGTTTTTTTGGAGAAGACTGAGAGAAATATTAACTGTATAATTTTTTGGCAGTGTACAGGGCTCCTTCTTCAAGGGGACCTGATGTTCTTAATCAAGGATATCTGGGTTTATTAACTGACTAAAGTCGAGGAATTGATTGACTGACTGTGACTTTCCATTTTTATGAGTCAGGGTAAACTTTTGTCTACTTTGATGTAGTCAGAGAGGTAGCTAGCAGAGAGGAGCTGAAGCTTGACAGCCCCAGCCTGTTGCAGCCCTGCACAGCCAGCAGTGTGGCACCACAGCCCATGTATGATACCTCAATCTTCATCACCCAACTTTCCTGTGCATGCACTGCCTAACCCCCCACCCCTTTACACAGCCCAAATCTCCCTACTTCCAGGTAGTGGAAACCACAGTTTGTTGATGTTGCAAACTTAGAACCAGCAACAGATAGAAACCCTCAATATGGCTGCAGCCTACATCCCTGAAATGACATTTAGGTCATTATAATAAAATTGTCATGGACAACACTTTCGCTCCCATCATGCACCTGGACCACAACACTTCTGAGATTTTAAAAATAGGGCACAGAAATGGACTCTTCTCAAACCCTTTAGAAAGTGACAATACACTGAAACATGAGAGCTTTATTTAGTGAGCGAGGGCCAAGAAAGTTAAACAGTGAGCTCCATACCAATAGTTTCCAGGGGTTGTCGGTAACCTTTAACAGAGCGTGCAGGGGAGAGTGCACCGGAGGAGAGCAGGGCAGGCAAGAGGTAGTGGTGGGCTCTGCAGGTCTTATTCAAGTCCAAAATGGGAGTGATTACATAGTCTGATTGACAGGTGAGTGGATACATGAGAGAGTACATGGAGGCAATAAGGGATTGTGGCCTCCAGCTCATGAACCTAATCTAACTCCTTGCTCAGTACCCATATCATTACCCTCTCAGAGATTCCTCACAATCTTAAGGGGACGTTGAAGGGAATAGATTCATCATATCTTCTGTATCTACTTCCTGCTGACCATGGATTCAGGCCTTGATTTCCACATCTGGAAATCTCTTCCTATCTCATCTAATGATCCATTTCATGAGCTGTAGTATTTTCAGTCACCACCAATGGCTGTGTTCTCCTCATGGTCATCATTACTCTCAAAGGTCGTTGAATTCTGAAACACACAAGTTTATCAATCAGCATAAGCAAAACTGGAACAAAACTAATTGCAACTAGGGTGCCCTTTAAGATGGAAAGAACATATTTTATAGACTCCCAGATAGTGGGTTGTTCTTGGCTATCCTTATGCAGATTATAAAGCCATTTAGCTTGATCATAGAGTTTTGTAATATCTCTTTTAGTAAACATATTACTCTCTGATTAAAGGTGGTAGGTTCCATCAATCACTGCACATTGTCCTTCTTGCTCTATTAATATATATTCCAAGGCCATTGATTGTCCATAACTACACTGGACAAAGTGCCCAAGGGCATAAGTACTTGCTGTAAAACCTGGCTTGAAGTATAAGCCAGATTGCCTAAAGCAATGGTCAGATTTTTAAAATTAGCTTCATGTGGCTCACCAAGATCTTCTAGTATTATAATAGAAGAAACCACTAAAGAGCTTCCCTGCCAATAACAGCTCCCAGAGAGAATCAAAAGAGGCACATAGAACATGTCTGCCTTAAAGTGCAGTAATCTTGCTGTGATGAAAGCAAAAGCTTGACTTATTTTTTGCCTTTTTTTTTTTTGGACAGGCAGAGTTAGACAGTGAGAGAGAGAGAGAGAAAGAGAAAGGTCTTCCTTCCTCTGGTTCACCCCCCAAATGCCGATTTGGCCGGCGCTGCACCAATCCAAAGCCAGGAGCCAGGTGCTTCCTCCTGGTCTCCCATGCAGGTGCAGGGCCCAAGCACCTGGGTCATCCTCCACTTCCTTCCCAGGCCACAGCAGAGAGATGAACTGGAAGAGGAGCAACCAGGACTGAATCTGGCGCCCCAACGGGGACTAGAACCCGGGGTGCGGGCACAGCAGGCAAAGGATTAGCCTAGTGAGCCACGGTGCCGGGCTTATGTTTCTGCTTTTTGAAGAGGTATTTAACATCTTCAATTGGCTCACAGGAATAGGCTGACTTCTCTTTCAAGTATACCTGTGAAGACTCAAGAGGTAGAAGTTTAATCCTTGACAAATGTACCCAGTTTGGGATTCCCTGTAATTTCTCTAAGGTAGGGGTGCTCAGTAGCATTTCATAAGGTCCCTTCCATTCAAGCTGTAACTGTTCTGAAGGGGAAGCTTCCTTTCAAATTTTTAGTAAAAGTAAATCTCCTGGGGAAATTGGTTACTCCTGATTCTTAGGATCTGGCACAGGGAGAATGTTATTATCATACTCTGTCCAAGCCTTTTGTACCTGGCCTACATTGCTAATATACTTTATCTGATCCTGAATCTCTGAATCAAAGAGTAAGTCAGGGTGAAGAAGGACCTTCCATATAGCTTCTCATATGGACAAAGCTTTAAGGCAGACTTGGGTGCTATTCGCATCCTGAGGACAATAGGCAGTAGTTTCAGCCACGTTTCTGAGGTCTCCTGATAAAGCTTAGCTAGAATTTTCTTAAGAATATGATTAGCCTTTTCAACTTTATCTGATGACTGAGGTCTCCAAGTGGCATTGAGATGGTAAGAAATTCCAAGAGTAGCATACACCTGTTGAGTTATTTTAGATACAAATTAGGTCCTTTGTGACTTTGGAATAACCGTGGAATTCCAAAGCACGGCACAATGTCCTTAAGCCAGGCTTTGGATACCTCTTGTGCCTTTTCTGTTTGAGTTTGGAAAGTTTCTATCCATCCTTTGAAAGTATCAATAAAAACTAAAAGTTTTTTTTTTCTTTTCTTTTTTCTTTTCTTTTCTTCTTCTTCTTCTTTTTTTTTTTTTTTTTTTTTTTGACAGGCAGATAGTGAGAGAAAGAGAGACAGAGAGAAAGGTCTTCCTTTTCCGTTGGTTCACCCCCCAAATGGCTGCTACGGCCGGGGCACTGCGGCCTGTGAGCTGCGCCAATCCAAAGCCAGGAGCCAGGTGCTTCCTCCTGGTCTCCCATGTGGGTGCAGGGCCCAAGCACTTGGGCCATCCTCCACTGCCTTCCCGGGCCACAGCAGAGAGCTGGCCTGGAAGAGGAGCAACTGGGACAGAATCCGGCACCCCAACCGGGACTAGAAGCTGGGGTGCCAGCGCCACAGGCAGAGGATTAGCCAAGTGAGCTGTGGCACTGGCCAAAACTAAAAGATATTTATAATAACACATTGGAGGAATCTGCTAATCTTCACCTGAGTATGTTCCTCTCCTTTGTACAGGATTCAGTAAAGAAGGTACCTTTACATGACTACCAGAGTTATTTTGTAAACAAAGTGAGCAACAGCAAGTTACTTCCCTTATGATAGTACTTAGTCCTTTCCCTCCAGCACTCAAGAGACAATTTGTACTAAAGCTTCTCTTCCCAGATGGGTGGAGTCACGCATTTCCTTAATAATTTTCCATTGAGAGGCCATTGGAATCATGACCTTATGCTCTAAAGTCCATCACCTGCTAGCATCTTTACTATAACTTGTTGGGTCCATGTGATCTCCGATTGGGTATACTAGGCTCTTTAGTCATTACTACTGGCTGAGGCATTAGAGGCATTTCCAGAACTGCCTGTGCAGCAGCTCTTTTTGCTGCTTTTTTATCTGTGGTGACTCTATACATAGAACAGCTTCTTTTCTCTTGGCTGAAAGAAAGAGCATGCGTTCCTGGGTTCAGAATATGTATCAGATAATCTACCTCTTGCTAAGAAACCCGAACTTTTGTTGGGGAGACTCTGTATCCTCATTTTTGCTGGGTTCCGGGTAATGGGATGTATAAGGAAACATCCTCAGGTAGAGCTTTAACACAGTAGAGTGCATTGAAACAACTGCCTCATGAGCAGCACTGAGGTCTTGAATTATTCTGTGCTCTCCATTTTCTACTCTCCTGCCTTTAAACCAAGCAAGTATTATAGGGCAAATGACACAGGACAAAGAGGCCATGTTTAAGAAACTTAATTAAGAAGCACCTCAGGAAAACATATCTCTTACAATCAGTGGAGTTGGACACTGAGACATAACTAAAACTTTTGAGACATAAGAATATAGTACACTAGAACAAAGCAAATCTTTGAGAGCGAATTTTACCATTTACTCTAATAATACAATTGTTTGAGGACAGAGGTCCTGCATGGGAAGTTAGCACACAGTGACTCCTGTAGTTAATTTAACAGTTAACTCTCTATGTGTAATGTCAGTGATCACCTGAGTCTCTTGACAAGAGATGCCTAGGCTATGGAAACCTCTTAGATCAACAAACCCCATCAATTTTTAGACAAGGCCATGAGCAAACTCGAAGTTTTCTCCTCCCTTTACAAAAAATTACATCCTTCCTTGATGACCACTTCTTTCCACTGGGTCTTGCCTACAAAGTCCCTTCAGGTAGGGACATTTTTTGCACCAGTGTCCTGGCTTTTCATCTCTAAAATGCTCTCAGGAGCTTTCCAACCAGACCAGAAGGTCTATGTGCTCACTCTGAGGTCTCTGAGTGCTACTTACAGTGATTGTTATTCTATGAGTATGTTGTATGGACTGCTTCCCATGTTAGAGCATTCCATCTTTAACCCTAACTATATTATCACTAAACACTTAAAATGCTACTTTTACCATCCAACTCATGGGGATTTGGGATCCCATGGCAAGTTTTCAAACTGTACCCTTAGAAGTAAGTCCGTCAGAATGTATGCAGAACAATATAGCTGAACAATCTCTTTGTAGGACCTAAGAAGGTACAAATAGACACAGCTCTCTAAGAGCCTTTTTATCCTTAAACATGTGAATTGTATTCAATATATTAACTATAATTTTACACAGTAGACTCTCCATTTGTACATAAAATGGAGTCTGTTATTGTACCCAGCCCACTGAGAGGGCCTCCAATTTTTTTTCTTCCTTTTTTAAATCCATGTAAAGCCAAAATACTATACCAAAATAAAAAGAAAAAATTCACTTAGTCTGAGAAAAACATTTCCAGACTGCCACATCACTCCTGGAGTACCATACCCTAGGTGCCCCCAGATTACCAGCACATAGCCAAAAAAATAACAAGCTAAAATAATTTAAAAAATGGACTGGGTATGATATTGGAAATGACCCCCTAAAATCTATATGAAAATGTGGCCCTTAAAGTTCCACAGAAGTCCCATCTGGGGTGTCACATATGCCATCGAAATTTGGGGTGCCATATGATAACACCATAGGTTCATTAATAAATCCCCAATATTAATAAACCTGAGAGGATTGTTGCTTAATATTTAGAGAAGAATTCTAAATACCAACATAAATAAACAAGGCAGCATAGTACATTTTAGGCTTTTATTCAGTGACAGAAATCATAGGAGTATGAGAGGTAAATCTGGGTTCATACCGAACACCAAGAACCAGCCACAGGGAGGAGCATCTAGGTCAGGATGCCTAGGACTGGTGGCCGGAAGGCCATGCGCCCTGGAGGTGCAGGGCTACAGCCAGCCCTCTCCTGGCAAAAAGCCAGGGCAAAGAAAAGAGATCCAGGACACACCATGTCTCAGGCTTTTAACCCATTTCCAAAGGGGAGTGGTTAATTAATCTGATTGGCTGGTGGGCACCCAGGTGTGGCCAGGTAGTGGCATGAGGTCACACAGGAGCATGGCAAAGGCATGGTCTTCCATCTCACAAACGCAATGGATTTTAACCTGTATGCCTGCCTACTTCAGGAATCCAATAATTCCATCATCTGGTGCATAGTCAAAACATAGCAAGCTTAAAAAAAAAAAAAAAAAAAAAAAAAAACCAGGGATCCAATAATTCCACCATCCAGCACATAGCCAAAACATGACAAGCTAAAATTAACAAAAGACTGAAATAAGAAGTCACTTTGCTAAGCAGACATGCACCATGTGGCCAGTCATGGGGGCTGCCATCTTCAGGGTGGAGTCTGGTGCCCATCTTCAAGTAAGTATGGAAGTCCCCATGGGGACCGCCATCTTGGCAACCACATGTTTTTAATGGAGGCTGCCATCTTGGCAAGCATGAGTTTTTAGCAGAGGCCACCATCTCAGGATGGAAGTCCCACCCTCCATGGCATGAAGTGTAGTGTCTGCCATGTTTGGAATCCCACTTTCCTGATGCTATCAGTTACTAGGCAACAGAACCTGTTCCCTTACCAGAAATTAACAACTGAAAAATCCTCTAATATGCCTGATTTGTAAATCAAAAGACCTGAGGCAAGGCAATTGTCTGGTAACATTAAACCCATCCTGTGAAATGTAAAGTTTTAAGTTTTAACTTATCCTTTTTTTTTTTTTTTTAATTTGACGGGTAGAGATATAGACAGTGAGAGAGAGGGATAGACAGAAAGGTCTTCCTTTTCCATTGGTTCACTCCCCAAATGGCCGCTAAGGCCGGCGTTGCGGCAATCCGAAGTCAGGAGCCAGGTGCTTCTTCCCGGTTTCCCATGTGGGTGCAGGGCCCAAGCACTTGGGCCATCCTCCACTGCCTTCCGGGGCCACAGCAGAGAGCTGGCCTGGAAGAGGAGCAACCGGGACAGAATCCGGCGCCCCAACCAGGACTAGAACCCGGGGTGCCAGTGCCACAGGTGAGCCGCAGCACCAGCCCGCCATTTTTAAATAGACATTTAGTCCCTCCATGGCCACCACTTACATTGTAGGCTAACTTAAGCCAAAATTTAATATTTTGGGTTCTTGCCTTTTGCTTAGAAAATAATTCTAAGTACAATCTCAAGCACAGCAAGCAGCATGGTAGATTTAAGATTTATTTAGAAAGTGAGAAGAATACACAGGAACATGAGAGCTTTATTAAGGGAGAGTGGACCAAGAAGGGTAAACAGTGAGCTCCAAACCAATAGTTTCCAGGGGTTCTAGGTAACCTTTAAGAGAGAATGCAGGGGAGGGTGCACCCGGGAGAGAGCAGAGAAATGGGCCTGGTGCTCTCCAGGCCTCTTATTCACTTCCAAAATGGAGTGGTTACATATGTGATTGACAGGTGGGTGGATACATGTGAGAGTACTTGGAGGCAATGGGGGCTATGTGGCCTGCATCTCATGAACCTAATTAACTCCTTGACAAGTCCCATGTCACTTTTTTTTTTTTTTTTGCTTTAAATAAATCTTGTCTTCCTATTCACCCTTTATCTATGTCTCTTCCTTAAGTTCTTTTTTAAATTGAAACAAAAACTTGGGCCAAGCCTAGCAAGGAGCCACCACACAACAATTTTATCTAGTAATTTTCTGTTTATGCAGATAAAGGTGTTACTTTATGGACTTTAGGTGATAGTGATGTGTCTGGTGGTTTCATTGATTTTGACAGAGTTACCACTGTTGCAAGATGATGATAGTGTGGAAAGTAGTGTAAATGTAGGAGCAAATGTCATATTGGAAATCTCTGTACTTTCTGATCAGTTTTGCTGTAATCCTAATGCTACCCTATGGAGGGAAGTTGATCTACAAATAGAAAATAACTTGGAGAACAGCGCAACTATTTTAAAATATGAATCTCAGTATCATTAACTTCCACCAATACATTTTCATCCTATAGGTTTCACCCCACTAATGCTAGACTATGAAACTGGGACCTTTTTTATATGAGTTTCAAAATAGTATTTGAAACTCATGGAAGAATCAATAGTAATCTTAGGACATAAAGTATATCACGCAAACAATGGATTGTACAAATAATAAATGAAGAATTGTTTTTTCCCCACTGTTATACCAAAGAAAATAAGTCTGTACATCAAGAAGAAAGGAGACTGAGGGAGAAAACATAGCGTAAAATCAAGGTAGGTATCTGGAAAATTGTAGCAAATGAATTTATAATTAAAAAGTGGATAGCACAGGACAAAAGAGGCCTTGTACCCAATGCAAGCTGAGGCTAAAGAAAGAGCAGGCTCATGAAAGATGCCTGGAGCAGTTGGAAGCTTGAGCTCCCATTCCCTGCAGGGCCAGAGCTGAGGCACCTTGAATGGAAGGCTGGCCTGGGTTATATGGTACAGGGGCAATGGAACTCATCAGGCAAAACTTTGACGGCTATCTCTCTTCCAGGGAAGTGAGGCACAAAGCCAGAACCAGCCTAGGCATTTCCTCTCTATCTCAAGATATACTCCAGGGGAAAAGTCTTTAACCAGAGTCTGCCATCTCAATAAGGACACATTCCTTCATTGACAATCCATCCAAACTTCCTGTCTCACCTAACAGGGGTGGGAAGATGGGAAACAAGCACTGTGGATGTCAGAACTCAGGGGCAAAAGCCCCCTGAAAAACCTAGGAAAAATCATGATTATGGTGCATTTCCCCTCCATGGGACCTTAATGCCGTACCATCAGGGCTCAAGTAGAACAACTGAATTACAGCTGAAATATCTGCCTGCCTGACTCTAAGGAGGCTCAAAGACAGCAGAGAACACAAGAACAATTACAGCAGAGAGACTGGGAATTCCCAGTGCAAAACCATTAACACAACAAACATTAAACAGAACCTAACTCCTAAATAGATTACCATAAATCCTCACATTCAAGTCCTACTACCTCAGCTCTTCTTACCCTGTACAGTATAAGTGGTTTTCAACACAAAAAGTATAAGCTAAACCAAAAAGCAACTGAAAACATAGTCTGAAGAGACCAAGCAGGCAGCAGAGCTCAGCACGATTCATCATTAAGGAAATACAGGTCAAAATCATAATGAGTTATCCCTTCATCTCTGTTAGGATGGCTTTTATTTTAAAAATGGTAAAAAGTATTGGCAGGAATGTAGAGAAACAGGAACCTTTATCCATTGTTGACATGAATGTAAAATGATAAAATGTACGTTGAAATCATTTAAAAAATTAAATTTAATGGCTAGCTTTGTTGTGCAGCTAGTTAAACTATCACTTACGATGTTGCCATCTCATATTGGAGTAGTGACTTGAGCCTCAGATGCAATCGGACTTCCCATTGATACACCCAAGAAAGTGACCAGGATAGAGTTCCTGGCTCCTGGCCTTGGCCTGGCCCAGACCTGGCTGCTGTAGCCATCTGGGGAGTAAGCCAGCAGATGAAAGCTCTCTCTCTCTTTCTCTCTCAAACTCCCTCTCACTCTCACTCTTTCGCTCATTCTCTACCTTTTAAATAAATAAAGCTTTTAAACACTTAAATGTAGAATTACCATAAGATTAAGCAATTCCATTCTTAGGTATCCATTCATGGGTAGTTAAAACCTATGTCCACACAGAAATGTCAATGGACATTTATAGCAGTATTATTCGTAATGACCAAAAGCAAAAACAACCAAAATGTCCATCAACAGATGAATGGATAAAAAAATTGTGTTAAAAGCATCAACTATACAAGTCATAAAAAGAATGAAGTATTGAAGTACTGAAACCATAGCTTGGATGAATTTCAAAAACAGCATACTAAGTGAAACAAGTAATACACAACAAGCCATATGTGCATCATAATTTTATGTGAAATATCAAAAATATGTAAAGTTATGCAGACAGAAAGGTGAGTGGTTCTCAGTGGATAAGGACAAGAGAAAATGAAAAGTAATTATTTAATGAGTTTAGGGTGTTTTTTTCTGAGTGATGACAAAGTTTTGAAACTACACAAAGGTTGTGATTGCATAATAATGTGGCTATACAAAACAGCACAGAATTTTGCACTTAAAACTGGTATAGTCTCTATAAATATCATCACAAAAAGACAGTGCTAGAAATAAAATCACTAAATAGGAATGAAAATTACATTTGATAGGTTCACCAGTAGACTGGACAAAGCTGAGTAAAGAAATAATAGGCTTTAATACAAGCCAAAAGCAACTTCACAAATTCAAATACAAGAGGAGAAATTTAAGGGGAAAAGCCAGAATAGACTATCTAATTGTGACAGTTACAAAGATGTAATGTACTGTCACTGAAATATCAGAAGAAAAAGAAATAGTGAACAGTACAGATGAATACTTAAAATTTTCAATATTTAAAATAATAAATGAATGTTCCAAAATTAATGGCCAACTCTGAACCACATGTCTAGAAATCCCAGAGAACATTGAACATGAAAAATACTGAAAATCTACTCATGTGTGTATTATAATAAAAGTGCAGAAAGTCAAAGACAGAGTGCACAACTTAAAACAAACTAAAGGACTACAAATAGATCCTACCACATATGGAGGAACAGGGATAAGAGTTATAGGAGACTTCTCATTAGAAACCATGTGAGGGGCTGGCACTGTGGCACAGTGGGTATGGCCACTGCCTGCAGTGCTGGCATCCCATACTGGCGCCAGTTCCAGTCCTGGCTGATACACTTCTTATCCAGCTCTTTGCTATTGCCTGGGAAAGCAGTGGAAGATGGCCTAAGTCCTTGGGCCCCTGCACCCATGTGGGAGACCTAGAAGAAGCTCCTGGCTTCTGGCTTCGGATCGGCCCAACTCCGGCTGTTACAGCCATTTGGGGAGTGAAATAGTAGATGGAAGACCTCTCTTTCTCTCTGCCTCTCTTTCTTTCTCTATGTAACTCTGACTTTCAAATAACTAAATAAAATCTATTTTAAAGAAAAAGAAGCCATGTGAACAAGAAGACAGTGGAGTGGAATATTTATAGCCCTGAAATATAAAAACTACCCATCTAAACTTCTATCTCCAGTGAAATCATCCTACAAAGTGAATGAGAAATAGAGTTTCCCATACAAACTAAACCAGAAAATTCAGTTAATAGAACAGCTCTGCAAATTTTTTTTAAGATTTATTTATTTATTTATTTACTTATTTGAAAGACAGAATTAGAGAGGTAGAGACACAGAGAGAGGTCTTCCATCCACTGGTTCACTCCCCAGATGGCCGCAACAGCCCAAGCTGCGCCGATCCAAAGCCAAAACACAGGAGTCTCCTCTGGGTCTTTCATGTGAGTGCAGGGACCCAAGGACCTGGGCTGTCCTCCACTGCTATCCCAGGCCACAGCAGAGATGGATAGGAAGAGGAGAAGCCAGGACTAGAAGTGGCGCCCATTTGGGATGCTGGTGCTTCAGGCCAGGGCATTAACCCACTGCACCACAGCACCGGCCCCCTGCATAAATGTTTAAAAAGTTCTCCACACTCAAAAACATGATAGAAATTATGAATGGATATAGAGAAAGAAAGAAGAAACATCAGAAAAAGAATAAGTGAAGGCAGAATAAAATATTTTTCTTGTTGCTGATTGATACAAAAGATAATTGTTTAAAGAAAAAGTAGAACAATGTATTGGGTAGTAATAGCATATATTTAAGTGAATGAATTAACAGTGTTATAAAGAATGGTAATACTGAGTTATAAAAAATGCACTACATATGGTGCAAAGGGCAGAATGTTCAATTTTAGGAGAAAATGTCTACCTTATATGAACAATAGTTCTGGGCTTTGTTTCCAGATCTTTTATTCAAATGGAATCTACAGTTCTTAAAACATCTCTGAATTATACCAAAGTCTCCGAACTTTAGGACAGGTTTGAGTAAGCAAACCTTAGCAAGTTTGAGTAAGTCTTAAGAGAGCAAAACTTCAGAAAGCGAAAAGTCAAAGTAATCAGCAGCACAAAATCACATAACCAATTTCAAAACGAAATTACTACCACCTCCCTCTTGCCAAAATGTGCTAAGCCATTACTAAGCACGTAGCACAGTGTTTTTCCAGAGCCGAAGGTAAAACAAACAAACAAAACCCAAGAAGACAAATAGAATGATATGGTATGAAACAGTGGCCTTGTCTTTGAAGAATTTGTTATTTGGGCAGGAAAACAAATGTTGTGCCCTGTGGGAAATCGCCCTAAAAAAAGAGGGGGGCTGCCATGGGGAACAAAGTTGGTGAGTGTTTAGCTGTGCTCATCCTTTGTACATAGAGCTGAGCTGTAGTTAGGAGAGGGATTCTGCTTTCTCGCTGTCAAGGAAGCTGAGATGAGAGACAAGAAGGCGCACTGCCAGGCTGATTGGTTGGATGGAAGTCCCTTCCCACAGGAGGAGAGAAGGAAGGCAGCCTTCTTCATCCCCTCTCAGATTCTAAATTAAGAAGGAGCTGGCAGTTAGAAATAGGGGCTTTCGTTCTTTTTTCTTTTTCTCTGATCTACAGTGAAAAGTGGGATGAAAGACAGGAAAACGCTCTCCAAAACTTGCAAGAGAAGAATTGTTATCATGTTGCTTCTCTCTCAAGAGCACTCCTGGCTCTTTATGATTACTGCAGACATCCTCTTGGCCAACTCAGAGGATGCCAGGCATTGGTCACAAAAAGCTGTAAGAGGAAAATAATTTTTTAAAAAGAAGAAATGTGGGGAAAAAGGGACACTAACCCACTGTTGGTGGGAATGCAAACTGGTTAAGCCACTATGGAAGTCAGTCTGGAGATTCCTCAGAAACCTGAATATAACCCTACCATTCAACCCAGCCATCCCACTCCTTGGAATTTACCCAAAGGAAATTAAATTGGCAAACAAACAAGCTGTCTGCACATTAATGTTTATTTCAGCTCAATCCACAATAGCTAAGACCTGGAACCAACCCAAATGCCCATCAACAGTAGATTGGATAAAGAAATTATGGGACATTTACTCTATAGAATACTATACAGCAGTCAAAACAATGAAATCCGGTCATTTGCAACAAGATGGAGGAATCTGGAAAACATCATGCTGAGTGAATTAAGCCAGTCCCAAAGGGACAAATATCATAGGTTCTCCCTGATCAGCGACAACTAACTGAGCACCAAAGGGGAAACTTGTTGAAGTGAAATGGACACTATGAGAAACAGTGACTTGATCAGCTCTTGTCCTGACTGTTGATGTAAATGTAATACTTTATCCATTTTAGTATTTTTTTTGTTCTAGTACTATTGGTTAAACTCTGTAATTAACACACAATTATTCTTAGGTGTTTAAATGTTAACTGAAAAGTGATCCCTGTTAGGAATTTGGAAAGCATTATGCTGAGTGAAATAAGCCAGTCCCAAAGGGACAAATATCATATGTTCTCCCTGATCGGTGACAACTAACCGAGTACCAAAAAGGAAACCTGTTAAAGTGAAATGAACACTATATGAGAAACGGTGACTTGATCAGCCCATGCCCTGACTGTTGATGAACAACTTAAAACGTTATCCTTCTTAGTATTTTTTTTGTTCTACTTAATAATTTTGGTTGAATACTGTAATCAATACACAGTTATTCTTAAGTGTTGAAACTTAACTGAAAAGTTAAATATAAGAGTGGGAATAAGAGAGGGAAGAGATGTGCAATTCGGGACATGCTCAAGCTGACTTGTCCTAAACAGTAGAGTTAGAAACATAACAGGGGATTCCAATTGAATCCCATCAAGGTGGCATGTACCAATGCCATCTCACTAGTCCAAGTGATCAATTTCAGTTCACAATTGATCATAATGATAGGACTAAGTGCCAAAGGGAGCACATAAACAAGAATAGTGTCTGCAAATACTAACTTCCTATTTCCAATCCTCTCAATATAGATATTCACTACTTTTAATAAGTGTTCTGTCTCCAAACTTCTACATATTTAAAGAATATACCTTAATCTGGCCAGTGCCATGGCTCACTAGGCTAATCCTCCGCCTGCAGCGCCGGCACACCGGGTTCTAGTCCCGGTCGGGGTGCCGGATTCTTTCCCGGTTGCCCCTCTTCCAGGCCAGCTCTCTGCTGTGGCCTGGGAGTGCAGTGGAGGATGGCCCAAGTGCTTGGGCCCTGCACCCACATGGGAGACCAGGAGAAGCACCTGGCTGCTGGCTTTGGATCAGCGTGGTGCACTGGCCACAGCAGCCATTGGGGGGTGAACCAACAGAAAAAGGAAAACATTTCTCTCTGTCTCTCTCTCACTATCCACTCTGCCTGTCAAAAAAAAAAAAAAAAAAAAAAAAAAGAAAGAAAAAAAAAAGAAAAAAAAAGAATATACCTTAATCATTTTCTCTTTCTTGGATATCTTCGTGCTTTTCATGGAGTTTATCATAGCCCAGGTTTCTATTTGTTTTGGCTTAGTTTTCTCTATATCTATTGGTAAGCTGGTCCAATCTCTCCCCTTGAGCTGCAAAATTCCTATAACTGCATATAAACTCATCTGACTCTCTGAGCTCTGATGTGTTTCTAGCTCTAACTCTCCTGAAACTCTAGATTTCACAGAAGCATGGATATTTGTTGATTTACAAATCCTTTCATGCATTGGTTTTTTTTAAAGGTTTATTTTTATTTATTTGAAAGACAGAATTACAGAAAGAGGTAGAGACACAGAGAGAGAGAGTGAGGTCTTCCATCCATTGGTTTACTCCCCAAATGGCCGCAATAGCCAGAGCTGACCTGATCTGAAGTCAGAAGCCGGGAGCTTCTTTCAGGTCTCCCACACCGGTACAGGGGCCCAAAGACTTGGGCCATCTTCCACTGCTTTCCCAGGCCATAGCAGAGAGCTAGATCGGAAGAGGAGCAGCTGGGGCTAGAACCAGCACCCATATGGAATGCCAGCACTGCAGGCCAGGGCTTTAACCCATTGTGCCACAGCGCTGGCCCCCATACTTTGTTTATCTGATCTCCTCCTTCTTGTGTTCCATTCCTTTCTCATTTTTCATTTATTCCATTATTCAATTAAATATATCTTGAATTTTTTCAAGTATTTATTTTATGTACTTGAAAGTTAAAGTTACAGGGGGAGAAGGGGAAAGAGAGAAAGAGAGAGAGAGAGAGAGAGAGAGAGGAAACCACTGTTTCACTCCCCAAATGTCCACAATGTCTGGGGCTGGGCCAAGCCAAAGCAGGAACTAGGAGCTTCTTCCAGGTCTTCCACATGTGTGCAGGGGCCCAAGCATGTGTTCCATCCTTCATTGCTTTCCCAGGTGTATTAGCAGAGAACTGAATCAGAAATAGAGCAGCTGGGACTCAAACCAGCTCCCATACAGGTTGTCGGCATTGCAGATGGCAGCTTAACCTGCTACACCAAAATGATGGCCCCAATATCTTAAATTTTTAAAGACCAGCATTGAGCTAAATTATTATGAAATTCTGCAGGTATAAATATGTCTCTTCCTTGCACTTCCATGCCTAAGTTTACAGTGTTAAAGTTATCTTTCTGGGCCGGCGCCGCGGCTCACTAGGCTAATCCTCCACCTTGTGGCGCCGGCACACCGGGTTCTAGTCCCAGTCAGGGCGCTAGATTCTTTCCCGGTTGCCCCTCTTCCAAACCAGCTCTCTGCTGTGGCCAGGGAGTGCAGTGGAGGATGGCCCAAGTGCTTGGGCCCTGCACCCCATGGGAGACCAGGAAAAGTACCTGGCTCCTGCCATTGGATCAGCACGGTGCGCCGGCCGCAGCGCGCTGGCTGCGGCTTCCATTGGAGGGTGAACCAACAGCAAAGGAAGACCTTTCTCTCTGTCTCTCTCTCTCACCGTCCACTCTGCCTGTCAAAAAAAAAAAAAAAAAAAAAAAAGTTATCTTTCTGCAAGTTTCTGAAAACATCATCTTTCTACTTGTAAAATCTAATGACATTCTTATTCTCAAAATCTTGTGCATGGTTCCTTTGCTTCCCCCTTTTGGAAGCTTTTAGAATCTTTTCTTTATGCTAGAATTGTAAAATTCTATGAAGATTGCCATTATGTAGTCCTCTTGTCAATAATGGTCTTCAATCAGTCGTTTCAATGTCATGGCCCATGTCCTATGTTCCAGGCACTTGCTTTGGATATGTTTCTTTGGTCATTTTCTCCCTCCTCGTTCCTCTATCCACTTTTTACATGACTGTTAGCCCAATAAACAAGCTATGGATTAACTCTTATTTTCTACACCTTTCTAAGCATGGTCATTTAGTTTTATTTTTGTGAGATTTCTACAAATCTGTTACTCTACCAACAGTTCTTTGGATTTCTTAAGTTCAAAAATTTTCATTGTTTTTGAAGTGTAATTTTTGTATTATTCTCTTCTAGCTGAATGATTATATACCTTCTAACTTCTCTGAATATTAAAATGGATCTTAAAACATACATTAAATTATTAAAAAGATGAGGTGATATCTGTACTTACTATGTATCCTGATTCAGATTATTTTTATTTATTTCTTCCTCATTTATTTCTCACCTTATTTCATAAAAGTTATATATTTGGACATATGTGTTTTTACATTTATAGATTTATACATTTATGTGTACATCTACATAGGAAAACACTTTTTTTCCAAACACATATTGGGTGAATTAAAAAGTCTACACATTGAATACATTTTTGTTAAACTATTTTTTAATTTTGAAAATTAGTTTTTCAAGCAATCTGTTTTTAAAAGAACATGAAGTATGCAACAATTTAGTCTGTCAACAATGCAAAGTTAGGGTACACAGACTTCATCTACATCATGTTAAGAAGTGTTGCATTATTTTTTCCTCACAGAGTATGTATCCAATTTTATTTATGGGTGGCTTTTAATAATAAAATCAGAATATTTTGTTTACAAACCAAAATCAACAACACATAATATGCCAATGTGTTTTAAAATGTTATAACATAAAGAACACAATTTATTCTAAGAGAACAAGAAACATTTGGACTATATCCAATTATTAGAAAAGATATAAATATCAGTTAAGGTTTTGCGCTTTATCCTGTCAGTTCTAATAAGCAATAAATGCAAGTTTTATCAAATTATTCATTTTAATAGCTGCTGGTGAGAAAGTTCCTACTGGCAGGGATATAATTAGTGGATTTTGGAATATTAGGGAGTATGAAAATATCACTCACTAATACTAAATAGGAAGTTTCAGATGTTTTAAAGTGATCAATTTTTGTGAGCATTTTTTAAATAATTTATAGTATGATAGATCTTGGTAAATGTTGTTTTTTAAAGTTTTTTTAAAATTTATTTGCAAGGCAGAGTGACGGGGGAAGAGAGAGAGAGAGAGAGAGAAAACAGGTGCTCCAACTAGATCTCCTATGTAGGTGGCCAGGGCCCAAGTACTTAAGTCCAGCTCCTACTGCTTTCCCAGGCACATTAGCAGGGAGGTGGATGAGAAACAGCATAGCTGGGACTCAAATCAGTGCTCCAATATAGAATGTTATAGCTATCTATGATTTAACCTCTTGCTCCACAATGTTGGCCCCTGTAAGTTTTCTTAACACTGTGAAAATAATTATTGTCCATAAAATAACAAAGCAGTACATTAAATACTTATTAAAAACAACACATAAAATATTTGGAATATTATAAAAACAGAAACAAAATTAAATATATATGCATATGTCCACACAGATGCATGTATCCCTGTGTATATATGTATGTGAATCTATATATATTATTGTCTAGTATCACCTATTCTTAGCCCACTATTTTATTTAATCCCTAGGTTCTTCTAATATGTTATATTGTTGTTCTATTGAGTATAATTAAGTGACATATACACTGAAACAAGATTCAAACATTTTGGCTTTGTAATGAGCATAAAATGAATAAATACTTTTAGGTTAAAAGTACTTTTTAATCTTGTAATCTGTATTTTAAATTTTAAAAAACTGACCCAATATCATATACACTAAAAAAATGTTAAGCCACATATAATTTATGCTTGACTTTTACTCTGAGCTCTCATAAACCAAAACATTCTCCTGTTTCATATAACACCATGCCTTTGATATTTCTGAAGATATAAAATAATTCATTAAGGTTTTTCCTCTAAAGTTGAATTCCAAATGCACTGATGATATTGGTTCAAATATATAGGGATAAGAATACACAAAAAATGCAATTTAGAGCTTTGGCTAACACAAAAGTGTTCTTCCTAGTTATGTTTTGCTTTTATAGAGCAAGTCAGAAAATATCACTAACTTTTCTAACATTTTAAAATAAATCACAAGGAAACTTTGTTCCCAAGATAAAAAAAAATTTTTTTAGCTAACGACAGAGTTATAGAGAGAGGTAGAGACACACACACACACACAGAGAGAGAGAGAGAGATCTTCCATTCACTGGTTCATTCCCCAGATGGCCGAAATGGCCGGAGCTGTGCCGATCCGAAGCCAGGAGCCAGGAGTTTGTTCTGGGTCTCCCACGTGGATGCAGGGGCCAAGGACTTTTGCCATCCTCCACTGCTTTCCCAGGCCTTAGCAGAGAGCTGGATCAGAAGTGGAGCAACCGGGACTAGAACTGGCACCCATATGGGATGCCGGCGCTCCAGGCCAGGACCCACTGCGCCACAGAGCCAGCCCCAAGATAAAAATCTTATAGTCATAGATTTAATGTCAAAATTGGCTCTATACTTTAGATCAAGCCTTTAAAAATTGTTTTTAGTTCAATACGTTATATTTCTAGGCTTTTGTCTCCTTCTGTTGCTACCTTATATGCAATTTGAATATGCCTTATTTACATGTTTCTTTCTAATTCCTGAGTCACAATAACATCTGTAATGACCAAGTGGAGAGTGTAGGGAGTTAGTTCAAAAGAGTCATTCCTAAATGTCTCAGTAGTTTTTAGTAGACCGCAGCTCTGAAAAATGCTCTTACTTAAACACTGTGAGCACTTAGAATTACACTTTAAATGATATAGCTCAACTTGCAGAACAAATAAAAGGCGAGATTTGTCAAGATACTATGTTGAAATTAGAGTACTGAAAATTTTCAGCATTAACAGTAAAAGAACTAATGAATGCTATAAGAAGTCATTCTTGGCCGGCGCCGCGGCTCACTAGGCTAATCCTCCGCCTTGCAGCACCGGCAACCCGGGTTCTAGTCCCGGTCGGGGTGCTGGATTCTGTCCCGGTTGCCCCTCTTCCAGGCCAGCTCTCTGCTGTGGCCAGGGAGTGCAGTGGAGGATGGCCCAAGTACTTGGGCCCTGCACCCCATGGGAGACCAGGAGAAGCACCTGGCTCCTGCCATCGGATCAGCGCGGTGCGCTGGCCGCAGTGCCCCGGCCGTGGCGGCCATTGGAGGGTGAACCAACGGCAAAGGAAGACCTTTCTCTCTCTCTCTCTCTCTCTCACTGTCCATTCTGCCTGTCAAAAAAAAAAAAAAAAAGTCATTCTTTACTCCTTGAAATACTATCAACTGTATCTTTTTTTTTTATCTTTTATTTAATGAATATAAATTTCCAAAGTACGACTCATGGGTTACAATGGCTTCCCCCCCTATACCGTCCCTCCCACCCACAACTCTCCCCTTTCCCACTCCCTCTCCCCTTCCATTCACATCAAGATTCATTTTTGATTATCTTAATATACAGAAGATCAGCTTAGTATACATTAAGTAAGGATTTCAACAGTTTGCTCCCACACAGAAACATAAAGTGAGAAATAATAGATGATTTTTTTTAAATGATGATGAAATCAGATCAGACCTATTGTCATGTTTAATCCCAGTTAGAGTCAAGTTGGGAATTGATAATTTCTTTTTTTTTTTTCCAGAAGATCAGTTTAGTGTACATTAAGTAAAGATTTCAATCGTTTGCACCCCCATAGAAACACAGAGTGAAATATACTGTTTGAGTACTCGTTATAGCATTAAGCCTCAATGTACAGCACATTAAGGACAGAGATCCTACATGAGGAGTAAGTGCACAGTGACTCCTGTTGTTGACTTTACAAATTGACACTCCTGTTTATGGCATCAGTAATCTCCCTATGCACCAGTCATGAGTTTCCAAGGCTATGGAAGCCCCCTGAGTTCTCCGACTCTTATTTTGTTTAGACAAGGTCATAGTCAAAGTGGAGGTTCTCTCCTCCCTTCAGAGAAAGGCACCTCCCTCTTTGAAGACCTGTTCTTCCCACTGGGATCTCACTCACAGAGATCTTTTTGCCAGAGTGTCTTTGCTTTCCATGCCTGAAATACTCTCATGGGCTTTTCAGCCAGATCCGAGTGCCTTTAGGGCTGATTCTGAGGCCAGAGTGCTATTTAGGACATCCGCCATTCTATGAGTCTGCTGAGTATCTCACTTCCCATGTTGGATCACTCTCCCCTTTATGTATTCTATCGGTTAGTGTTAGCAGGTACTAGACTTGTTTATGTGCTCCCTTTGACTCTTAGACCTTTCATTATGATCAATTGTGAACTGAAATTGATCACTTGGAATAGTGAGATGGCATTGGCACATGCCACCTTGATGGGATTGAACTGGAATCCCCTGGTATGTTTCCAACTCTACCAATTGGGGCAAGTCAGCCCGAGCATGCCCCAAATTATACATCTCTTCCCTCTCTTATTCCTACTCTTATGTTTAACAGGGATCACATTTCAGTTACTTTTCAACACTTAAGAATAACTGTGTGATAATTACAGAATTAAACCAGTCATATTAAGTAGAACAGACAAAAAAAAATACTAAGAGGGATAATGTATTAAGTTGTTCATTAACAGTCAGGGCTATGCTGATCAAGTCACCATTTCTCATAGTGTCCATTTCACTTCAGGAGGCTTCCTTTTTGGTGTTCAGTCAGTTGTCACCGATCAGGGAGAACATATGGTATTTGTCCCTTTGGGAATGGCTTACTTCACTCAGCATGATGTGTTCCAGATTCCTCCATTTTGTTGCAAATGACTGGATTTCGTTGTTTCTTACTGCGGTATAGTATTCTAAAGAATACATATCCCATAATTTCTTTATCCAGTCTACCGTTGATGGGCATTTAGGTTGGTTCCAGGTCTTGGCTATTGTGAATTGTGCTGCAATAAACATTAGGGTGCAGACCGCTTTTTTGTTTGTCAATTTAAACTCCTTTGGGATGGCTGGGTCGAACGGTAGGGTTATCTTCAGGTTTCTGAGGAATCTCCAGACTGATTTCCATAGTGGCTTGACCAGTTTGCATTCCCACCAACAGTGGGTTAGTGTCCCTTTTTCCCCACATCCTCGCCAGCATGTGTTGTTGGTAGATTTCTGTATGTGAGCCATTCTAACCGGGGTGAGGTGAAACCTCATTGTGCTTTTGATTTGCATTTCCCTGATTGCTAGTGACCTTGAACATTTTTTCATGTGCCTGTTGGCCATTTGGATTTCCTCTTTTGAAAAATGTCTATTGAGGTCCTTGGCCCATCTCTTAATTGGGTTGTTGGTTTTGTTTTTGTGGAGTTTCTTGATCTCTTTGTAGATTCTGGTTATTAACCCTTTATCTGTTGCATAGTTTGCAAATATTTTTTCCCATTCTGTCGGTTGTCTCTTCACTCTCCTGACTGTTTCTTTTGCAGTACAAAAACTTCTCAATTTGATGCAATCCCAATAGTTGATTTTGGCTTTGACTGCCTGTGCCTCCCGGGTCTTTTCCAGAAATTCTTTGCCTGTGCCAATATCTTGAAGGGTTTCTCCAATGTTCTCTAATAAATTAATGGTGTCAGGACGTAGATTTAGGTCTTTAATCCACGTTGAGTGGATTTTTGTGTAAGGTGTAAGGTAGGGGTCTTGCTTCATGATTCTGCATGTGGAAATCCAGTTTTCCCAGCACCATTTATTGAATAGATTGTCCTTGCTCCAGGAATTAGTTTTAGATCCTTGATCAAATATAAGTTGGCTGTAGATGTTTGGATTGATTTCTGGTGTTTCAATTCTGTTCCATTGGTCTATCCATCTGTTTCTGTACCAGTACCATGCTGTTTTGATTACAACTGCCCTGTAGTATGTCCTGAAATTGGTATTGTGATGCCTCCGGCTTTGTTTTTGTTGTACAAGATTGCGTTAGCTATTCGAGGTCTTTTGTGCCTCCATATGAATTTCAGCATCATTTTTTCTAGATCTGCGAAGAGTGTCTTTGGTATCTTGATTGGGATTGCATTGAATCTATAAATTGCTTTTGGGAGAATGGACATTTAGATGATGTTGATTCTTCCAATCCATGAGCATGGAAGATTTTTCCATTTTTTGGTATCCTCTTCTATTTCTTTCTTTAAGGTTTTGTAATTCTCATCGTAGAGATCTTTAACGTCCTTGGTTAAGTTTATTCCAAGGTATTTGATTGTTTTTGTAGCTATTGTGAATGGGATTGATCTTAGCAGTTCTTTCTCAGTCATGGCATTGCTTGTGTATACAAAGGCTGTTGATTTTTGTGCATTGATTTTATATCCTGCCACTTTGCCAAACTCCTCTATGAGTTCCAATAGTCTCTTAGTAGAGTTCTTTGGATCCTCTAAGTACAGAATCATATCGTCTGCAAAGAGGGATAGTTTGACTTCTTCCTTCTTGATTTGTATTCCTTTGATTTCTTTTTCTTGTCTGATGGCTCTGGCTAAAACTTCCAGAACTATGTTAAATAGCAGTGGTGAGAGTGGGCATCCCTGCCTGGTGCCAGATTTCAGTGGAAATGCTTCCAACTTTTCCCCATTCAATAGGATGCTGGCTGTGGGCTTTTCATAAATTGCTTTGATTATATTGAGGAATGTTCCTTCTATACCCACTTTGCTTAGAGTTTTCATCATGAAAGGGTGTTGAATTTTATCAAATGCTTTCTCTGCATCAATTGAGATAATCATATGGTTTTTCTTTTGCAGTCTGTTAATGTGGTGAATCACATTGATTGATTTGCGAATGTTGAACCATCCCTGCATACCAGGGATGAATCCCACTTGGTCTGGGTGGATGATTTTCCTGATGTGTTGTTGTACTCTATTGGCCAGAATTTTATTGAGGATTTTTTGCATCTATGTTCATCAGGGATATTGGTCTGTAATTTTCTTTCAGTGCTGCATCTTTCTCTGGCTTAGGGATTAAGGTGATGCTGGCTTCATAGAAAGAATTTGGGAGGATTCCCTCTTTTTCGATTGTTCTGAATAGTTTGAGAAGAAATGGGATTAGTTCTTCTTTAAATGTCTGATAGAATTCAGCAGTGAATCCATCTGGTCCTGGGCTTTTCTTTGTTGGGAGGGCCTTTATTACTGTTTCAATTTCTGTTTCAGTTATGGGTCTATTTAGGTTTTCTATGTCTTCCTGGTTCAATTTTGGTAGATTGCATGTGTCCAGGAATCTATCCATTTCTGATAGGTTTTCCTGTTTGCTGGCATACAGGTCCTTGTAGTAATTTCTGATGATTCTTTTTATTTCTGTGGTGTCTGTTGTTACGTTTCCTTTTTCATCTCTGATTTTATTGATTTGGGTCTTTTCTCTTCTTTTTTTAGTTAGTTGGTCCAATGGGGTGTCAATTTTGTTTATTTTTTTAAAAAACCAGCTTCTCGCTTGGCTGATTTTTTGTAATGTTTTTTTGGATTCAATCCTGTTAATTTCTTCTCTGGTTTTAATTATTTCTCTTCTCCTACTAGATTTGGGTTTGGTTTGCTGCAGTTTTTCTAGGTCCTTGAGGTGCGCTGAAAGCTCATTTATTTGGTACCTTTCCAATTTCTTGATATAGGCCCCTATTGCTGTAAATTTGCCTCTCTACTGCTTTTGCTGTATCCCATAAGTTTTGATATGTTGTGTTGTTGTCTTCATTTACTTCCAGAAAGTTTTTGATTTCTCTTTTGATTTCTTGAATGACCCAGTGTTCATTCAGGAGCATGTTGTTCAGTCTCCATGTGTTTGCATACTTTCTGGGGTTTCCTGAGTTGCTAATTTCCAGCTTCATTCTGCTGTGGTCTGAGAAGCTGCATGGTATGATTCTAATTCTTTTAAATTTGCTGAGACTTGCTTTATGGCCTAGTATGTGATCAATCCTAGAGAAGGTTCCATTCACTGCTGAGAAGATGTGAAGTCTGTAGATGTAGGGTTGAAAGTTCTGTAGATATCTGTGAGATCCATTTGGGCAATAGTGTCAATTAAATCTGCTGTTTCCTTGTTGATCTTCTGTCCGGATGATCTGTCTATTTCTGAGAGTGGAGTATTGAAGTCCCCCAGTACTATTGTATTGGAATCTAAATCTCCCTTTAAGTCCCTTAACATATCTTTTAAATAGACTGGTGCCCTGTAATTAGGTGCATATACATTTATAATAGTTACATCTTTCTGTTGAATTGAACCCTTAATCATTATATAGTGTCCCTCTTTGTCTCTCTTAACAGTTTTTGTATTAAAGTTTATTTTGTCTGATATTAATATAGCTACACCTGCTTTTTTTTTGGTTTCTGTTGGCATGGAATATCTTTTTCCAACCTTTCACTTTCAGTCTGCATGCCTCTTTGTTAGAGAGATGTGTTTCTTGTAGGCAACAAATAGTTGGGTTGTGTTCTGTGAGCCAGTCAGCCAAACGGTGTCTTTTAACTGAAGAATTCAGACCATTAATGTTCAATGTGACAATTGATACGTAGTGACTTTGCCCTGCCATTTTCCCGGAAATATTTTCTAGTATATGCTTTGAGCTTCCCATGCTCTTTTACTGGTAGGTGTTCTTCCTTTCCCTTCTTTCATATTGATGGCCGTGTTTCTGTGTTTCTGAGTGTAGCACATCTTTAAGTATCTTTTGCAGGGCTGGACGAGTGGCCACAAAGTCTTTCAATTTCTGTTTGCTATGAAAGGTCTTTATTTCACCTTCATTCACAAATGAGAGCTTGGCAGGATATAATATTCTGGGCTGGCAATTTTTCTCTCTTAGCACCTGTGCTATGTCTCGCCATTCCCTCCTAGCCTGTAGTGTTTCTGATGAGAAGTCTGCTGTGAGTCTGATTGGAGATCCTCTGAGAGAAATCTGACGTTTCTCTCTTGCACATTTTAGGATCTTTTCTTTATGTTTCACTGTGGTAAGTTTAATTACCATGTGTCGTGGTGAGGATCTCTTTTGGTCATGTTTATTGGGGGTTCTATGAGCCTCCTGTACTAGGATATCTCTGCCCTTCTCCAAACCTGGAAAGTTCTCTGCTAGTATCTCACTAAAAAGGCCTTCCAATCCTTTCTCTCTCTCCATGCCTTCAGGAACTCCTAGAACTCGAATGTTGGTTTTTTTAATAGTATCCTGTAGATTCCCAACAATATTTTTTAGATTTCTAATTTCCTCGTCTTTTCTTTGGTTTGACTGTATGTTTTCCTGTGCTCTATCTTCTAAGTCCGATATTCTCTCTTCTGCTTCACCCATTCTGTTTTTAAGGCTTTCTAATGTGTTTGTCATTTGATCTATTGAGCTCTTCATTTCATTTTGATTTCTCTTCACTATCACACTTTCCTGTTCTACTAGTTTCTGAGTTTCATTTTGACTCTTCCTTAAAATTTCATTTTCACGAGAGAGATTTTCAATCTTGTCCATTAAGGATTTCTGTAGTTCAAGGATTTGCTTTTGAAAACTTCTAAATGTTCTTATCATAAATTTTTTGAAATCCGTATCTTGCATTTCTTCTATCTCATCATCTTCATACTCTTGGCTTGGGGTGTTTTGCTTATTTGGAGGCACCATAGTGTCATCGTTGATCTTGCTCCCTCTATTTCTGTGTTTGTTACTCGGCATAGTTAATTCTTCTTGCGTCACTGTGCTTTTTTTTTTTTTTTTTATACTATTTCCGTGTTAAGTGGACTGCCTGCTGTTGGAGGAGTCTTGGAGGCTTGAGATGGGTGCGGCCTGAGAGCTCTGCCTGGTTCTTCCTGGTTAAGGGTGTGCAAAGGTGACACCCTCAGGTTATGCGTGGTAAATCTCTCTCTTTTTATTTATTTATGTATTTTATTTATTCAGGGGGTAAGTAACACCGCATGGCACGGCTGTGCAGAATTGATGGTATTTCTCTTCCAGTCTTTGGCTCCTCTGGACTCCCACTGGGTTGCCTAGGCTACTGAATTGTAGTGACTCAGTTCCTTAGCTCTCCCCCATTGATATGTAAATCCAGAGAGGAGGCCTGCTCTTTGTCTCTTAGGAATTCTTCAAGCCTTGCAGCCTTGTAACCTTTGCAAGGCTAGGGGGAAGAGAAACCCCGAAGCCTCTTTTTTCCTTCTTTCCGGTAGTGAGTCTGCTGCACTTTCCGGCAACCCTCTAGATTCTGACCCCCGTTTCCCCACCAATGTCTCGGGTTATTGAGCTCACCTCCCCTTCCAGCGCCGATGTGTGGACTCGGAGCCCTGAGCGTCCCAAGTCTCCCCGCTGTTGTCTGTGTTGCATGCACTCCCCTTGGAGCACTGGCGCGCAGACCCTGGGGCTTCTGCGGCTCGGTCCCGCGACTTGGCGGTGGGCGACCTTGTTCTCCCAGTAGGTCCTCCGATTCACGGCCACTCTATCCAGAAGGGTTTCCCCTGCAATATTCTCCCGGTTCTTCTTTCTGCGGCTACCGTAACTGCCCTTTTATTAAACTAAATTTTCCCGGACTATCGGTGCGCGCCCTCACTATTCCACCATCTTGGCTCCCGCCTATCAACTGTAACTTAAATAGTAGTTTTCATAAAGTTAATAACATGTAACCATGTGAAAACTGCATCCAAGTGCATTCACATGACAAAGGAAACAAATTCAGCTGATTGTTGTTAATAGAAGCAACATCTAAAAGAAGTGGACAAGGTTTGAAAGCTAGGATTGTATTTAATGGAATCTGAAGTATATTTTTTAGGCTTTCTGATGTTACAGAGTTAGGTCACTTAACTTCAGAAATAGTACCTTATAAGTTGCACAATTTCAGGCAGGTGTTTCAACAGCCCATTCCCTAACTACTTTCGCAACAATAGATAGATCATTCCTCATGACATAACTTTGACTTACACAGTACAACAATTTCAGTACCAATACTTAAAAAGAATCATTAACTCCTTCAAAACACAGAAATAAATCAATCTGGTGTCACAGTAACATAAATGGAAGGAAGAAGTCAGAGATTAGTGGAATGGTTATAACTGTATCTTAGCTGAAGTAATGAACATAGACTTTTTAAGTGATATATTGAAAGTTATTGTAATTATTGACTCTCACAACTATAGAATAAGCTATACAGAATGCAGTGTCTAATTGTGGCTACTATATTAATTTAGTCACATAGAAATTGCTTTGAAATCACCAATCTGGTTGATTTGTACTTTTTAAAAAAAATTTTATTCATATAAGGTGAAAAAAAATTCATGTGTTTCATATATACAAATTTAGGAGCATCGTGATATTTCCCAACCCCACTTTCCTCCGTACTCATGCTTCACTCTCTCCTCCTGCCTTTCTTATTCTTTGACTAATATATAAATATCATATATGAAAAGCCCCCAATGAAACAAAAACTACAATGCACATTTTAAGTATAATTTTACTTTGTTCTAATGTTCTTAAATTCCCATATTTAAATATGTAGGCTTGATTATGAATATTTAGAATAAATTAACAAATTGATTAAAATGAGTTGAATAAGGTTTAGGAGCACAGAGAATTCTCATACAAGCTGTACCATTTACTGCTTGTGCCTTAGTTTCTTGAGATTAAAAAAAAGTGGGTTGAGAATAGTATTACTTATTTGACAGGGGTTTTGTGAGGATTAGGTAAATTAATATACATAAGGCAATTAGATGAACATCTGCCACACAGACACAACTATAATAACTAGCATTGCTTATTATCTGTTTACACAGCTCATTATCATTATTCAGTTTCTTTGACATAAAATATATTCTAATAAGTGGTAAAAAATAAAGATAGCAATGATCTATAATGATGTTTTACTATAAATTTATTTCGCAAAATGGTTTGAGAGAAAGTTTTTATTTTCAATCCATCATTCAGTCACCCTCTGTTTAATGACAAGAATGTGTGCTGAGAAATGTGCCAGTAGGCAATTTAGTCACTGTGTGAACATCATAGACTGTATTTACACAAACCTGGATGGTTGGATCCATTACACACATAGCCTATATGATATAACTGTATGTATGATATAATCTATTGCTCCTAGAGCCTTTATGAATAAAACAACCTGATACTGAATCAAGCATAAGTGAAAATGACACAATCAAAAGATGAGGTAAACATGAGATATATTAGTTTACTTCTGGCTTAATGAGGCATACTGTTTTACAGTAGGACTTTTTTATAAATAAAAACACTTTCAGATATAGTCTTACGAGTAAAGTACAGTAATACATACATCAATAGCATAGTCATTTATTGTCATTATCAAATGTTATGTACTATACTCGATAGGTATTTTTTCTCCTCATCCTTGCTTTACTTATAAGCTTTGTAGGTGATGTTTGGTGGATAACATAAGAATTTTACCCTGTTTCCTTATTGATTCAAACAGTTATGGAATACATGTTTTCTTAAGCCTCCGACAACACTGTAGTTTCTTTTTTGCATGTGTGAATTATGAACCACATGTAAGGTCTTAGTTTGAAATGACAACCAATAAAATTTTACAGAGTATCTTCCTTTGAAAAGGAAATGTTTGAAAGATAAGGGCAGCAATATTGAGTGGTTTCAGAGTACTAACCTATTTCTAGTTTATACTACATTAGGCTATCCCTATGCCTTGAATGTGACCTTATTGGCAAAAAGAATATTACCTTATATGGCTATAGCTGTGATTAAAAATTTTGAGATGGGGTACTAGATTACCCAGATGAGCCTGATGTTATCACACCAGTTCTTATAAAACCTGCCGGAAGAATCAGAATCAGAGAAGGAGATGTGGTGAGAGGAGCTAGATTGAAATGATGTGCTCCTGAGAGTGCAGCCTCTACATATTGGAAGAAGCAGTGAACAGATCCTTACCTGGAGGCTACAGAAGGAACCAACTCTGTAGACACCTTGATTTCAGCACCTAACGCTTAATTGTAACTTCTGACCTCCAGAATTGTTAACAAAAAAAATTGTATTGTTTCAGCCACTGAGTTTGCAGTCATTTGTTGCTTCCAAAGTAAGAAATTAAGACATATGCTAAATGGAAGAATAAATTACCTTTGAAGAAAATAATGCATAACCTCAGTTGAAATATTACAATTTAATCAATGGAAATACTTCACGAGTGCAAGAATAAATTGTACAAAATATTGGTTGATTTTGAACTTTTGAGTCTTCACTTATTTTTTTACTTAGTAGTTAAATAATACTAGTAGAAATAAAAGAAACCAAAGTTTAAGCTCTAACTCAGTTTTAACCATGATCTTCTATGATTTATTTAACCTTCGAGTTGTGCTTTCATCTCTTTATTCCCACGTTGATATTAAAAAGTCAAATATTAAAAACACCAGATGAAGGGCACTGTCACATTGCCAAGAGGTTATGACTAAAAGAGTCATATATAAAATCAACAAGCAACCAAATATTTCACCAACCTGACCACAAATACCAAGTTACCTTCCAACTTCCACACCCCTTCTATTCCTCTTCTTCTTAGGGAAAATATATCCATTGCTATGATTTACATCAAAGAGGCCAATTTTTAAAAGTTCACATGTATTTAAATTCACTTGGCCAAACAGTAAACTGATAAATATAATTTTTGAGTAAATAGATTCACATCAAAACATCACTGCATTTGTTTTTTATTGTTGCTATAACAAATTGCTACAAACTTGGTGATAGAGAACAGCAGAGTTTGTGATCTTACGATTCAGTAGGCTCATCTTTGATCTAGCAAGGCTAAACTTGTGGTGTCGGGAGGTCATTCTCCTTTCCGGAGGCTCCGGGATGGAACCTGTTTCCTTGCCTTTTCCAGCTTCTGGAAGAGACCTGTGTTCTTTAGCTTTTGTCCTCCTCCCCCATCTTTGAAGTCTGCAATGTCACATCTGGACTCTTTGTCCATTGTCACATCTCTCTCTAATCACAGCCAGAAAAGGACCTCCACTTTAAAAAAAATCACATGGTTACCATGTGGTCTCACCAGACCCTGCAGTGTTATCTCCCCATCCCAAAGTTCATACCTCCAGTCCCAGTCTTTATGGCCATGTAAGTAACACCTTCACAACTGTAGGGAGTAGAGTTCAGCATCTTTGAGATACATTACTCTGCTGTTACACTCAAATACACACACACACTCAGACCCAGGCTTGGAACTCCATGGGAGACCAATGTTCATAGAAACATAATGACCAAGAAAACCAACCAATTTGGTCAAATTACTTAAAAAGGAAGACATACCAGTTATTTCATGTTACTTAATTAACCCAAACAAGCAAGCCTCCAGCAGAATTGGCTATACTTCAGTTTGTTACCTTATTTTCCTGGTACTTTGTGTATGGAGCTATAGAGGTTGGGTTGGTTGGGAAAAGGAATGCTATCAAAACTGAAAAACTGCCAGCGCTGCAGCTCAATAGGCCAATTCTCCACCTGCAGTGCCTGCACACTGGGTTCTAGTCCTGGTCGGGGCGCTGGATTCAGTCCCGGTTGCCCCTCTTCCAGGCCAGCTCTCTGCTGTGGCCAGGGAAGGCAGTGGAGGATGGCCCAGGTCCTTGGGCCCTGCACCCGCATAGGAGACCAGGAGAAGCACCTGGCTCCTGGCTTCGGATCAGCACAGTGCACAGGCCGCAGCGGCCATTGTGGGGTGAACCAAAGGAAAAGGAAGACCTTTCTCTCTGTCTCTCTCTCTCACTGTCCACTCTGCCTGTCAAAAAAAATACTAAAAAACCATCATTTGGATTCTTTTTTCCCCAAAGAAACCTTTTATTTAATGAGTACAATTTTCAGAAGTACAACTTTAGGAATATAGTGATTCTTCCCATCATACCCGCCCTTCCTCCCCAACTCCCAGCCCACCTCCTCCTCCCGCTCCTATTTCCAGTTCCATTCTCCATTAACATTCATTTTCTATTTTTTTTGGTTTTTTTTCTCTTTTTTTTTTTAATTTTTGACAGGCAGAGTGGACAGTGAGAGAGAGACAGAGACAAAGAGAAAGGTCTTCCTTTTGCCGTTGGTTCACCCTCCAATGGCCGCTGCGGCCAGCTTGCTGCGGCCAGTGCATCATCGCGCTGATCCGAAGCCAGGAGCCAGGTGCTTCTCCTGGTCTCCCATGGGGTGCAGGGCCCAAGGTCTTGGGCTATCCTCCACTGCACTCCCTGGCCACAGCAGAGAGCTGGCCTGGGACAGAATCTAGCGCCCCGACTGGGATTAGAACCCCGGGGTGCCGGTGCTGCAGGCGGAGGATTAGCCTATTGACCTGCGGCACTGGCCCTCATTTTCTTTTTTAAAAAAGATTTATTCATTTACTTGAAAGTCATAGTTACACAGAGAGAGAAGGAAAGGCAGAAAGAGAGAGAGAGAGAGAGAGAGAGAGAGAGAGAGAGAGATCTTCCATCCTCTGGTTCACTCCCCAGTTAGCCGCAATGGCTGGAGCTCTGCAATCCAAAGCCAGGAGCAAGGAGTTTCTTCTGGGTCTGCCGCGCAGGTGCAGAAGCCCAAGGACTCAGGCCACCTTCTACTGCTTTCTCGGGACATAACAGAGAGCTGGATCAGAAGTGGAGCAGCTGGGACTTGAACCAGCACCCATATGGGATGCTGGGACTGCAGGTGGCAGCTTTACCCCCTACACCACCGTGCCGGCCCCAAGATTTATTTTCTATTTACTTTATACGTAGAAGGTCAACTCTATACTAAGTAAAGGTTTCAACAATTTGCACTCGCACACATACACACACACACACACACACACATGAAGCTGTTTGAGAATAAGTTTTACAGTTAATTCTCATAATACAACTCAATGAGGACTGAAGTCCTGAATGGGAAATAAGTGCACAGTGACTCCTGTTGTTAATTTAATAATTAACACTCCTCTGTATGACGTCAATGATCACCCCCAGCTCTTGACATGGTTTGCCAAAGCTATGGAAGCCTTTTGAATCCACATTTTCCATCAGTATTTAGACAAGGTCATAAGCAGAGTGGAAGTTCTCATCTCCCTTCAGAGAAAAGTACATCCTTCTTTGATGGCCCCTTCTTTCCACTGGGGTCTCTCACAGAGATCCTTCATGTAGGATTTTTTTGTTTTTTTTTTTTTTTGTTTTTTTTTTTTTTTTGGTTTTTTTTGCCACAGTGTCTTGACTATCCATGCCCGAAATGCTCTCACAGGCTTTGCAGCCAGACCAGAATGCCCTAAGGGCTGATTCCAAGGTCAGAGTGCTATTTAAAGCTACTGTCATTCTATGAGTCTGCTGTGTGAACTGCTTCCCATTTGGAACATTCTCTCCTTTTTAATTTTATGTATTATTATTACCAGACACTTGATCTTATTTAAATGATCCCTTTAACACTTACTTAATCCTATCTATATGATCACTTTAACACTTAATATGGTTACTTTAACACTTAAAATGGTATTTTTAATCCCCAGTTTTAGGGAGAGTAGAAATAAGAGAGAAACAAGGTGAAATCTCTCAGACATATTACTATAAACAAATCCCAATGCCCTATGTTCCATTCATTCATTCAATTAACAAAGAAATGTTGTGACCATGAGATGTTCCAGGAATGTGCAATGATATTGGAAATAGGTGGGCAGATACTGTCAATGCCTTCAAATTATTGCTGTTTAGCAATGCAGGGAAACATAAAAGAAATAGATTGACAGGATGAGAAAATGGTCTGAACTCAAATATGGGTGAAATCTCTAAGTGAAATGTATAGCCTTGAGCATAAAGAATAAGCAATTTTCTGCTTGATATCTTTGTTTCAAAAGATCACCTGCACTACTAATGCATGTGGTGATTTGAAAAAATGTTATTTGATGATGGTAGAGAGATTTGACTTCTTGAAAGCAGATTTATATTTGATTCATATTAGAAGCTCAAACTCAGTAACCCTAGCTTAAATACATCAAATGATGTTAAATGTATGCCAACATGAAATTACTTTTAAAATATAGCATTTATTATCATCAAGTAGTATTTTAGCCAAGAGTAATACTGGGATTTGAGGTATGGAAACTGCTCTCAGTTCTGTGGTATGCCATAGTTTTGGTTCTGTCCATCATGTGGCATACCACCAATTAGAATGACTGGACATACTGTTGCCAACATAGCTAATCATGTCTTTACATTAAATCATAACCTTCTACTTTGCGTTGGCAGGAGAAAATGAAAAGGCAAAATAAAATGTTGGGAAAGTTCTTTTTTGTATACATAGACATTTCAACAAATCAAAACAATGTTTTTAAAAGTTTCATTCTTAATTCTAACAATTTTTGTATTCAAAAGAACATACTTGTAATAGTTTGATTTACATTTCTGTATTTATGTCTCTCTGTGTCTGCCACACTCTCTATGTGTGTATTTTTTCAATAACGAAACTTTTTTTCAGTAGAAATCAAAATTATACCACATAATAATTTGCATCTTGATTCTTTTGTTTCAAATTTTTAAACCTTTCAATTCTGTGAAAAATACATCAGAAACACAGGCCATAAAATACTGTATGCTCCAGATTTAATCTGTGATGAACATTGCTTTACATGTTCGTATTTTATTCTTATAGCAAATTCCTAGAAATGTTATTATATGTCTAAGAATATGACTAATTTATTGCTTTTGATGTAGAATGTTCCTCAGAAAGTTTATACCAAAGTTGCTTCTTACTAGCCTATATTCCACATCACTATTTACCTCCCCAAATTTTCACAGGTTGCTTTTTAAATTTATTTAATTTTATTCTTTGCTGTATTGTTGAATGTTTAACTGCAGAGTCTCGAGGATGGCCCGGATGGATTCCTGTTCTTTGACAGTGTGTGAACTTACCCACCCTTGAGTTGTGATGAATTCCTGTCCTGATTTTCTGATACTATAACAAAATACCACAGGCTGGATATTGCATAAAAAGAGAGATTTCATTCTCAAAATTTTGGAGGCTGAGAACTCAAGATCAAGGAGCTAGAAAGTTTTGTGTGGTGAGGTCTAGTTTCAACTTCCAAGATGGTTCCTTGAATATGGAAGGCTCAAGGGAGGACAAAAAAGAAGCCACTAGTGTAAACTCTTTTTATAATGATTTTAATCCATTCATTAAGACCTCCCTTCCCTTTACTCCCCTCTCCTTAACATTATCTTCCTGGGGAATTAAAGAAACATTCCATGAATAACCACTTATTTCTATTAAACAAAATATCACAGAAACAATGGGAGGTCACTTCCAAAGTTAGGTTGCAAACATACTGTTTCTCTCTCTCTCTCTCTCTCTCTTTCTCTCAGTCTTTATCTCTCCCTTTCCACACACACACTCTGCAGAAGCTCCAGTTCTGGGAAAGCCTCTGGAAAGTTCTATGTGACAAGCCAGTGATATCTTTAATCAATAACTGGCAAGAAGAGATGTGCCAACAGCTAGTCAACACATATTAAGATTGTATTTCCCTCCAGTCATACCTTCTGATGACTCAATCCAGCTGGTCACTCCATTGCAACCTTATGAGAAATTCTTTTATTTATTACTTTTTTATTTATATAAATGAAATAAACTTCATGTATTTCATATACACAATTTTAGTGATACTTCTCATGGTAACCCTCTACCCTCCCTCTCTCCCACCCTCCCTCTTCTTTTTTTCTTATTTTTCTTTTAATTTTTACAATGATATACTTTCAATTTTCTTTGTCAACATATCTATTGTGCCAGTACAATCTGTTTTGACTATAATTGCCCTGTTATATTGCTTGAAATATAGTATTGTGATGTCTCCAGATTTTTTATTCTTTAGGATTGCTTAAACAATTCAGGGTCCTTTATGATTCTGTATGAATTTAGGTTCATTTTTCCCAATATGAGAAGAACATCTTTGATATGCTGATTGAGATCACATCAAATCTATGAATTGCTTTGAGTAGTGTGCACATTTCGATGATATTAATTCTTCTAATCCATGAACATGAAAGATTTTTCCATTTTTTACATCTTCTATTTATTTCCTTAGTGTTTTGTAATTATGCTCATTGCAGAGATTTTTCACACCCTTTAAATATCCCAAGATATTTATTTTTTGTAGCTATTATAAATGGAACTGATCTTACAAGTTCTTTCTCAGCCAAGGCATATTTGTTTATACAAAGGCTTTTGGTTTTTGTGTTGATTTTATATCCTGTAACTATACCAAACTCTCTTATGAGTTCCAATAGTACTTTCTTAGTGGAATCTTTTCGTTCCCCTATGTTTAGGATTACATAATTTGCAAACAGTAATAATTTGATTTCCTCCTTTCCTGTTTGTATCCCTTAGATTTATTTTTCTTGACTAATGGCTCTACCTAAAATTTTTGGAACTATATTAAATAGAACTGGTGAGAGTTTCTGGTTCTGTCTTAAATGCTTTCAACTTTTTCTCATTCAACATGATGTTGGCTCTTGGTTTGTCATTTAATGCCTTTATTGTGTTGCTTAAAGTTTTTATCATAAAACAGAGTATTTTGTCAAATGTTTTCTCTGCATCTATAAGGATAATCAAATGGCTCTCATTCTATAATATGATGTATAACATTTATTGATTTCCATATGTTGAATCATCCTTGCATACCAGGGATAAATCCTACTTCATCCAGGTGAATGATCTTTCTAATATATTGTTGGATTTGATTAGTTAGTATTTTGTTGGGGATTTTTGTATTTATGTTTATCAGGAATATTGATCTATAGTTCTCTTTTGTTGTTGCATCTTTTTCTGTTTTGGGAATTAAGGTGATGCTGGCTTCATGAGAGGAATTTGTGAAGATTCCTTCCCTTTTGATGGTTTTGAATAGCTTGAGAAGAATTGGAATTAATTCTTCTTTAAAAGTTTGTTAGAATTCAGTAGTGAAGCCATCTGGTCCTGGGCTTTTGTTTGTTGGGATGGTCTTTTATTACTGAATTAATATCAATCTTGGTTATTGGTCTATTTAAATTTTCTATGTCTTCTTAAGTCAATTTTGTTAGATTGTATGTTTCCATAAACCTATCAATTTCTTTTGGATTTTCTAATTTGTTAGCATATGGCTGTTTATAGTAATTCCTGAGGATTCTTTTTATTTCTGTGGTACCCATTGTAACATCTCCTTTTTCATTTCTGATTTTTATTAATTTGGGTCTTCTCCATTTTTTGGTTAATTACATCAATGATATATCAATTTTATTTATCTTTTTGAAAACAGCTTGTCATTTCACTGATGTTTTGTAACAGGTGTTTTTTTTGTTTCTATTTTGTTTATAACTTTTTACTGTAACTTTCCTCCTACTAATTTGGTTTGTTCTTGTTCTTCTAGATCTTTGAGATGCATTGTTAATTATTTATTTGGTGAGTTTCCAACTTCATGATGTTGGCACTAATTGTTACAAACTTTCCTCCTAACACTGTTTTTGCTGTATCCCCTAAGTTTTAATACATTGTGTTGTCATCTTCATTTGTTTCTATGAGATTCTTTCCTTTTTAATTTCTTTTATGACCTGTTACCCATTCAGCAGCACATTGTTTAGTCTCCATGTGTTTGTATATTTTCTAAAGTCTCTTAAGTTATTAATTTTATTTCATTGTTGTTAGAAAAGATACTTGATATAATTTCGATTTTTTTTAATTTGCTGAGACTTGCTTTATAGCCTAGCTTATGGTCTATCCTAGAGAAAGTTCCATGCACTTATGAAAAAAATGTTTATTGTGCAGCTATGGAGTGAAATGTTCTGTAGATACAAATTAGGTCCATTTGCTTCATTGTGTCGATTAGCTCTGCTGTTTCCATGTAGATTTTTT